>NC_090439.1:3788585-4088585 GCF_031143425.1 Pleurodeles waltl
CCATAATCTCAAGTTGTCAGAAATGCACAGGGTTGGTAGGTTTCCCTAGGTGGCGGCTGAGCTAGAGGCCAAAATCTACAGGTAGGCACTTTCCAAAAAACACCTCTGTTTTCTTTCAAAAAATTTGGATGTGTCCACGTTGCGCTTTGGGGCGTTTCCTGTTGCGGGCGCTAGGCCTACCCACACAAGTGAGGTATCATTTTTATCGGGAGACGTGGGGGAACGCTGGGTGGAAGGAAATTTGTGGCTCCTCTCAGATTCCAGAACTTTCTGCCACAGAAATGTGAGGAACATGTGTTTATTTAGCCACATTTTGAGGTTTGGAAAGGATTCTGGGTAACAGAACCTGGTCCGAACCCACACAAGGTCACCCCATCTTGAATTCCCTAGGTCTCTAGTTTTCATAAATGCACAGGTCTGGTAGGTTTCCGTAGGTGCCAGCTGAGCTACAGGCCAAAATCTACAGGTAGGCACTTTGCAAAAAACACCTCTGTTTTCTTTCAAAAAATTGGATGTGTCCACGTTGCGTTTTGGGGCGTTTCCCTGTGTCGGGCGCTAGGCCTACCCACACAAGTGAGGTATCATTTTTATCGGGAGACGTGGGGGAACGCTGGGTGGAAGGACATTTGTGGCTCCTCTCAGATTCCAGAACTTTCTGCCACAGAAATATGAGGAACATGTGTTTTTTTACCCAAATTTTGAGGTTTGCAAAGGATTCTGGGTAACAGAACCTGGTCCGAGCCACACAAGTCACCCCATCTTGGGATTTCCCTAGGTCTCTAGTTTTCAGAAATGCACAGGTTTGGTAGGTTTCCCTAGGTGCCGGCTGAGCTCAGGCCAAAATCTACAGGTAGGCACTTTGCAAAAAACACCTCTGTTTTCTCTCAAAAATTTGGATGTGTCCACGTTGCACTTTGGGGTGTGTCCTATCGCGGGCGCTAGGTCTACCCACACAAGTGAGGTATCATTTTTATAGGGAGACTTGGGGGAACGCTGGGTGGAAGGAAATTTGTGGCTCCTCTCAGATTCCAGAACTTTCTGCCACAGAAATATGAGGAACATGTGTTTTTTTAGCCAAATTTTGAGGTTTGCAAAGGATTCTGGGTAACAGAACCTGGTCCGAGCCACACAAGTCACCCCATTTTGGATTCCCCTAGGTCTCTAGTTGTCAGAAATGCACAGGTTTGTTAGGTTTCCCTAGGTGGCGGCTGAGCTAGAGGCCAAAATCTACAGGTAGGCACTTTGCAAAAAACACCTCTGTTTTCTTTCAAAAATTTGGATGTGTCCACGTTGCACTTTGGGGTGTGTCCTATCGCGGGCGCTAGGCCTACCCACACAAGTGAGGTATCATTTTTTATAGGGAGACTTGGGGGAACGCTGGGTGGAAGGAAATTTGTGGCTCCTCTCAGATTCCAGAACTTTCTGCCACAGAAATGTGAGGAACATGTGTTTTTTTAGCCAAATATTGAGGTTTGCAAAGGATTCTGGGTAACAGAACCTGGTCCGAGCCACACAAGTCACCCCATTTTGGATTCCCCTAGGTCTCTAGTTTTCGGAAATGCACAGGTTTTGGTAGGTTTCCCTAGGTGCCGGCTGAGCTACAGGCCAAAATCTACAGGTAGGCACTTTGCAAAAAACACCTCTGTTTTCTTTCAAAAATGTGGATGTGTCCACGTTGCACTTTGGGGCGTTTCCTGTCGCGGGCGCTAGGCCTACCCACACAAGTGAGGTATCATTTTTCTCGGGAGACTTAGGGGAACGCTGAGTGGAAGGAAATTTGTGGCTCCTCTCAGATTCCCAGAACTTTCTGCCACAGAAATATGAGGAACATGTGTTTTTTTAGCCAAATTTTGAGGTTTGCAAAGGATTCTGGGTAACAGAACCTGGTCCGAGCCACACAAGTCACCCCATCTTGGATTCCCCTAGGTCTCTAGTTTTCAGAAATGCACAGGTTTGGTAGGTTTCCCTAGGTGCCGGCTGAGCTCAGGCCAAAATCTACAGGTAGGCACTTTGCAAAAAAACACCTCTGTTTTCTCTCAAAAATTTGGATGTGTCCACGTTGCGCTTTGGGGCGTTTCCTGTTGCGGGCGCTAGGCCTACCCACACAAGTGAGGTATCATTTTTATCGGGAGACGTGGGGGAACGCTGGGTGGAAGGAAATTTGTGGCTTCTCTCAGATTCCAGAACTTTCTGCCACAGAAATGTGAGGAACATGTGTTTTTTTAGCCAAATTTAGAGGTTTGCAAAGGATTCTGGGTAACAGAACCTGGTCCGAGCCACACAAGTCACCCCATCTTGGATTCCCCTAGGTCTCTAGTTTTCAGAAATGCACAGGTTTGGTAGGTTTCCCTAGGTGCCGGCTGAGCTCAGGCCAAAATCTACAGGTAGGCACTTTGCAAAAAACACCTCTGTTTTCTCTCAAAAATTTGGATGTGTCCACGTTGCGCTTTGGGGCGTTTCCTGTCGCGGGTGCTAGGCCTACCCACACAAGTGAGGTATCATTTTTATCGGGAGACGTGGGGGAACGCTGGGTGGAAGGAAATTTGTGGCTTCTCTCAGATTCCAGAACTTTCTGCCACAGAAATGTGAGGAACATGTGTTTTTTTAGCCAAATTTTGAGGTTTGCAAAGGATTCTGGGTAACAGAACCTGGTCCGAGCCACACAAGTCACCCCATCTTGGATTCCCCATAGTCTCTAGTTTTCAGAAATGCACAGGGTTGGTAGGTTTCCCTAGGTGCCAGCTGAGCTACAGGCCAAAATCTACAGGTAGGCACTTTGCAAAAAAACACCTCTGTTTTCTTTAAAAAATGTGAATGTGTCCACGTTGCGCTTTGGGGCGTTTCCTGTCGTGGGCGCTAGGCCTACCCACACAAGTGAGGTATAATTTTTATCGGGACACGTGGGGGAACGCTGGGTGGAAGGAAATTTGTGGCTCCTCTCAGATTCCAGAACTTTCTGCCACAGAAATGTGAGGAACATGTATTTATTTAGCCACATTTTGAGGTTTGGAAAGGATTCTGGGTAACAGAACCTGGTCCGAGCCACACAAGTCACCCCATCTTGGATTCCCCTAGGTCTCTAGTTGTCAGAAATGCACAGGTTTGTTAGGTTTCCCTAGGTGGCGGCTGAGCTAGAGGCCAAAATCTACAGGTAGGCACTTTGCAAAAAACACCTCTGTTTTCTTTCAAAACTTTGGATGTGTCCACGTTGCACTTTGGGGTGTGTCCTATCGCGGGCGCTAGGCCTACCCCACACAAGTGAGGTATCATTTTTATAGGGAGACTTGGGGGAACGCTGGGTGGAAGGAAATTTGTGGCTCCTCTCAGATTCCAGAACTTTCTGCCACAGAAATGTGAGGAACATGTGTTTTTTTAGCCAAATTTTGAGGTTTTGCAAAGGATTCTGGGTAACAGAACCTGGTCCGAGCCACACAAGTCACCCCATTTTGGATTCCCCTAGGTCTCTAGTTTTCAGAAATGCACAGGTTTGGTAGGTTTCCCTAGGTGCCGGCTGAGCTACAGGCCAAAATCTACAGGTAGGCACTTTGCAAAAAACACCTCTGTTTTCTTTCAAAAATGTGGATGTGTCCACGTTGCACTTTGGGGCGTTTCCTGTCGGCGGGCGCTAGGCCTACCCACACAAGTGAGGTATCATTTTTCTCGGGAGACTTAGGGGAACGCTGAGTGGAAGGAAATTTGTGGCTCTCTCAGATTCCAGAACTTTCTGCCACAGAAATGTGAGGAACATGTGTTTTTTTAGCCAAATTTTGAGGTTTTGCAAAGGATTCTGGGTAACAGAACCTGGTCCGAGCCACACAAGTCACCCCATCTTGGATTCCCCTAGGTCCTCTAGTTTTCAGAAATGCACAGGTTTGGTAGGTTTCCCTAGGTGCCGGGTGAGCTCAGGCCAAAATCTACAGGTAGGCACTTTGCAAAAAACACCTCTGTTTTCTCTCAAAAATTTGGATGTGTCCACGTTGCGCTTTGGGGCGTTTCCTGTCGCGGGCGCTGGGCCTACCCACACAAGTGAGGTATCATTTTTATCGGGAGACGTGGGGGAACGCTGGGTGGAAGGAAATTTGTGGCTTCTCTCAGATTCCAGAACTTTCTGCCACAGAAAATGTGAGGAACATGTGTTTTTTTAGCCAAATTTAGAGGTTTGCAAAGGATTCTGGGTAACAGAACCTGGTCCGAGCCACACAAGTCACCCCATCTTGGATTCCCCATAGTCTCTAGTTTTCAGAAATGCACAGGGTTGGTAGGTTTCCCTAGGTGGCGGCTGAGCTAGAGGCCAAAATCTACAGGTAGGCACTTTGCAAAAAACACCTCTGTTTTCTTTCAAAAATGTGGATGTGTCCACGTTGCGCTTTGGGGTGTTTCCTGTTGCGGGCGCTAGGCCTACCCACACAAGTGAGGTATCATTTTTTATCGGGAGACGTGGGGGAACGCTGGGTGGAAGGAAATTTGTGGCTCCTCTCAGATTCCAGAACTTTCTGCCACAGAAATGTGAGGAACATGTGTTTTTTTTTAGCCAAATTTTGAGGTTTGCAAAGGATTCTGGGTTACTGAAACTGGTCCGAGCCACTCAAGGTCACCCCATCTTAGATTCCCCTAAGTCTCTAGTTTTCAGAAATGCACAGGTTTGGTAGGTTTCCCTAGGTGGCGGCTGAGCTACAGGCCAAAATCTACAGGTAGGCACTTTGCAAAAAACACCTCTGTTTTCTTTAAAAAATGTGGATGTGTCCACGTTGCACTTTGGGGCGTTTCCTGTCGCGGGCGCTAGGCCTACCCACACAAGTAAGGTATCATTTTTCTCGGGAGACTTAGAGGAACGCTGTGTGGAAGGAAATTTTGTGGCTCCTCTCAGATTCCAGAACTTTCTGCCACAGAAATGTGAGGAACATGTGTTTTTTTTAGCCAAATTTTGAGGTTTGCAAAGGATTCTGGGTAACAGAACCTGGTCCGAGCCACACAAGTCACCCCATCTTGGATTCCCCTAGGTCTCTAGTTTTCAGAAATGCACAGGTTTGGTAGGTTTCCCTAGGTGGCGGCTGAGCTAGTGGACAAAATCTACAGGTAGGCACTTTGCAAAAAACACCTCTGTTTTCTTTCAAAAATTTGGATGTGTCCACGTTGCACTTTGGGGTGTGTCCTATCGCGGGCGCTAGGCCTACCCACACAAGTGAGGTATCATTTTTATAGGGAGACTTGGGGGAACGCTGGGTGGAAGGAAATTTGTGGCTCCTCTCAGATTCCAGAACTTTCTGCCACAGAAATGTGAGGAACATGTGTTTATTTAGCCACATTTTGAGGTTTGGAAAGGATTCTGGGTAACAGAACCTGGTCCGAGCCACACAAGTCACCCCATCTTGGATTCCCCCTAGGTCTCTAGTTGTCAGAAATGCACAGGTTTGTTAGGTTTCCTAGGTGGCGGCTGAGCTAGAGGCCAAAAATCTACAGGTAGGCACTTTGCAAAAAACACCTCTGTTTTCTTTCAAAAATTTGGATGTGTCCACGTTGCACTTTGGGGTGTGTCCTATCGCGGGCGCTAGGCCTACCCACACAAGTGAGGTATCATTTTTATAGGGAGACTTGGGGGATTGCTGGGTGGAAGGAAATTTGTGGCTCCTCTCAGATTCCAGAACTTTCTGCCACAGAAATGTGAGGAACATGTGTTTTTTTAGCCAAATTTTGAGGTTTGCAAAGGATTCTGGGTAACAGAACCTGGTCCGAGCCACACAAGTCACCCCATTTTGGATTCCCCTAGGTCTCTAGTTGTCAGAAATGCACAGGTTTGTTAGTTTTCCCTAGGTGGCGGCTGAGCTAGAGGCCAAAATCTACAGGTAGGCACTTTTGCAAAAAAACACCTCTGTTTTCTTTCAAAAATTTGGATGTGTCCACGTTGCACTTTGGGGGTGTGTCCTATCGCGGGCGCTAGGCCTACCCACACAAGTGAGGTATCCATTTTTATAGGGAAACTTGGGGGAACGCTGGGTGGAAGGAAATTTGTGGCTCCTCTCAGATTCCAGAACTTTCTGCCACATAAATGTGAGGAACATGTGTTTTTTTAGCCAAATTTTGAGGTTTGCAAAGGATTCTGGGTAACAGAACCTGGTCCGAGCCACACAAGTCACCCCCATTTTGGATTCCCCTAGGTCTCTAGTTTTCAGAAATGCACAGGTTTGGTAGGTTTTCCCTAGGTGCCGGCTGAGCTACAGGCCAAAATCTACAGGTAGGCACTTTGCAAAAAACACCTCTGTTTTCTTTCAAAAATGTGGATGTGTCCACGTTGCACTTTGGGGCGTTTCCTGTCGCGGGCGCTAGGCCTACCCACACAAGTGAGGTATCATTTTTATCGGGAGACTTGGGGGAACGCTGGGTGGAAGGAAATTTGTGGCTCCTCTCAGATTCCAGAACTTTCTGCCACAGAAATGTGAGGAACATGTGTTTTTTAGCCAAATTTTGAGGTTTGCAAAGGATTCTGGGTAACAGAACCTGGTCCGAGCCACACAAGTCACCCCATTTTGGATTCCCCTAGGTCTCTAGTTGTCAGAAATGCACAGGTTTGTTAGGTTTCCCTTGGTGGCGGCTGAGCTAGAGGCCAAAATCTACAGGTAGGCACTTTGCAAAAAACACCTCTGTTTTCTTTCAAAAATTTGGATGTGCCCACGTTGCACTTTGGGGTGTGTCCTATCGCGGGCGCTAGGCCTACCCACACAAGTGAGGTATCATTTTTATAGGGAGACTTGGGGGAACGCTGGGTGGAAGGAAATTTGTGGCTCCTCTCAGATTCCAGAACTTTCTGCCACAGAAATGTGAGGAACATGTGTTTTTTTAGCCAAATTTTGAGGTTTGCAAAGGATTCTGGGTAACAGACCTGGTCCGAGCCACACAAGTCACCCCATTTTGGATTCCCCTAGTTCTCTAGTTTTCAGAAAATGCACAGGCTTGGTAGGTTTCCTAGGTGCCCGGCTGAGCTACAGGCCAAAATCTACAGGTAGGCACTTTGCAAAAAACACCCTCTGTTTTCTTTCAAAAATGTGGATGTGTCCATGTTGCACTTTGGGGCGTTTCCTGTCGCGGGCGCTAAGCCTACCCACACAAGTGAGGTATCATTTTTATCGGGAGAAGTGGTGGAACGCTGGGTGGAAGGAAATTTGTGGCTCCTCTCAGATTCCAGAACTTTCTGCCACAGAAATGTGAGGAACATGTGTTTTTTTAGCCAAATTTTGAGGTTTGCAAAGGATTCTGGGTTACTGAAACTGGTCCGAGCCACTCAAGTCACCCCCATCTTAGATTCCCCTAAGTCTCTAGTTTTCAGAAATGCACAGGTTTGGTAGGTTTCCCTAGGTGGCGTCTGAGCTACAGGCCAAAATCTACAGGTAGGCACTTTGCAAAAAAACACCTCTGTTTTCTTTAAAAAATGTGGATGTGTCCACGTTGCACTTTGGGGCGTTTCCTGTCGCGGGCGCTAGGCCTACCCACACAAGTAAGGTATCATTTTTCTCGGGAGACTTAGAGGAACGCTGTGTGGAAGGAAATTTGTGGCTCCTCTCAGATTCCAGAACTTTCTGCCACAGAAATGTGAGGAACATGTGTTTTTTTAGCCAAATTTTGAGGTTTGCAAAGGATTCTGGGTAACAGAACCTGGTCCGAGCCACACAAGTCACCCCATCTTGGATTCCCCTAGGTCTCTAGTTTTCAGAAATGCACTGGTTTGGGTAGGTTTCCCTAGGTGGCGGGCTGAGCTAGTGGACAAAATCTACAGGTAGGCACTTTGCAAAAAACACCTCTGTTTTCTTTCAAAAATTTGGATGTGTCCACGTTGCACTTTGGGGTGTGTCCTATCGCGGGCGCTAGGCCTACCCACACAAGTGAGGTATCATTTTTATAGGGAGACTTGGGGGAACGCTGGGTGGAAGGAAATTTGTGGCTCCTCTCAGATTCCAGAACTTTCTGCCACAGAAATGTGAGGAACATGTGTTTATTTAGCCACATTTTGAGGTTTGGAAAGGATTTTGGGTAACAGAACCTGGTCCGAGCCAACAAGTCACCCCATCTTGGATTCCCCTAGGTCTCTAGTTGTCAGAAATGCACAGGTTTGTTAGGTTTCCCTAGGTGGCGGCTGAGCTAGAGGCCAAAATCTACAGGTAGGCACTTTGCAAAAAACACCTCTGTTTTCTTTCAAAAATTTGGATGTGTCCACGTTGCACTTTGGGGTGTGTCCTATCGCGGGCGCTAGGCCTACCCACACAAGTGAGGTATCATTTTTATAGGGAGACTTGGGGGATTGCTGGGTGGAAGGAAATTTGTGGCTCCTCTCAGATTCCAGAACTTTCTGCCACAGAAATGTGAGGAACATGTGTTTTTTAGCCAAATTTTGAGGTTTGCAAAGGATTCTGGGTAACAGAACCTGGTCCGAGCCACACAAGTCACCCCATTTTGGATTCCCCTAGGTCTCTAGTTGTCAGAAATGCACAGGTTTGTTAGTTTTCCCTAGGTGGCGGCTGAGCTAGAGGCCAAAATCTACAGGTAGGCACTTTGCAAAAAACACCTCTGTTTTCTTTCAAAAATTTGGATGTGTCCACGTTGCACTTTGGGGTGTGTCCTATCGCGGGCGCTAGGCCTACCCACACAAGTGAGGTATCATTTTTATAGGGAAACTTGGGGGAACGCTGGGTGGAAGGAAATTTGTGGCTCCTCTCAGATTCCAGAACTTTCTGCCACATAAATGTGAGGAACATGTGTTTTTTAGCCACATTTTGAGGTTTGCAAAGGATTCTGGGTAACAGAACCTGGTCCGAGCCACACAAGTCACCCCATTTTGGATTCCCCTAGGTCTCTAGTTTTCAGAAATGCACAGGTTTGGTAGGTTTCCCTAGGTGCCGGCTGAGCTACAGGCCAAAATCTACAGGTAGGCACTTTGCAAAAAACACCTCTGTTTTCTTTCAAAAATGTGGATGTGTCCACGTTGCACTTTGGGGCGTTTCCTGTCGCGGGCGCTAGGCCTACCCACACAAGTGAGGTATCATTTTTATCGGGAGACTTGGGGGAACGCTGGGTGGAAGGAAATTTGTGGCTCCTCTCAGATTCCAGAACTTTCTGCCACAGAAATGTGAGGAACATGTGTTTTTTAGCCAAATTTTGAGGTTTGCAAAGGATTTTGGGTAACAGAACCTGGTCCGAGCCACACAAGTCACCCCATTTTGGATTCCCCTAGGTCTCTAGTTGTCAGAAATGCACAGGTTTGTTAGGTTTCCCTAGGTGGCGGCTGAGCTAGAGGCCAAAATCTACAGGTAGGCACTTTGCAAAAAACACCTCTGTTTTCTTTCAAAAATTTGGATGTGCCCACGTTGCACTTTGGGGTGTGTCCTATCGCGGGCGCTAGGCCTACCCACACAAGTGAGGTATCATTTTTATAGGGAGACTTGGGGGAACGCTGGGTGGAAGGAAATTTGTGGCTCCTCTCAGATTCCAGAACTTTCTGCCACAGAAATGTGAGGAACATGTGTTTTTTAGCCAAATTTTGAGGTTTGCAAAGGATTCTGGGTAACAGAACCTGGTCCGAGCCACACAAGTCACCCCATTTTGGATTCCCCTAGTTCTCTAGTTTTCAGAAATGCACAGGCTTGGTAGGTTTCCCTAGGTGCCGGCTGAGCTACAGGCCAAAATCTACAGGTAGGCACTTTGCAAAAAACACCTCTGTTTTCTTTCAAAAATGTGGATGTGTCCATGTTGCACTTTGGGGCGTTTCCTGTCGCGGGCGCTAAGCCTACCCACACAAGTGAGGTATCATTTTTATCGGGAGAAGTGGTGGAACGCTGGGTGGAAGGAAATTTGTGGCTCCTCTCAGATTCCAGAACTTTCTGCCACAGAAATGTGAGGAACATGTGTTTTTTTAGCCAAATTTTGAGGTTTGCAAAGGATTCTGGGTTACTGAAACTGGTCCGAGCCACTCAAGTCACCCCATCTTAGATTCCCCTAAGTCTCTAGTTTTCAGAAATGCACAGGTTTGGTAGGTTTCCCTAGGTGGCGGCTGAGCTACAGGCCAAAATCTACAGGTAGGCACTTTGCAAAAAACACCTCTGTTTTCTTTAAAAAATGTGGATGTGTCCACGTTGCACTTTGGGGCGTTTCCTGTCGCGGGGGCGCTAGGCCTACCCACACAAGTAAGGTATCATTTTTCTCGGGAGACTTAGAGGAACGCTGTGTGGAAGGAAATTTGTGGCTCCTCTCAGATTCCAGAACTTTCTGCCACAGAAATGTGAGGAACATGTGTTTTTTTAGCCAAATTTTGAGGTTTGCAAAGGATTCTGGGTAACAGAACCTGGTCCGAGCCACACAAGTCACCCCATCTTGGATTCCCCTAGGTCTCTAGTTTTCAGAAATGCACTGGTTTGGTAGGTTTCCCTAGGTGGCGGCTGAGCTAGTGGACAAAATCTACAGGTAGGCACTTTGCAAAAAACACCTCTGTTTTCTTTCAAAAATTTGGATGTGTCCATGTTGCGCTTTGGGGCGTTTCCTGTTGCGGGCGCTAAGCCTACCCACACAAGTGAGGTATCATTTTTATCGGGAGACGTGGGGGAACGCTGGGTGGAAGGAAATTTGTGGCTCCTCTCAGATTCCAGAACTTTCTGCCACAGAAATATGAGGAACATGTGTTTTTTTAGCCAAATTTTGAGGTTTGCAAAGGATTCTGGGTAACAGAACCTGGTCCGAGCCACACAAGTCACCCCATCTTGGATTCCCCTAGGTCTCTAGTTTTCACAAATGCACAGGTTTGGTAGGTTTCCCTAGGTGCCGGCTGAGCTCAGGCCAAAATCTACAGGTAGGCACTTTGCAAAAAACACCTCTGTTTTCTCTCAAAAATTTGGATGTGTCCACGTTGCGCTTTGGGGCGTTTCCTGTCGCGGGCGCTAGGCCTACCCACACAAGTGAGGTATCATTTTTATCGGGAGACGTGGGGGAACGCTGGCTGGAAGGAAATATGTGGCTTCTCTCAGATTCCAGAACTTTCTGCCACAGAAATGTGAGGAACATGTGTTTTTTTAGCCAAATTTTGAGGTTTGCAAAGGATTCTGGGTAACAGAACCTGGTCCGAGCCACACAAGTCACCCCATCTTGGATTCCCCATAATCTCAAGTTGTCAGAAATGCACAGGGTTGGTAGGTTTCCCTAGGTGGCGGCTGAGCTAGAGGCCAAAATCTACAGGTAGGCACTTTCCAAAAAACACCTCTGTTTTCTTTCAAAAATTTGGATGTGTCCACGTTGCGCTTTGGGGCGTTTCCTGTTGCGGGCGCTAGGCCTACCCACACAAGTGAGGTATCATTTTTATCGGGAGACGTGGGGGAACGCTGGGTGGAAGGAAATTTGTGCCTCCTCTCAGATTCCAGAACTTTCTGCCACAGAAATGTGAGGAACATGTGTTTATTTAGCCACATTTTGAGGTTTGGAAAGGATTCTGGGTAACAGAACCTGGTCCGAACCACACAAGTCACCCCATCTTGAATTCCCCTAGGTCTCTAGTTTTCATAAATGCACAGGTCTGGTAGGTTTCCGTAGGTGCCAGCTGAGCTACAGGCCAAAATCTACAGGTAGGCACTTTGCAAAAAACACCTCTGTTTTCTTTCAAAAAATTGGATGTGTCCACGTTGCGTTTTGGGGCGTTTCCTGTGTCGGGCGCTAGGCCTACCCACACAAGTGAGGTATCATTTTTATCGGGAGACGTGGGGGAACGCTGGGTGGAAGGACATTTGTGGCTCCTCTCAGATTCCAGAACTTTCTGCCACAGAAATATGAGGAACATGTGTTTTTTTACCCAAATTTTGAGGTTTGCAAAGGATTCTGGGTAACAGAACCTGGTCCGAGCCACACAAGTCACCCCATCTTGGATTTCCCTAGGTCTCTAGTTTTCAGAAATGCACAGGTTTGGTAGGTTTCCCTAGGTGCCGGCTGAGCTCAGGCCAAAATCTACAGGTAGGCACTTTGCAAAAAACACCTCTGTTTTCTCTCAAAAATTTGGATGTGTCCACGTTGCACTTTGGGGTGTGTCCTATCGCGGGCGCTAGGCCTACCCACACAAGTGAGGTATCATTTTTATAGGGAGACTTGGCGGAACGCTGGGTGGAAGGAAATTTGTGGCTCCTCTCAGATTCCAGAACTTTCTGCCACAGAAATGTGAGGAACATGTGTTTTTTAGCCAAATTTTGAGGTTTGCAAAGGATTCTGGGTAACAGAACCTGGTCCGAGCCACACAAGTCACCCCATTTTGGATTCCCCTAGGTCTCTAGTTGTCAGAAATGCACAGGTTTGTTAGGTTTCCCTAGGTGGCGGCTGAGCTAGAGGCCAAAATCTACAGGTAGGCACTTTGCAAAAAACACCTCTGTTTTCTTTCAAAAATTTGGATGTGTCCACGTTGCACTTTGGGGTGTGTCCTATCGCGGGCGCTAGGCCTACCCACACAAGTGAGGTATCATTTTTATAGGGAGAATTGGGGGAACGCTGGGTGGAAGGAAATTTGTGGCTCCTCTCAGATTCCAGAACTTTCTGCCACAGAAATGTGAGGAACATGTGTTTTTTAGCCAAATTTTGAGGTTTGCAAAGGATTCTGGGTAACAGAACCTGGTCCGAGCCACACAAGTCACCCCATTTTGGATTCCCCTAGGTCTCTAGTTTTCAGAAATGCACAGGTTTGGTAGGTTTCCCTAGGTGCCGGCTGAGCTACAGGCCAAAATCTACAGGTAGGCACTTTGCAAAAAACACCTCTGTTTTCTTTCAAAAATGTGGATGTGTCCACGTTGCACTTTGGGGCGTTTCCTGTCGCGGGCGCTAGGCCTACCCACACAAGTGAGGTATCATTTTTCTCGGGAGACTTAGGGGAACGCTGAGTGGAAGGAAATTTGTGGCTCCTCTCAGATTCCAGAACTTTCTGCCACAGAAATATGAGGAACATGTGTTTTTTTAGCCAAATTTTGAGGTTTGCAAAGGATTCTGGGTAACAGAACCTGGTCCGAGCCACACAAGTCACCCCATCTTGGATTCCCCTAGGTCTCTAGTTTTCAGAAATGCACAGGTTTGGTAGGTTTCCCTAGGTGCCGGCAGAGCTCAGGCCAAAATCTACAGGTAGGCACTTTGCAAAAAACACCTCTGTTTTCTCTCAAAAATTTGGATGTGTCCACGTTGCGCTTTGGGGCGTTTCCTGTTGCGGGCGCTAGGCCTACCCACACAAGTGAGGTATCATTTTTATCGGGAGACGTGGGGGAACGCTGGGTGGAAGGAAATTTGTGGCTTCTCTCAGATTCCAGAACTTTCTGCCACAGAAATGTGAGGAACATGTGTTTTTTTAGCCAAATTTAGAGGTTTGCAAAGGATTCTGGGTAACAGAACCTGGTCCGAGCCACACAAGTCACCCCATCTTGGATTCCCCTAGGTCTCTAGTTTTCAGAAATGCACAGGTTTGGTAGGTTTCCCTAGGTGCCGGCTGAGCTCAGGCCAAAATCTACAGGTAGGCACTTTGCAAAAAACACCTCTGTTTTCTCTCAAAAATTTGGATGTGTCCACGTTGCGCTTTGGGGCGTTTCCTGTCGCGGGTGCTAGGCCTACCCACACAAGTGAGGTATCATTTTTATCGGGAGACGTGGGGGAACGCTGGGTGGAAGGAAATTTGTGGCTTCTCTCAGATTCCAGAACTTTCTGCCACAGAAATGTGAGGAACATGTGTTTTTTTAGCCAAATTTTGAGGTTTGCAAAGGATTCTGGGTAACAGAACCTGGTCCGAGCCACACAAGTCACCCCATCTTGGATTCCCCATAGTCTCTAGTTTTCAGAAATGCACAGGGTTGGTACGTTTCCCTAGGTGCCAGCTGAGCTACAGGCCAAAATCTACAGGTAGGCACTTTGCAAAAAACACCTCTGTTTTCTTTAAAAAATGTGAATGTGTCCACGTTGCGCTTTGGGGCGTTTCCTGTCGTGGGCGCTAGGCCTACCCACACAAGTGAGGTATAATTTTTATCGGGACACGTGGGGGAACGCTGGGTGGAAGGAAATTTGTGGCTCCTCTCAGATTCCAGAACTTTCTGCCACAGAAATGTGAGGAACATGTATTTATTTAGCCACATTTTGAGGTTTGGAAAGGATTCTGGGTAACAGAACCTGGTCCGAGCCACACAAGTCACCCCATCTTGGATTCCCCTAGGTCTCTAGTTGTCAGAAATGCACAGGTTTGTTAGGTTTCCCTAGGTGGCGGCTGAGCTAGAGGCCAAAATCTACAGGTAGGCACTTTGCAAAAAACACCTCTGTTTTCTTTCAAAAATTTGGATGTGTCCACGTTGCACTTTGGGGTGTGTCCTATCGCGGGCGCTAGGCCTACCCACACAAGTGAGGTATCATTTTTATAGGGAGACTTGGGGGAACGCTGGGTGGAAGGAAATTTGTGGCTCCTCTCAGATTCCAGAACTTTCTGCCACAGAAATGTGAGGAACATGTGTTTTTTAGCCAAATTTTGAGGTTTGCAAAGGATTCTGGGTAACAGAACCTGGTCCGAGCCACACAAGTCACCCCATTTTGGATTCCCCTAGGTCTCTAGTTTTCAGAAATGCACAGGTTTGGTAGGTTTCCCTAGGTGCCGGCTGAGCTACAGGCCAAAATCTACAGGTAGGCACTTTGCAAAAAACACCTCTGTTTTCTTTCAAAAATGTGGATGTGTCCACGTTGCACTTTGGGGCGTTTCCTGTCGCGGGCGCTAGGCCTACCCACACAAGTGAGGTATCATTTTTCTCGGGAGACTTAGGGGAACGCTGAGTGGAAGGAAATTTGTGTCTCCTCTCAGATTCCAGAACTTTCTGCCACAGAAATGTGAGGAACATGTGTTTTTTTTAGCCAAATTTTGAGGTTTGCAAAGGATTCTGGGTAACAGAACCTGGTCCGAGCCACACAAGTCACCCCATCTTGGATTCCCCTAGGTCTCTAGTTTTCAGAAATGCACAGGTTTGGTAGGTTTCCCTAGGTGCCGGGTGAGCTCAGGCCAAAATCTACAGGTAGGCACTTTGCAAAAAACACCTCTGTTTTCTCTCAAAAATTTGGATGTGTCCACGTTGCGCTTTGGGGCGTTTCCTGTCGCGGGCGCTGGGCCTACCCACACAAGTGAGGTATCATTTTTATCGGGAGACGTGGGGGAACGCTGGGTGGAAGGAAATTTGTGGCTTCTCTCAGATTCCAGAACTTTCTGCCACAGAAATGTGAGGAACATGTGTTTTTTTAGCCAAATTTAGAGGTTTGCAAAGGATTCTGGGTAACAGAACCTGGTCCGAGCCACACAAGTCACCCCATCTTGGATTCCCCATAGTCTCTAGTTTTCAGAAATGCACAGGGTTGGTAGGTTTCCCTAGGTGGCGGCTGAGCTAGAGGCCAAAATCTACAGGTAGGCACTTTGCAAAAAACACCTCTGTTTTCTTTCAAAAATGTGGATGTGTCCACGTTGCGCTTTGGGGTGTTTCCTGTTGCGGGCGCTAGGCCTACCCACACAAGTGAGGTATCATTTTTATCGGGAGACGTGGGGGAACGCTGGGTGGAAGGAAATTTGTGGCTCCTCTCAGATTCCAGAACTTTCTGCCACAGAAATGTGAGGAACATCAGTTTTTTTAGCCAAATTTTGAGGTTTGCAAAGGATTCTGGGTAACAGAACCTGGTCCGAGCCACACAAGTCACCCCATCTTGGATTCCCCATAGTCTCTAGTTTTCAGAAATACACAGGGTTGGTAGGTTTCCCTAGGTGGCGGCTGAGCTAGAGGCCAAAATCTACAGGTAGGCTCTTTGCAAAAAACACCTCTGTTTTCTTTCAAAAATTTGGATGTGTCCACGTTGCGCTTTGGGGCGTTTCCTGTTGCGGGCGCTAGGCCTACCCACACAAGTGAGGTATCATTTTTATCGGGAGACGTGGGGGAACGCTGGGTGGAAGGAAATTTGTGGCTCCTCTCAGATTCCAGAACTTTCTGCCACAGAAATGTGAGGAACATGTGTTTATTTAGCCACATTTTGAGGTTTGGAAAGGATTCTGGGTAACAGAACCTGGTCCGAGCCACACAAGTCACCCCATCTTGGATTCCCCTAGGTCTCTAGTTGTCAGAAATGCACAGGTTTGTTAGGTTTCCCTAGGTGGCGGCTGAGCTAGAGGCCAAAATCTACAGGTAGGCACTTTGCAAAAAACACCTCTGTTTTTCTTTCAAAAATTTGGATGTGTCCACGTTGCACTTTGGGGTGTGTCCTATCGCGGGCGCTAGGCCTACCCACACAAGTGAGGTATCATTTTTATAGGGAGACTTGGGGGAACGCTGGGTGGAAGGAAATTTGTGGCTCCTCTCAGATTCCAGAACTTTCTGCCACAGAAATGTGAGGAACATGTGTTTTTTAGCCAAATTTTGAGGTTTGCAAAGGATTCTGGATAACAGAACCTGGTCCGAGCCACACAAGTCACCCCATTTTGGATTCCCCTAGGTCTCTAGTTGTCAGAAATGCACAGGTTTGGTAGGTTTCCCTAGGTGGCGGCTGAGCTACAGGCCAAAATCTACAGGTAGGCACTTTGCAAAAAACACCTCTATTTTCTTTCAAAAATTTGGATGTGTCCACGTTGCACTTTGGGGTGTGTCCTATCGCGGGTGCTAGGCCTACCCACACAAGTGAGGTATCATTTTTATAGGGAGACTTGGGGGAACGCTGGGTGGAAGGAAATTTGTGGCTCCTCTCAGATTCCAGAACTTTCTGCCACAGAAATGTGAGGAACATGTGTTTATTTAGCCACATTTTGAGGTTTGGAAAGGATTCTGGGTAACAGAACCTGGTCCGAGCCACACAAGTCACCCCATTTTGGATTCCCCTAGGTCTCTAGTTTTCAGAAATGCACAGGTTTGGTAGGTTTCCCTAGGTGCCGGCTGAGCTACAGGCCAAAATCTACAGGTAGGCACTTTGCAAAAAACACCTCTGTTTTCTTTCAAAAATGTGGATGTGTCCACGTTGCACTTTGGGGCGTTTCCTGTCGCGGGCGCTAGGCCTACCCACACAAGTGAGGTATCATTTTTATCGGGAGACTTGGGGGAACGCTGGGTGGAAGGAAATTTGTGGCTCCTCTCAGATTCCAGAACTTTCTGCCACAGAAATGTGAGGAACATGTGTTTTTTAGCCAAATTTTGAGGTTTGCAAAGGATTCTGGGTTACAGAACCTGGTCCGAGCCACACAAGTCACCCCATTTTGGATTCCCCTAGGTCTCTAGTTGTCAGAAATGCACAGGTTTGTTAGGTTTCCCTAGGTGGCGGCTGAGCTAGAGGCCAAAATCTACAGGTAGGCACTTTGCAAAAAACACCTCTGTTTTCTTTCAAAAATTTGGATGTGCCCACGTTGCACTTTGGGGTGTGTCCTATCGCGGGCGCTAGGCCTACCCACACAAGTGAGGTATCATTTTTATAGGGAGACTTGGGGGAACGCTGGGTGGAAGGAAATTTGTGGCTCCTCTCAGATTCCAGAACTTTCTGCCACAGAAATGTGAGGAACATGTGTTTTTTAGCCAAATTTTGAGGTTTGCAAAGGATTCTGGGTAACAGAACCTGGTCCGAGCCACACAAGTCACCCCATTTTGGATTCCCCTAGTTCTCTAGTTTTCAGAAATGCACAGGCTTGGTAGGTTTCCCTAGGTGCCGGCTGAGCTACAGGCCAAAATCTACAGGTAGGCACTTTGCAAAAAAACACCTCTGTTTTCTTTCAAAAATGTGGATGTGTCCATGTTGCACTTTGGGGCGTTTCCTGTCGCGGGCGCTAAGCCTACCCACACAAGTGAGGTATCATTTTTATCGGGAGAAGTGGTGGAACGCTGGGTGGAAGGAAATTTGTGGCTCCTCTCAGATTCCAGAACTTTCTGCCACAGAAATGTGAGGAACATGTGTTTTTTTAGCCAAATTTTGAGGTTTGCAAAGGATTCTGGGTTACTGAAACTGGTCCGAGCCACTCAAGTCACCCCATCTTAGATTCCCCTAAGTCTCTAGTTTTCAGAAATGCACAGGTTTGGTAGGTTTCCCTAGGTGGCGGCTGAGCTACAGGCCAAAATCTACAGGTAGGAACTTTGCAAAAAACACCTCTGTTTTCTTTCAAAAAATTGGATGTGTCCACCTTGCGTTTTGGGGCGTTTCCTGTGTCGGGCGCTAGGCCTACCCACACAAGTGAGGTATCATTTTTATCGGGAGACGTGGGGGAACGCTGGGTGAAAGGAAATTTGTGGCTCCTCTCAGATTCCAGAACTTTCTGCCACAGAAATATGAGGAACATGTGTTTTTTTACCCAAATTTTGAGGTTTGCAAAGGATTCTGGGTAACAGAACCTGGTCCGAGCCACACAAGTCACCCCATCTTGGATTCCCCTAAGTCTCTAGTTTTCAGAAATGCACAGGTTTGGTAGGTTTCCCTAGGTGGCGGCTGAGCTACAGGCCAAAATCTACAGGTAGGCACTTTGCAAAAAACACCTCTGTTTTCTTTCAAGAAATTGGATGTGTCCACGTTGCGTTTTGGGGCGTTTCCTGTCGCGGGCGCTAGGCCTACCCACACAAGTGAGGTATCATTTTTATCGGGAGACTTGGGGGAACGCTGGGTGGAAGGAAATTTGTGGCTCCTCTCAGATTCCAGAACTTTCTGCCACAGAAATGTGAGGAACATGTGTTTTTTTAGCCAAATTTTGAGGTTTGCAAAGGATTCTGGGTAACAGAACCTGGTCCGAGCCACACAAGTCACCCCATCTTGGATTCCCCTAGGTCTCTAGTTTTCAGAAATGCACAGGTTTGGTAGGTTTCCCTAGGTGGCGGCTGAGCTAGAGGCTAAAATCTACAGGTAGGCACTTTGCAAAAAACACCTCTGTTTTCTTTCAAAAATTTGGGATGTGTCCACGTTGCGCTTTGGGGCGTTTCCTGTTGCGGGCGCTAGGCCTACCCACACAAGTGAGGTATCATTTTTATCGGGAGACGTGGGGGAACGCTGGGTGGAAGGAAATTTGTGGCTCCTCTCAGATTCCAGAACTTTCTGCCACAGAAATGTGAGGAACATGTGTTTATTTAGCCACATTTTGAGGTTTGGAAAGGATTCTGGGTAACAGAACCTGGTCCGAGCCACACAAGTCACCCCATCTTGGATTCCCCTAGGTCTCTAGTTGTCAGAAATGCACAGGTTTGTTAGGTTTCCCTAGGTGGCGGCTGAGCTAGAGACCAAAATCTACAGGTAGGGCACTTTGCAAAAAACACCTCTGTTTTCTTTCAAAAATTTGGATGTGTCCACGTTGCACTTTGGGGTGTGTCCTATCGCGGGCGCTAGGCCTACCCACACAAGTGAGGTATCATTTTTATCGGGAGACTTGGGGGAACGCTGGGTGGAAGGAAATTTGTGGCTCCTCTCAGATTCCAGAACTTTCTGCCACAGAAATGTGAGGAACATGTGTTTTTTTAGCCAAATTTTGAGGTTTGCAAAGGATTCTGGGTAACAGAACCTGGTCCGAGCCACACAAGTCACCCCATCTTGGATTCCCCATAGTCTCTAGTTTTCAGAAATGCACAGGGTTGGTAGGTTTCCCTAGGTGGCGGCTGAGCTACAGGCCAAAATCTACAGGTAGGCACTTTGCAAAAAACACCTCTGTTTTCTTTTAAAAATTTGGATGTGTCCATGTTGCGCTTTGGGGCGTTTCCTGTCGCGGGCGCTAAGCCTACCCACACAAGTGAGGTATCATTTTTCTCGGGAGACTTAGGGGAACGCTGAGTGGAAGGAAATTTGTGGCTCCTCTCAGATTCCAGAACTTTCTGCCACAGAAATATGAGGAACATGTGTTTTTTTAGCCAAATTTTGAGGTTTGCAAAGGATTCTGGGTAACAGAACCTGGTCCGAGCCACACAAGTCACCCCATCTTGGATTCCCCTAGGTCTCTAGTTTTCAGAAATGCACAGGTTTGGTAGGTTTCCCTAGGTGCCGGCTGAGCTCAGGCCAAAATCTACAGGTAGGCACTTTGCAAAAAACACCTCTGTTTTCTCTCAAAAATTTGGATGTGTCCACGTTGCGCTTTGGGGCGTTTCCTGTTGCGGGCGCTAGGCCTACCCACACAAGGGAGGTATCATTTTTATCGGGAGACGTGGGGGAACGCTGGGTGGAAGGAAATTTGTGGCTTCTCTCAGATTCCAGAACTTTCTGCCACAGAAATGTGAGGAACATGTGTTTTTTTAGCCAAATTTAGAGGTTTGCAAAGGATTCTGGGTAACAGAACCTGGTCCGAGCCACACAAGTCACCCCATCTTGGATTCCCCTAGGTCTCTAGTTTTCAGAAATGCACAGGTTTGGTAGGTTTCCCTAGGTGCCGGCTGAGCTCAGGCCAAAATCTACAGGTAGGCACTTTGCAAAAAACACCTCTGTTTTCTCTCAAAAATTTGGATGTGTCCACGTTGCGCTTTGGGGCGTTTCCTGTCGCGGGTGCTAGGCCTACCCACACAAGTGAGGTATCATTTTTATCGGGAGACGTGGGGGAACGCTGGGTGGAAGGAAATTTGTGGCTTCTCTCAGATTCCAGAACTTTCTGCCACAGAAATGTGAGGAACATGTGTTTTTTTAGCCAAATTTTGAGGTTTGCAAAGGATTCTGGGTAACAGAACCTGGTCCGAGCCACACAAGTCACCCCATCTTGGATTCCCCATAGTCTCTAGTTTTCAGAAATGCACAGGGTTGGTAGGTTTCCCTAGGTGCCAGCTGAGCTACAGGCCAAAATCTACAGGTAGGCACTTTGCAAAAAACACCTCTGTTTTCTTTAAAAAATGTGAATGTGTCCACGTTGCGCTTTGGGGCGTTTCCTGTCGTGGGCGCTAGGCCTACCCACACAAGTGAGGTATAATTTTTATCGGGACACGTGGGGGAACGCTGGGTGGAAGGAAATTTGTGGCTCCTCTCAGATTCCAGAACTTTCTGCCACAGAAATGTGAGGAACATGTATTTATTTAGCCACATTTTGAGGTTTGGAAAGGATTCTGGGTAACAGAACCTGGTCCGAGCCACACAAGTCACCCCATCTTGGATTCCCCTAGGTCTCTAGTTGTCAGAAATGCACAGGTTTGTTAGGTTTCCCTAGGTGGCGGCTGAGCTAGAGGCCAAAATCTACAGGTAGGCACTTTGCAAAAAACACCTCTGTTTTCTTTCAAAAATTTGGATGTGTCCACGTTGCACTTTGGGGTGTGTCCTATCGCGGGCGCTAGGCCTACCCACACAAGTGAGGTATCATTTTTATAGGGAGACTTGGGGGAACGCTGGGTGGAAGGAAATTTGTGGCTCCTCTCAGATTCCAGAACTTTCTGCCACAGAAATGTGAGGAACATGTGTTTTTTAGCCAAATTTTGAGGTTTGCAAAGGATTCTGGGTAACAGAACCTGGTCCGAGCCACACAAGTCACCCCATTTTGGATTCCCCTAGGTCTCTAGTTTTCAGAAATGCACAGGTTTGGTAGGTTTCCCTAGGTGCCGGCTGAGCTACAGGCCAAAATCTACAGGTAGGCACTTTGCAAAAAACACCTCTGTTTTCTTTCAAAAATGTGGATGTGTCCACGTTGCACTTTGGGGCGTTTCCTGTCGCGGGCGCTAGGCCTACCCACACAAGTGAGGTATCATTTTTCTCGGGAGACTTAGGGGAACGCTGAGTGGAAGGAAATTTGTGGCTCCTCTCAGATTCCAGAACTTTCTGCCACAGAAATGTGAGGAACATGTGTTTTTTTAGCCAAATTTTGAGGTTTGCAAAGGATTCTGGGTAACAGAACCTGGTCCGAGCCACACAAGTCACCCCATCTTGGATTCCCCTAGGTCTCTAGTTTTCAGAAATGCACAGGTTTGGTAGGTTTCCCTAGGTGCCGGGTGAGCTCAGGCCAAAATCTACAGGTAGGCACTTTGCAAAAAACACCTCTGTTTTCTCTCAAAAATTTGGATGTGTCCACGTTGCGCTTTGGGGCGTTTCCTGTCGCGGGCGCTGGGCCTACCCACACAAGTGAGGTATCATTTTTATCGGGAGACGTGGGGGAACGCTGGGTGGAAGGAAATTTGTGGCTTCTCTCAGATTCCAGAACTTTCTGCCACAGAAATGTGAGGAACATGTGTTTTTTTAGCCAAATTTAGAGGTTTGCAAAGGATTCTGGGTAACAGAACCTGGTCCGAGCCACACAAGTCACCCCATCTTGGATTCCCCATAGTCTCTAGTTTTCAGAAATGCACAGGGTTGGTAGGTTTCCCTAGGTGGCGGCTGAGCTAGAGGCCAAAATCTACAGGTAGGCACTTTGCAAAAAACACCTCTGTTTTCTTTCAAAAATGTGGATGTGTCCACGCTGCACTTTGGGGCGTTTCCTGTCGCAGGCGCTAGGCCTACCCACACAAGTGAGGTATCATTTTTATCGGGAGACTTGGGGGAACGCTGGGTGGAAGGAAATTTGTGGCTCCTCTCAGATTCCAGAACTTTCTGCCACAGAAATGTGAGGAACATGTGTTTTTTAGCCAAATTTTGAGGTTTGCAAAGGATTCTGGGTTACAGAACCTGGTCCGAGCCACACAAGTCACCCCATTTTGGATTCCCCTAGGTCTCTAGTTGTCAGAAATGCACAGGTTTGTTAGGTTTCCCTAGGTGGCGGCTGAGCTAGAGGCCAAAATCTACAGGTAGGCACTTTGCAAAAAACACCTCTGTTTTCTTTCAAAAATTTGGATGTGCCCACGTTGCACTTTGGGGTGTGTCCTATCGCGGGCGCTAGGCCTACCCACACAAGTGAGGTATCATTTTTATAGGGAGACTTGGGGGAACGCTGGGTGGAAGGAAATTTGTGGCTCCTCTCAGATTCCAGAACTTTCTGCCACAGAAATGTGAGGAACATGTGTTTTTTAGCCAAATTTTGAGGTTTGCAAAGGATTCTGGGTAACAGAACCTGGTCCGAGCCACACAAGTCACCCCATTTTGGATTCCCCTAGTTCTCTAGTTTTCAGAAATGCACAGGCTTGGTAGGTTTCCCTAGGTGCCGGCTGAGCTACAGGCCAAAATCTACAGGTAGGCACTTTGCAAAAAACACCTCTGTTTTCTTTCAAAAATGTGGATGTGTCCATGTTGCACTTTGGGGCGTTTCCTGTCGCGGGCGCTAAGCCTACCCACACAAGTGAGGTATAATTTTTATCGGGAGAAGTGGTGGAACGCTGGGTGGAAGGAAATTTGTGGCTCCTCTCAGATTCCAGAACTTTCTGCCACAGAAATGTGAGGAACATGTGTTTTTTTAGCCAAATTTTGAGGTTTGCAAAGGATTCTGGGTTACTGAAACTGGTCCGAGCCACTCAAGTCACCCCATCTTAGATTCCCCTAAGTCTCTAGTTTTCAGAAATGCACAGGTTTGGTAGGTTTCCCTAGGTGGCGGCTGAGCTACAGGCCAAAATCTACAGGTAGGCACTTTGCAAAAAACACCTCTATTTTCTTTCAAAAATTTGGATGTGTCCACGTTGCACTTTGGGGTGTGTCCTATCGCGGGTGCTAGGCCTACCCACACAAGTGAGGTATCATTTTTATAGGGAGACTTGGGGGAACGCTGGGTGGAAGGAAATTTGTGGCTCCTCTCAGATTCCAGAACTTTCTGCCACAGAAATGTGAGGAACATGTGTTTATTTAGCCACATTTTGAGGTTTGGAAAGGATTCTGGGTAACAGAACCTGGTCCGAGCCACACAAGTCACCCCATTTTGGATTCCCCTAGGTCTCTAGTTTTCAGAAATGCACAGGTTTGGTAGGTTTCCCTAGGTGCCGGCTGAGCTACAGGCCAAAATCTACAGGTAGGCACTTTGCAAAAAACACCTCTGTTTTCTTTCAAAAATGTGGATGTGTCCACGTTGCACTTTGGGGCGTTTCCTGTCGCGGGCGCTAGGCCTACCCACACAAGTGAGGTATCATTTTTATCGGGAGACTTGGGGGAACGCTGGGTGGAAGGAAATTTGTGGCTCCTCTCAGATTCCAGAACTTTCTGCCACAGAAATGTGAGGAACATGTGTTTTTTAGCCAAATTTTGAGGTTTGCAAAGGATTCTGGGTTACAGAACCTGGTCCGAGCCACACAAGTCACCCCATTTTGGATTCCCCTAGGTCTCTAGTTGTCAGAAATGCACAGGTTTGTTAGGTTTCCCTAGGTGGCGGCTGAGCTAGAGGCCAAAATCTACAGGTAGGCACTTTGCAAAAAACACCTCTGTTTTCTTTCAAAAATTTGGATGTGCCCACGTTGCACTTTGGGGTGTGTCCTATCGCGGGCGCTAGGCCTACCCACACAAGTGAGGTATCATTTTTATAGGGAGACTTGGGGGAACGCTGGGTGGAAGGAAATTTGTGGCTCCTCTCAGATTCCAGAACTTTCTGCCACAGAAATGTGAGGAACATGTGTTTTTTAGCTAAATTTTGAGGTTTGCAAAGGATTCTGGGTAACAGAACCTGGTCCGAGCCACACAAGTCACCCCATTTTGGATTCCCCTAGTTCTCTAGTTTTCAGAAATGCACAGGCTTGGTAGGTTTCCCTAGGTGCCGGCTGAGCTACAGGCCAAAATCTACAGGTAGGCACTTTGCAAAAAACACCTCTGTTTTCTTTCAAAAATGTGGATGTGTCCATGTTGCACTTTGGGGCGTTTCCTGTCGCGGGCGCTAAGCCTACCCACACAAGTGAGGTATAATTTTTATCGGGAGAAGTGGTGGAACGCTGGGTGGAAGGAAATTTGTGGCTCCTCTCAGATTCCAGAACTTTCTGCCACAGAAATGTGAGGAACATGTGTTTTTTTAGCCAAATTTTGAGGTTTGCAAAGGATTCTGGGTTACTGAAACTGGTCCGAGCCACTCAAGTCACCCCATCTTAGATTCCCCTAAGTCTCTAGTTTTCAGAAATGCACAGGTTTGGTAGGTTTCCCTAGGTGGCGGCTGAGCTACAGGCCAAAATCTACAGGTAGGAACTTTGCAAAAAACACCTCTGTTTTCTTTCAAAAAATTGGATGTGTCCACCTTGCGTTTTGGGGCGTTTCCTGTGTCGGGCGCTAGGCCTACCCACACAAGTGAGGTATCATTTTTATCGGGAGACGTGGGGGGAACGCTGGGTGAAAGGAAATTTGTGGCTCCTCTCAGATTCCAGAACTTTCTGCCACAGAAATATGAGGAACATGTGTTTTTTTACCCAAATTTTGAGGTTTGCAAAGGATTCTGGGTAACAGAACCTGGTCCGAGCCACACAAGTCACCCCATCTTGGATTCCCCTAAGTCTCTAGTTTTCAGAAATGCACAGGTTTGGTAGGTTTCCCTAGGTGGCGGCTGAGCTACAGGCCAAAATCTACAGGTAGGCACTTTGCAAAAAACACCTCTGTTTTCTTTCAAGAAATTGGATGTGTCCACGTTGCGTTTTGGGGCGTTTCCTGTCGCGGGCGCTAGGCCTACCCACACAAGTGAGGTATCATTTTTATCGGGAGACTTGGGGGAACGCTGGGTGGAAGGAAATTTGTGGCTCCTCTCAGATTCCAGAACTTTCTGCCACAGAAATGTGAGGAACATGTGTTTTTTTAGCCAAATTTTGAGGTTTGCAAAGGATTCTGGGTAACAGAACCTGGTCCGAGCCACACAAGTCACCCCATCTTGGATTCCCCTAGGTCTCTAGTTTTCAGAAATGCACAGGTTTGGTAGGTTTCCCT
The DNA here is from genome assembly GCF_031143425.1 of Pleurodeles waltl. Lineage (NCBI taxonomy): Eukaryota > Metazoa > Chordata > Amphibia > Caudata > Salamandridae > Pleurodeles > Pleurodeles waltl. Next base: position 3,814,305 of record NC_090439.1, read on the forward strand.
AGGTGGCGGCTGAGCTAGAGGCTAAAATCTACAGGTAGGCACTTTGCAAAAAACACCTCTGTTTTCTTTCAAAAATTTGGGATGTGTCCACGTTGCGCTTTGGGGCGTTTCCTGTTGCGGGCGCTAGGCCTACCCACACAAGTGAGGTATCATTTTTATCGGGAGACGTGGGGGAACGCTGGGTGGAAGGAAATTTGTGGCTCCTCTCAGATTCCAGAACTTTCTGCCACAGAAATGTGAGGAACATGTGTTTATTTAGCCACATTTTGAGGTTTGGAAAGGATTCTGGGTAACAGAACCTGGTCCGAGCCACACAAGTCACCCCATCTTGGATTCCCCTAGGTCTCTAGTTGTCAGAAATGCACAGGTTTGTTAGGTTTCCCTAGGTGGCGGCTGAGCTAGAGACCAAAATCTACAGGTAGGCACTTTGCAAAAAACACCTCTGTTTTCTTTCAAAAATTTGGATGTGTCCACGTTGCACTTTGGGGTGTGTCCTATCGCGGGCGCTAGGCCTACCCACACAAGTGAGGTATCATTTTTATCGGGAGACTTGGGGGAACGCTGGGTGGAAGGAAATTTGTGGCTCCTCTCAGATTCCAGAACTTTCTGCCACAGAAATGTGAGGAACATGTGTTTTTTAGCCAAATTTTGAGGTTTGCAAAGGATTCTGGGTAACAGAACCTGGTCCGAGCCACACAAGTCACCCCATCTTGGATTCCCCATAGTCTCTAGTTTTCAGAAATGCACAGGGTTGGTAGGTTTCCCTAGGTGGCGGCTGAGCTACAGGCCAAAATCTACAGGTAGGCACTTTGCAAAAAACACCTCTGTTTTCTTTTAAAAATTTGGATGTGTCCATGTTGCGCTTTGGGGCGTTTCCTGTCGCGGGCGCTAAGCCTACCCACACAAGTGAGGTATCATTTTTCTCGGGAGACTTAGGGGAACGCTGAGTGGAAGGAAATTTGTGGCTCCTCTCAGATTCCAGAACTTTCTGCCACAGAAATATGAGGAACATGTGTTTTTTTAGCCAAATTTTGAGGTTTGCAAAGGATTCTGGGTAACAGAACCTGGTCCGAGCCACACAAGTCACCCCATCTTGGATTCCCCTAGGTCTCTAGTTTTCAGAAATGCACAGGTTTGGTAGGTTTCCCTAGGTGCCGGCTGAGCTCAGGCCAAAATCTACAGGTAGGCACTTTGCAAAAAACACCTCTGTTTTCTCTCAAAAATTTGGATGTGTCCACGTTGCGCTTTGGGGCGTTTCCTGTTGCGGGCGCTAGGCCTACCCACACAAGGGAGGTATCATTTTTATCGGGAGACGTGGGGGAACGCTGGGTGGAAGGAAATTTGTGGCTTCTCTCAGATTCCAGAACTTTCTGCCACAGAAATGTGAGGAACATGTGTTTTTTTTAGCCAAATTTAGAGGTTTGCAAAGGATTCTGGGTAACAGAACCTGGTCCGAGCCACACAAGTCACCCCATCTTGGATTCCCCTAGGTCTCTAGTTTTCAGAAATGCACAGGTTTGGTAGGTTTCCCTAGGTGCCGGCTGAGCTCAGGCCAAAATCTACAGGTAGGCACTTTGCAAAAAACACCTCTGTTTTCTCTCAAAAATTTGGATGTGTCCACGTTGCGCTTTGGGGCGTTTCCTGTCGCGGGTGCTAGGCCTACCCACACAAGTGAGGTATCATTTTTATCGGGAGACGTGGGGGAACGCTGGGTGGAAGGAAATTTGTGGCTTCTCTCAGATTCCAGAACTTTCTGCCACAGAAATGTGAGGAACATGTGTTTTTTTAGCCAAATTTTGAGGTTTGCAAAGGATTCTGGGTAACAGAACCTGGTCCGAGCCACACAAGTCACCCCATCTTGGATTCCCCATAGTCTCTAGTTTTCAGAAATGCACAGGGTTGGTAGGTTTCCCTAGGTGCCAGCTGAGCTACAGGCCAAAATCTACAGGTAGGCACTTTGCAAAAAACACCTCTGTTTTCTTTAAAAAATGTGAATGTGTCCACGTTGCGCTTTGGGGCGTTTCCTGTCGTGGGCGCTAGGCCTACCCACACAAGTGAGGTATAATTTTTATCGGGACACGTGGGGGAACGCTGGGTGGAAGGAAATTTGTGGCTCCTCTCAGATTCCAGAACTTTCTGCCACAGAAATGTGAGGAACATGTATTTATTTAGCCACATTTTGAGGTTTGGAAAGGATTCTGGGTAACAGAACCTGGTCCGAGCCACACAAGTCACCCCATCTTGGATTCCCCTAGGTCTCTAGTTGTCAGAAATGCACAGGTTTGTTAGGTTTCCCTAGGTGGCGGCTGAGCTAGAGGCCAAAATCTACAGGTAGGCACTTTGCAAAAAACACCTCTGTTTTCTTTCAAAAATTTGGATGTGTCCACGTTGCACTTTGGGGTGTGTCCTATCGCGGGCGCTAGGCCTACCCACACAAGTGAGGTATCATTTTTATAGGGAGACTTGGGGGAACGCTGGGTGGAAGGAAATTTGTGGCTCCTCTCAGATTCCAGAACTTTCTGCCACAGAAATGTGAGGAACATGTGTTTTTTAGCCAAATTTTGAGGTTTGCAAAGGATTCTGGGTAACAGAACCTGGTCCGAGCCACACAAGTCACCCCATTTTGGATTCCCCTAGGTCTCTAGTTTTCAGAAATGCACAGGTTTGGTAGGTTTCCCTAGGTGCCGGCTGAGCTACAGGCCAAAATCTACAGGTAGGCACTTTGCAAAAAACACCTCTGTTTTCTTTCAAAAATGTGGATGTGTCCACGTTGCACTTTGGGGCGTTTCCTGTCGCGGGCGCTAGGCCTACCCACACAAGTGAGGTATCATTTTTCTCGGGAGACTTAGGGGAACGCTGAGTGGAAGGAAATTTGTGGCTCCTCTCAGATTCCAGAACTTTCTGCCACAGAAATGTGAGGAACATGTGTTTTTTTAGCCAAATTTTGAGGTTTGCAAAGGATTCTGGGTAACAGAACCTGGTCCGAGCCACACAAGTCACCCCATCTTGGATTCCCCTAGGTCTCTAGTTTTCAGAAATGCACAGGTTTGGTAGGTTTCCCTAGGTGCCGGGTGAGCTCAGGCCAAAATCTACAGGTAGGCACTTTGCAAAAAACACCTCTGTTTTCTCTCAAAAATTTGGATGTGTCCACGTTGCGCTTTGGGGCGTTTCCTGTCGCGGGCGCTGGGCCTACCCCACACAAGTGAGGTATCATTTTTATCGGGAGATGTGGGGGAACGCTGGGTGGAAGGAAATTTGTGGCTTCTCTCAGATTCCAGAACTTTCTGCCACAGAAATGTGAGGAACATGTGTTTTTTTAGCCAAATTTAGAGGTTTGCAAAGGATTCTGGGTAACAGAACCTGGTCCGAGCCACACAAGTCACCCCATCTTGGATTCCCCATAGTCTCTAGTTTTCAGAAATGCACAGGGTTGGTAGGTTTCCCTAGGTGGCGGCTGAGCTAGAGGCCAAAATCTACAGGTAGGCACTTTGCAAAAAACACCTCTGTTTTCTTTCAAAAATGTGGATGTGTCCACGTTGCACTTTGGGGCGTTTCCTGTCGCGGGCGCTAGGCCTACCCACACAAGTGAGGTATCATTTTTATCGGGAGACTTGGGGGAACGCTGGGTGGAAGGAAATTTGTGGCTCCTCTCAGATTCCAGAACTTTCTGCCACAGAAATGTGAGGAACATGTGTTTTTTAGCCAAATTTTGAGGTTTGCAAAGGATTCTGGGTTACAGAACCTGGTCCGAGCCACACAAGTCACCCCATTTTGGATTCCCCTAGGTCTCTAGTTGTCAGAAATGCACAGGTTTGTTAGGTTTCCCTAGGTGGCGGCTGAGCTAGAGGCCAAAATCTACAGGTAGGCACTTTGCAAAAAACACCTCTGTTTTCTTTCAAAAATTTGGATGTGCCCACGTTGCACTTTGGGGTGTGTCCTATCGCGGGCGCTAGGCCTACCCACACAAGTGAGGTATCATTTTTATAGGGAGACTTGGGGGAACGCTGGGTGGAAGGAAATTTGTGGCTCCTCTCAGATTCCAGAACTTTCTGCCACAGAAATGTGAGGAACATGTGTTTTTTAGCCAAATTTTGAGGTTTGCAAAGGATTCTGGGTAACAGAACCTGGTCCGAGCCACACAAGTCACCCCATTTTGGATTCCCCTAGTTCTCTAGTTTTCAGAAATGCACAGGCTTGGTAGGTTTCCCTAGGTGCCGGCTGAGCTACAGGCCAAAATCTACAGGTAGGCACTTTGCAAAAAACACCTCTGTTTTCTTTCAAAAATGTGGATGTGTCCATGTTGCACTTTGGGGCGTTTCCTGTCGTGGGCGCTAAGCCTACCCACACAAGTGAGGTATAATTTTTATCGGGAGAAGTGGTGGAACGCTGGGTAGAAGGAAATTTGTGGCTCCTCTCAGATTCCAGAACTTTCTGCCACAGAAATGTGAGGAACATGTGTTTTTTTAGCCAAATTTTGAGGTTTGCAAAGGATTCTGGGTTACTGAAACTGGTCCGAGCCACTCAAGTCACCCCATCTTAGATTCCCCTAAGTCTCTAGTTTTCAGAAATGCACAGGTTTGGTAGGTTTCCCTAGGTGGCGGCTGAGCTGCAGGCCAAAATCTACAGGTAGGCACTTTGCAAAAAACACCTCTATTTTCTTTCAAAAATTTGGATGTGTCCACGTTGCACTTTGGGGTGTGTCCTATCGCGGGTGCTAGGCCTACCCACACAAGTGAGGTATCATTTTTATAGGGAGACTTGGGGGAACGCTGGGTGGAAGGAAATTTGTGGCTCCTCTCAGATTCCAGAACTTTCTGCCACAGAAATGTGAGGAACATGTGTTTATTTAGCCACATTTTGAGGTTTGGAAAGGATTCTGGGTAACAGAACCTGGTCCGAGCCACACAAGTCACCCCATTTTGGATTCCCCTAGGTCTCTAGTTTTCAGAAATGCACAGGTTTGGTAGGTTTCCCTAGGTGCCGGCTGAGCTACAGGCCAAAATCTACAGGTAGGCACTTTGCAAAAAACACCTCTGTTTTCTTTCAAAAATGTGGATGTGTCCACGTTGCACTTTGGGGCGTTTCCTGTCGCGGGCGCTAGGCCTACCCACACAAGTGAGGTATCATTTTTATCGGGAGACTTGGGGGAACGCTGGGTGGAAGGAAATTTGTGGCTCCTCTCAGATTCCAGAACTTTCTGCCACAGAAATGTGAGGAACATGTGTTTTTTAGCCAAATTTTGAGGTTTGCAAAGGATTCTGGGTTACAGAACCTGGTCCGAGCCACACAAGTCACCCCATTTTGGATTCCCCTAGGTCTCTAGTTGTCAGAAATGCACAGGTTTGTTAGGTTTCCCTAGGTGGCGGCTGAGCTAGAGGCCAAAATCTACAGGTAGGCACTTTGCAAAAAACACCTCTGTTTTCTTTCAAAAATTTGGATGTGCCCACGTTGCACTTTGGGGTGTGTCCTATCGCGGGCGCTAGGCCTACCCACACAAGTGAGGTATCATTTTTATAGGGAGACTTGGGGGAACGCTGGGTGGAAGGAAATTTGTGGCTCCTCTCAGATTCCAGAACTTTCTGCCACAGAAATGTGAGGAACATGTGTTTTTTAGCCAAATTTTGAGGTTTGCAAAGGATTGTGGGTAACAGAACCTGGTCCGAGCCACACAAGTCACCCCATTTTGGATTCCCCTAGTTCTCTAGTTTTCAGAAATGCACAGGCTTGGTAGGTTTCCCTAGGTGCCGGCTGAGCTACAGGCCAAAATCTACAGGTAGGCACTTTGCAAAAAACACCTCTGTTTTCTTTCAAAAATGTGGATGTGTCCATGTTGCACTTTGGGGCGTTTCCTGTCGCGGGCGCTAAGCCTACCCACACAAGTGAGGTATAATTTTTATCGGGAGAAGTGGTGGAACGCTGGGTGGAAGGAAATTTGTGGCTCCTCTCAGATTCCAGAACTTTCTGCCACAGAAATGTGAGGAACATGTGTTTTTTTAGCCAAATTTTGAGGTTTGCAAAGGATTCTGGGTTACTGAAACTGGTCCGAGCCACTCAAGTCACCCCATCTTAGATTCCCCTAAGTCTCTAGTTTTCAGAAATGCACAGGTTTGGTAGGTTTCCCTAGGTGGCAGCTGAGCTACAGGCCAAAATCTACAGGTAGGAACTTTGCAAAAAACACCTCTGTTTTCTTTCAAAAAATTGGATGTGTCCACCTTGCGTTTTGGGGCGTTTCCTGTGTCGGGCGCTAGGCCTACCCACACAAGTGAGGTATCATTTTTATCGGGAGACGTGGGGGAACGCTGGGTGAAAGGAAATTTGTGGCTCCTCTCAGATTCCAGAACTTTCTGCCACAGAAATATGAGGAACATGTGTTTTTTTACCCAAATTTTGAGGTTTGCAGAGGATTCTGGGTAACAGAACCTGGTCCGAGCCACACAAGTCACCCCATCTTGGATTCCCCTAAGTCTCTAGTTTTCAGAAATGCACAGGTTTGGTAGGTTTCCCTAGGTGGCGGCTGAGCTACAGGCCAAAATCTACAGGTAGGCACTTTGCAAAAAACACCTCTGTTTTCTTTCAAGAAATTGGATGTGTCCACGTTGCGTTTTGGGGCGTTTCCTGTCGCGGGCGCTAGGCCTACCCACACAAGTGAGGTATCATTTTTATCGGGAGACTTGGGGGAACGCTGGGTGGAAGGAAATTTGTGGCTCCTCTCAGATTCCAGAACTTTCTGCCACAGAAATGTGAGGAACATGTGTTTTTTTAGCCAAATTTTGAGGTTTGCAAAGGATTCTGGGTAACAGAACCTGGTCCGAGCCACACAAGTCACCCCATCTTGGATTCCCCTAGGTCTCTAGTTTTCAGAAATGCACAGGTTTGGTAGGTTTCCCTAGGTGGCGGCTGAGCTAGAGGCTAAAATCTACAGGTAGGCACTTTGCAAAAAACACCTCTGTTTTCTTTCAAAAATTTGGGATGTGTCCACGTTGCGCTTTGGGGCGTTTCCTGTTGCGGGCGCTAGGCCTACCCACACAAGTGAGGTATCATTTTTATCGGGAGACGTGGGGGAACGCTGGGTGGAAGGAAATTTGTGGCTCCTCTCAGATTCCAGAACTTTCTGCCACAGAAATGTGAGGAACATGTGTTTATTTAGCCACATTTTGAGGTTTGGAAAGGATTCTGGGTAACAGAACCTGGTCCGAGCCACACAAGTCACCCCATCTTGGATTCCCCTAGGTCTCTAGTTGTCAGAAATGCACAGGTTTGTTAGGTTTCCCTAGGTGGCGGCTGAGCTAGAGACCAAAATCTACAGGTAGGCACTTTGCAAAAAAACACCTCTGTTTTCTTTCAAAAATTTGGATGTGTCCACGTTGCACTTTGGGGTGTGTCCTATCGCGGGCGCTAGGCCTACCCACACAAGTGAGGTATCATTTTTATCGGGAGACTTGGGGGAACGCTGGGTGGAAGGAAATTTGTGGCTCCTCTCAGATTCCAGAACTTTCTGCCACAGAAATGTGAGGAACATGTGTTTTTTAGCCAAATTTTGAGGTTTGCAAAGGATTCTGGGTAACAGAACCTGGTCCGAGCCACACAAGTCACCCCATCTTGGATTCCCCATAGTCTCTAGTTTTCAGAAATGCACAGGGTTGGTAGGTTTCCCTAGGTGGCGGCTGAGCTACAGGCCAAAATCTACAGGTAGGCACTTTGCAAAAAACACCTCTGTTTTCTTTTAAAAATTTGGATGTGTCCATGTTGCGCTTTGGGGCGTTTCCTGTCGCGGGCGCTAAGCCTACCCACACAAGTGAGGTATCATTTTTATCGGGAGACGTGGGGGAACGCTGGGTGGAAGGAAATTTGTGGCTCCTCTCAGATTCCAGAACTTTCTGCCACAGAAATATGAGGAACATGTGTTTTTTTAGCCAAATTTTGAGGTTTGCAAAGGATTCTGGGTAACAGAACCTGGTCCGAGCCACACAAGTCACCCCATCTTGGATTCCCCTAGGTCTCTAGTTTTCAGAAATGCACAGGTTTGGTAGGTTTCCCTAGGTGCCGGCTGAGCTCAGGCCAAAATCTACAGGTAGGCACTTTGCAAAAAACACCTCTGTTTTCTCTCAAAAATTTGGATGTGTCCACGTTGCGCTTTGGGGCGTTTCCTGTCGCGGGCGCTAGGCCTACCCACACAAGTGAGATATCATTTTTATCGGGAGACGTGGGGGAACGCTGGGTGGAAGGAAATTTGTGGCTTCTCTCAGATTCCAGAACTTTCTGCCACAGAAATGTGAGGAACATGTGTTTTTTTAGCCAAATTTTGAGGTTTGCAAAGGATTCTGGGTAACAGAACCTGGTCCGAGCCACACAAGTCACCCCATCTTGGATTCCCCATAGTCTCTAGTTTTCAGAAATGCACAGGGTTGGTAGGTTTCCATAGGTGGCGGCTGAGCTAGAGGCCAAAATCTACAGGTAGGCACTTTGCAAAAAACACCTCTGTTTTCTTTAAAAAATTTGGATGTGTCCACGTTGCGCTTTGGGGCGTTTCCTGTTGCGGGCACTAGGCCTACCCACACAAGTGAGGTATCATTTTTATCGGGAGATGTGGGGGAACGCTGGGTGGAAGGAAATTTGTGGCTCCTCTCAGATTCCAGAACTTTCTGCCACAGAAATGTGAGGAACATGTGTTTTTTAGCCAAATTTTGAGGTTTGCAAAGGATTCTGGGTAACAGAACCTGGTCCGAGCCACACAAGTCACCCCATTTTGGATTCCCCTAGGTCTCTAGTTTTCAGAAATGCACAGGTTTGGTAGGTTTCCCTAGGTGCCGGCTGAGCTACAGGCCAAAATCTACAGGTAGGCACTTTGCAAAAAACACCTCTGTTTTCTTTCAAAAATGTGGATGTGTCCACGTTGCACTTTGGGGCATTTCCTGTCGCGGGCGCTAGGCCTACCCACACAAGTGAGGTATCATTTTTATCGGGAGACTTGGGGGAACGCTGGGTGGAAGGAAATTTGTGGCTCCTCTCAGATTCCAGAACTTTCTGCCACAGAAATGTGAGGAACATGTGTTTTTTTAGCCAAATTTTGAGGTTTGCAAAGGATTCTGGGTAACAGAACCTGGTCCGAGCCACACAAGTCACCCCATCTTGGATTCCCCTAGGTCTCTAGTTTTCAGAAATGCACAGGTTTGGTAGGTTTCCCTAGGTGGCGGCTGAGCTAGTGGCCAAAATCTACAGGTAGGCACTTTGCAAAAAACACCTCTGTTTTCTTTCAAAAATGTGGATGTGTCCATGTTGCGCTTTGGGGCGTTTCCTGTCGCGGGCGCTAAGCCTACCCACACAAGTGAGGTATCATTTTTATCGGGAGAAGTGGTGGAACGCTGGGTGGAAGGAAATTTGTGGCTCCTCTCAGATTCCAGAACTTTCTGCCACAGAAATGTGAGGAACATGTGTTTTTTTAGCCAAATTTTGAGGTTTGCAAAGGATTCTGGGTTACAGAAACTGGTCCGAGCCACACAAGTCACCCCATCTTGGATTCCCCTAAGTCTCTAGTTTTCAGAAATGCACAGGTTTGGTAGGTTTCCCTAGGTGGCGGCTGAGCTACAGGCCAAAATCTACAGGTAGGCACTTTGCAAAAAACACCTCTGTTTTCTTTCAAAAAATTGGATGTGTCCACGTTGCGTTTTGGGGCGTTTCCTGTGTCGGGCGCTAGGCCTACCCACACAAGTGAGGTATCATTTTTATCGGGAGACGTGGGGGAACGCTGGGTGAAAGGAAATTTGTGGCTCCTCTCAGATTCCAGAACTTTCTGCCACAGAAATATGAGGAACATGTGTTTTTTTACCCACATTTTGAGGTTTGCAAAGGATTCTGGGTAACAGAACCTGGTCCGAGCCACACAAGTCACCCCATCTTGGATTCCCCTAAGTCTCTAGTTTTCAGAAATGCACAGGTTTGGTAGGTTTCCCTAGGTGGCGGCTGAGCTACAGGCCAAAATCTACAGGTAGGCACTTTGCAAAAAACACCTCTGTTTTCTTTCAAGAAATTGGATGTGTCCACGTTGCGTTTTGGGGCGTTTCCTGTGTCGGGCGCTAGGCCTACCCACACAAGTGAGGTATCATTTTTATCGGGAGACTTGGGGGAACGCTGGGTGGAAGGAAATTTGTGGCTCCTCTCAGATTCCAGAACTTTCTGCCACAGAAATGTGAGGAACATGTGTTTTTTTATCCAAATTTTGAGGTTTGCAAAGGATTCTGGGTAACAGAACCTGGTCCGAACCACACAAGTCACCCCATCTTGGATTCCCCTAGGTCTCTAGTTGTCAGAAATGCACAGGTTTGGTAGGTTTCCCTAGGTGGCGGCTGAGCTAGAGGCCAAAATCTACAGGTAGGCACTTTGCAAAAAACACCTCTGTTTTCTTTCAAAAATTTGGGATGTGTCCACGATGCGCTTTGGGGCGTTTCCTGTTGCGGGCGCTAGGCCTACCCACACAAGTGAGGTATCATTTTTATCGGGAGACGTGGGGGAACGCTGGGTGTAAGGAAATTTGTGGCTCCTCTCAGATTCCAGAACTTTCTGCCACAGAAATGTGAGGAACATGTGTTTATTTAGCCACATTTTGAGGTTTGGAAAGGATTCTGGGTAACAGAATCTGGTCCGAGCCACACCAGTCACCCCATCTTGGATTCCCCTAGGTCTCTAGTTGTCAGAAATGCACAGGTTTGGTAGGTTTCCCTAGGTGGCGGCTGAGCTAGAGGCCAAAATCTACAGGTAGGCACTTTGCAAAAAACACCTCTGTTTTCTTTCAAAAATTTGGATGTGTCCACGTTGCACTTTGGGGTGTGTCCTATCGCGGGCGCTAGGCCTACCCACACAAGTGAGGTATCATTTTTATAGGGAGACTTGGGGGAACGCTGGGTGGAAGGAAATTTGTGGCTCCTCTCAGATTCCAGAACTTTCTGCCACAGAAATGTGAGGAACATGTGTTTTTTAGCCAAATTTTGAGGTTTGCAAAGGATTCTGGGTAACAGATCCTGGTCCGAGCCACACAAGTCACCCCATCTTGGATTCCCCATAGTCTCTAGTTTTCAGAAATGCACAGGGTTGGTAGGTTTCCCTAGGTGGCGGCTGAGCTACAGGCCAAAATCTACAGGTAGGCACTTTGCAAAAAACACATCTGTTTTCTTTCAAAAATGTGGATGTGTCCACGTTGCACTTTGGGGCGTTTCCTGTCGCGGGCGCTAGGCCTACCCACACAAGTGAGGTATCATTTTTCTCGGGAGACTTAGGGGAACGCTGGGTGGAAGGAAATTTGTGGCTCCTCTCAGATTCCAGAACTTTCTGCCACAGAAATGTGAGGAACATGTGTTTTTTTAGCCAAATTTTGAGGTTTGCAAAGGATTCTGGGTAACAGAACCTGGTCCGAGCCACACAAGTCACCCCATCTTGGATTCCCCTAGGTCTCTATTTTTCAGAAATGCACTGGTTTGGTAGGTTTCCCTAGGTGGCGGCTGAGCTAGTGGCCAAAATCTACAGGTAGGCACTTTGCAAAAAACACCTCTGTTTTCTTTTAAAAATTTGGATGTGTCCATGTTGCGCTTTGGGGCGTTTCCTGTCGCGGGCGCTAAGCCTACCCACACAAGTGAGGTATCATTTTTATCGGGAGACGTGGGGGAACGCTGGGTGGAAGGAAATTTGTGGCTCCTCTCAGATTCCAGAACTTTCTGCCACAGAAATATGAGGAACATGTGTTTTTTTAGCCAAATTTTGAGGTTTGCAAAGGATTCTGGGTAACAGAACCTGGTCCGAGCCACACAAGTCACCCCATCTTGGATTCCCCTAGGTCTCTAGTTTTCACAAATGCACAGGTTTGGTAGGTTTCCCTAGGTGCCGGCTGAGCTCAGGCCAAAATCTACAGGTAGGCACTTTGCAAAAAACACCTCTGTTTTCTCTCAAAAATTTGGATGTGTCCACGTTGCGCTTTGGGGCGTTTCCTGTCGCGGGCGCTAGGCCTACCCACACAAGTGAGATATCATTTTTATCGGGAGACGTGGGGGGAACGCTGGGTGGAAGGAAATTTGTGGCTTCTCTCAGATTCCAGAACTTTCTGCCACAGAAATGTGAGGAACATGTGTTTTTTTAGCCAAATTTTGAGGTTTGCAAAGGATTCTGGGTAACAGAACCTGGTCCGAGCCACACAAGTCACCCCATCTTGGATTCCCCATAGTCTCTAGTTTTCAGAAATGCACAGGGTTGGTAGGTTTCCCTAGGTGGCGGCTGAGCTAGAGGCCAAAATCTACAGGTAGGCACTTTGCAAAAAACACCTCTGTTTTCTTTCAAAAATTTGGATGTGTCCACGTTGCGCTTTGGGGCGTTTCCTGTTGCGGGCGCTAGGCCTACCCACACAAGTGAGGTTTCATTTTTATCGAGAGACGTGGGGGAACGCTGGGTGGAAGGAAATTTGTGGCTCCTCTCAGATTCCAGAACTTTCTGCCACAGAAATGTGAGGAACATGTGTTTTTTAGCCAAATTTTGAGGTTTGCAAAGGATTCTGGATAGCAGAACCTGGTCCGAGCCACACAAGTCACCCCATTTTGGATTCCCCTAGGTCTCTAGTTGTCAGAAATGCACAGGTTTGTTAGTTTTCCCTAGGTGGCGGCTGAGCTAGAGGCCAAAATCTACAGGTAGGCACTTTGCAAAAAACACCTCTATTTTCTTTCAAAAATTTGGATGTGTCCACGTTGCACTTTGGGGTGTGTCCTATCGCGGGCGCTAGGCCTACCCACACAAGTGAGGTATCATTTTTATAGGGAGACTTGGGGGAACGCTGGGTGGAAGGAAATTTGTGGCTCCTCTCAGATTCCAGAACTTTCTGCCACAGAAATGTGAGGAACATGTGTTTATTTAGCCACATTTTGAGGTTTGGAAAGGATTCTGGGTAACAGAACCTGGTCCGAGCCACACAAGTCACCCCATCTTGGATTCCCCTAGGTCTCTAGTTGTCAGAAATGCACAGGTTTGTTAGGTTTCCCTAGGTGGCGGCTGAGCTAGAGGCCAAAATCTACAGGTAGGCACTTTGCAAAAAACACCTCTGTTTTCTTTCAAAAATTTGGATGTGTCCACGTTGCACTTTGGGGTGTGTCCTATCGCGGGCGCTAGGCCTACCCACACAAGTGAGGTATCATTTTTATAGGGAGACTTGGGGGATTGCTGGGTGGAAGGAAATTTGTGGCTCCTCTCAGATTCCAGAACTTTCTGCCACAGAAATGTGAGGAACATGTGTTTTTTAGCCAAATTTTGAGGTTTGCAAAGGATTCTGGGTAACAGAACCTGGTCCGAGCCACACAAGTCACCCCATTTTGGATTCCCCTAGGTCTCTAGTTGTCAGAAATGCACAGGTTTGTTAGTTTTCCCTAGGTGGCGGCTGAGCTAGAGGCCAAAATCTACAGGTAGGCACTTTGCAAAAAACACCTCTGTTTTCTTTCAAAAATTTGGATGTGTCCACGTTGCACTTTGGGGTGTGTCCTATCGCGGGCGCTAGGCCTACCCACACAAGTGAGGTATCATTTTTATAGGGAAACTTGGGGGAACGCTGGGTGGAAGGAAATTTGTGGCTCCTCTCAGATTCCAGAACTTTCTGCCACATAAATGTGAGGAACATGTGTTTTTTAGCCAAATTTTGAGGTTTGCAAAGGATTCTGGGTAACAGAACCTGGTCCGAGCCACACAAGTCACCCCATTTTGGATTCCCCTAGGTCTCTAGTTTTCAGAAATGCACAGGTTTGGTAGGTTTCCCTAGGTGCCGGCTGAGCTACAGGCCAAAATCTACAGGTAGGCACTTTGCAAAAAACACCTCTGTTTTCTTTCAAAAATGTGGATGTGTCCACGTTGCACTTTGGGGCGTTTCCTGTCGCGGGCGCTAGGCCTACCCACACAAGTGAGGTATCATTTTTATCGGGAGACTTGGGGGAACGCTGGGTGGAAGGAAATTTGTGGCTCCTCTCAGATTCCAGAACTTTCTGCCACAGAAATGTGAGGAACATGTGTTTTTTAGCCAAATTTTGAGGTTTGCAAAGGATTCTGGGTAACAGAACCTGGTCCGAGCCACACAAGTCACCCCATTTTGGATTCCCCTAGGTCTCTAGTTGTCAGAAATGCACAGGTTTGTTAGGTTTCCCTAGGTGGCGGCTGAGCTAGAGGCCAAAATCTACAGGTAGGCACTTTGCAAAAAACACCTCTGTTTTCTTTCAAAAATTTGGATGTGCCCACGTTGCACTTTGGGGTGTGTCCTATCGCGGGCGCTAGGCCTACCCACACAAGTGAGGTATCATTTTTATAGGGAGACTTGGGGGAACGCTGGGTGGAAGGAAATTTGTGGCTCCTCTCAGATTCCAGAACTTTCTGCCACAGAAATGTGAGGAACATGTGTTTTTTAGCCAAATTTTGAGGTTTGCAAAGGATTCTGGGTAACAGAACCTGGTCCGAGCCACACAAGTCACCCCATTTTGGATTCCCCTAGTTCTCTAGTTTTCAGAAATGCACAGGCTTGGTAGGTTTCCCTAGGTGCCGGCTGAGCTACAGGCCAAAATCTACAGGTAGGCACTTTGCAAAAAACACCTCTGTTTTCTTTCAAAAATGTGGATGTGTCCATGTTGCACTTTGGGGCGTTTCCTGTCGCGGGCGCTAAGCCTACCCACACAAGTGAGGTATCATTTTTATCGGGAGAAGTGGTGGAACGCTGGGTGGAAGGAAATTTGTGGCTCCTCTCAGATTCCAGAACTTTCTGCCACAGAAATGTGAGGAACATGTGTTTTTTTAGCCAAATTTTGAGGTTTGCAAAGGATTCTGGGTTACTGAAACTGGTCCGAGCCACTCAAGTCACCCCATCTTAGATTCCCCTAAGTCTCTAGTTTTCAGAAATGCACAGGTTTGGTAGGTTTCCCTAGGTGGCGGCTGAGCTACAGGCCAAAATCTACAGGTAGGAACTTTGCAAAAAACACCTCTGTTTTCTTTCAAAAAATTGGATGTGTCCACCTTGCGTTTTGGGGCGTTTCCTGTGTCGGGCGCTAGGCCTACCCACACAAGTGAGGTATCATTTTTATCGGGAGACGTGGGGGAACGCTGGGTGAAAGGAAATTTGTGGCTCCTCTCAGATTCCAGAACTTTCTGCCACAGAAATGTGAGGAACATGTGTTTATTTAGCCACATTTTGAGGTTTGGAAAGGATTCTGGGTAACAGAACCTGGTCCGAGCCACACAAGTCACCCCATCTTGGATTCCCCTAGGTCTCTAGTTGTCAGAAATGCACAGGTTTGTTAGGTTTCCCTAGGTGGCGGCTGAGCTAGAGGCCAAAATCTACAGGTAGGCACTTTGCAAAAAACACCTCTGTTTTCTTTCAAAAATTTGGGATGTGTCCACGATGCGCTTTGGGGCGTTTCCTGTTGCGGGCGCTAGGCCTACCCACACAAGTGAGGTATCATTTTTATCGGGAGACGTGGGGGAACGCTGGGTGTAAGGAAATTTGTGGCTCCTCTCAGATTCCAGAACTTTCTGCCACAGAAATGTGAGGAACATGTGTTTATTTAGCCACATTTTGAGGTTTGGAAAGGATTCTGGGTAACAGAATCTGGTCCGAGCCACACCAGTCACCCCATCTTGGATTCCCCTAGGTCTCTAGTTGTCAGAAATGCACAGGTTTGGTAGGTTTCCCTAGGTGGCGGCTGAGCTAGAGGCCAAAATCTACAGGTAGGCACTTTGCAAAAAACACCTCTGTTTTCTTTCAAAAATTTGGATGTGTCCACGTTGCACTTTGGGGTGTGTCCTATCGCGGGCGCTAGGCCTACCCACACAAGTGAGGTATCATTTTTATAGGGAGACTTGGGGGAACGCTGGGTGGAAGGAAATTTGTGGCTCCTCTCAGATTCCAGAACTTTCTGCCACAGAAATGTGAGGAACATGTGTTTTTTAGCCAAATTTTGAGGTTTGCAAAGGATTCTGGGTAACAGATCCTGGTCCGAGCCACACAAGTCACCCCATCTTGGATTCCCCATAGTCTCTAGTTTTCAGAAATGCACAGGGTTGGTAGGTTTCCCTAGGTGGCGGCTGAGCTACAGGCCAAAATCTACAGGTAGGCACTTTGCAAAAAACACATCTGTTTTCTTTCAAAAATGTGGATGTGTCCACGTTGCACTTTGGGGCGTTTCCTGTCGCGGGCGCTAGGCCTACCCACACAAGTGAGGTATCATTTTTCTCGGGAGACTTAGGGGAACGCTGGGTGGAAGGAAATTTGTGGCTCCTCTCAGATTCCAGAACTTTCTGCCACAGAAATGTGAGGAACATGTGTTTTTTTAGCCAAATTTTGAGGTTTGCAAAGGATTCTGGGTAACAGAACCTGGTCCGAGCCACACAAGTCACCCCATCTTGGATTCCCCTAGGTCTCTATTTTTCAGAAATGCACTGGTTTGGTAGGTTTCCCTAGGTGGCGGCTGAGCTAGTGGCCAAAATCTACAGGTAGGCACTTTGCAAAAAACACCTCTGTTTTCTTTTAAAAATTTGGATGTGTCCATGTTGCGCTTTGGGGCGTTTCCTGTCGCGGGCGCTAAGCCTACCCACACAAGTGAGGTATCATTTTTATCGGGAGACGTGGGGGAACGCTGGGTGGAAGGAAATTTGTGGCTCCTCTCAGATTCCAGAACTTTCTGCCACAGAAATATGAGGAACATGTGTTTTTTTAGCCAAATTTTGAGGTTTGCAAAGGATTCTGGGTAACAGAACCTGGTCCGAGCCACACAAGTCACCCCATCTTGGATTCCCCTAGGTCTCTAGTTTTCACAAATGCACAGGTTTGGTAGGTTTCCCTAGGTGCCGGCTGAGCTCAGGCCAAAATCTACAGGTAGGCACTTTGCAAAAAACACCTCTGTTTTCTCTCAAAAATTTGGATGTGTCCACGTTGCGCTTTGGGGCGTTTCCTGTCGCGGGCGCTAGGCCTACCCACACAAGTGAGATATCATTTTTATCGGGAGACGTGGGGGGAACGCTGGGTGGAAGGAAATTTGTGGCTTCTCTCAGATTCCAGAACTTTCTGCCACAGAAATGTGAGGAACATGTGTTTTTTTAGCCAAATTTTGAGGTTTGCAAAGGATTCTGGGTAACAGAACCTGGTCCGAGCCACACAAGTCACCCCATCTTGGATTCCCCATAGTCTCTAGTTTTCAGAAATGCACAGGGTTGGTAGGTTTCCCTAGGTGGCGGCTGAGCTAGAGGCCAAAATCTACAGGTAGGCACTTTGCAAAAAACACCTCTGTTTTCTTTCAAAAATTTGGATGTGTCCACGTTGCGCTTTGGGGCGTTTCCTGTTGCGGGCGCTAGGCCTACCCACACAAGTGAGGTTTCATTTTTATCGAGAGACGTGGGGGAACGCTGGGTGGAAGGAAATTTGTGGCTCCTCTCAGATTCCAGAACTTTCTGCCACAGAAATGTGAGGAACATGTGTTTTTTAGCCAAATTTTGAGGTTTGCAAAGGATTCTGGATAACAGAACCTGGTCCGAGCCACACAAGTCACCCCATTTTGGATTCCCCTAGGTCTCTAGTTGTCAGAAATGCACAGGTTTGTTAGTTTTCCCTAGGTGGCGGCTGAGCTAGAGGCCAAAATCTACAGGTAGGCACTTTGCAAAAAACACCTCTATTTTCTTTCAAAAATTTGGATGTGTCCACGTTGCACTTTGGGGTGTGTCCTATCGCGGGCGCTAGGCCTACCCACACAAGTGAGGTATCATTTTTATAGGGAGACTTGGGGGAACGCTGGGTGGAAGGAAATTTGTGGCTCCTCTCAGATTCCAGAACTTTCTGCCACAGAAATGTGAGGAACATGTGTTTATTTAGCCACATTTTGAGGTTTGGAAAGGATTCTGGGTAACAGAACCTGGTCCGAGCCACACAAGTCACCCCATCTTGGATTCCCCTAGGTCTCTAGTTGTCAGAAATGCACAGGTTTGTTAGGTTTCCCTAGGTGGCGGCTGAGCTAGAGGCCAAAATCTACAGGTAGGCACTTTGCAAAAAACACCTCTGTTTTCTTTCAAAAATTTGGATGTGTCCACGTTGCACTTTGGGGTGTGTCCTATCGCGGGCGCTAGGCCTACCCACACAAGTGAGGTATCATTTTTATAGGGAGACTTGGGGGATTGCTGGGTGGAAGGAAATTTGTGGCTCCTCTCAGATTCCAGAACTTTCTGCCACAGAAATGTGAGGAACATGTGTTTTTTAGCCAAATTTTGAGGTTTGCAAAGGATTCTGGGTAACAGAACCTGGTCCGAGCCACACAAGTCACCCCATTTTGGATTCCCCTAGGTCTCTAGTTGTCAGAAATGCACAGGTTTGTTAGTTTTCCCTAGGTGGCGGCTGAGCTAGAGGCCAAAATCTACAGGTAGGCACTTTGCAAAAAACACCTCTGTTTTCTTTCAAAAATTTGGATGTGTCCACGTTGCACTTTGGGGTGTGTCCTATCGCGGGCGCTAGGCCTACCCACACAAGTGAGGTATCATTTTTATAGGGAAACTTGGGGGAACGCTGGGTGGAAGGAAATTTGTGGCTCCTCTCAGATTCCAGAACTTTCTGCCACATAAATGTGAGGAACATGTGTTTTTTAGCCAAATTTTGAGGTTTGCAAAGGATTCTGGGTAACAGAACCTGGTCCGAGCCACACAAGTCACCCCATTTTGGATTCCCCTAGGTCTCTAGTTTTCAGAAATGCACAGGTTTGGTAGGTTTCCCTAGGTGCCGGCTGAGCTACAGGCCAAAATCTACAGGTAGGCACTTTGCAAAAAACACCTCTGTTTTCTTTCAAAAATGTGGATGTGTCCACGTTGCACTTTGGGGCGTTTCCTGTCGCGGGCGCTAGGCCTACCCACACAAGTGAGGTATCATTTTTATCGGGAGACTTGGGGGAACGCTGGGTGGAAGGAAATTTGTGGCTCCTCTCAGATTCCAGAACTTTCTGCCACAGAAATGTGAGGAACATGTGTTTTTTAGCCAAATTTTGAGGTTTGCAAAGGATTCTGGGTAACAGAACCTGGTCCGAGCCACACAAGTCACCCCATTTTGGATTCCCCTAGGTCTCTAGTTGTCAGAAATGCACAGGTTTGTTAGGTTTCCCTAGGTGGCGGCTGAGCTAGAGGCCAAAATCTACAGGTAGGCACTTTGCAAAAAACACCTCTGTTTTCTTTCAAAAATTTGGATGTGCCCACGTTGCACTTTGGGGTGTGTCCTATCGCGGGCGCTAGGCCTACCCACACAAGTGAGGTATCATTTTTATAGGGAGACTTGGGGGAACGCTGGGTGGAAGGAAATTTGTGGCTCCTCTCAGATTCCAGAACTTTCTGCCACAGAAATGTGAGGAACATGTGTTTTTTAGCCAAATTTTGAGGTTTGCAAAGGATTCTGGGTAACAGAACCTGGTCCGAGCCACACAAGTCACCCCATTTTGGATTCCCCTAGTTCTCTAGTTTTCAGAAATGCACAGGCTTGGTAGGTTTCCCTAGGTGCCGGCTGAGCTACAGGCCAAAATCTACAGGTAGGCACTTTGCAAAAAACACCTCTGTTTTCTTTCAAAAATGTGGATGTGTCCATGTTGCACTTTGGGGCGTTTCCTGTCGCGGGCGCTAAGCCTACCCACACAAGTGAGGTATCATTTTTATCGGGAGAAGTGGTGGAACGCTGGGTGGAAGGAAATTTGTGGCTCCTCTCAGATTCCAGAACTTTCTGCCACAGAAATGTGAGGAACATGTGTTTTTTTAGCCAAATTTTGAGGTTTGCAAAGGATTCTGGGTTACTGAAACTGGTCCGAGCCACTCAAGTCACCCCATCTTAGATTCCCCTAAGTCTCTAGTTTTCAGAAATGCACAGGTTTGGTAGGTTTCCCTAGGTGGCGGCTGAGCTACAGGCCAAAATCTACAGGTAGGAACTTTGCAAAAAACACCTCTGTTTTCTTTCAAAAAATTGGATGTGTCCACCTTGCGTTTTGGGGCGTTTCCTGTGTCGGGCGCTAGGCCTACCCACACAAGTGAGGTATCATTTTTATCGGGAGACGTGGGGGAACGCTGGGTGAAAGGAAATTTGTGGCTCCTCTCAGATTCCAGAACTTTCTGCCACAGAAATATGAGGAACATGTGTTTTTTTACCCAAATTTTGAGGTTTGCAAAGGATTCTGGGTAACAGAACCTGGTCCGAGCCACACAAGTCACCCCATCTTGGATTCCCCTAAGTCTCTAGTTTTCAGAAATGCACAGGTTTGGTAGGTTTCCCTAGGTGGCGGCTGAGCTACAGGCCAAAATCTACAGGTAGGCACTTTGCAAAAAACACCTCTGTTTTCTTTCAAGAAATTGGATGTGTCCACGTTGCGTTTTGGGGCGTTTCCTGTCGCGGGCGCTAGGCCTACCCACACAAGTGAGGTATCATTTTTATCGGGAGACTTGGGGGAACGCTGGGTGGAAGGAAATTTGTGGCTCCTCTCAGATTCCAGAACTTTCTGCCACAGAAATGTGAGGAACATGTGTTTTTTTAGCCAAATTTTGAGGTTTGCAAAGGATTCTGGGTAACAGAACCTGGTCCGAGCCACACAAGTCACCCCATCTTGGATTCCCCTAGGTCTCTAGTTTTCAGAAATGCACAGGTTTGGTAGGTTTCCCTAGGTGGCGGCTGAGCTAGAGGCTAAAATCTACAGGTAGGCACTTTGCAAAAAACACCTCTGTTTTCTTTAAAAAATTTGGGATGTGTCCACGTTGCGCTTTGGGGCGTTTCCTGTTGCGGGCGCTAGGCCTACCCACACAAGTGAGGTATCATTTTTATCGGGAGACGTGGGGGAACGCTGGGTGGAAGGAAATTTGTGGCTCCTCTCAGATTCCAGAACTTTCTGCCACAGAAATGTGAGGAACATGTGTTTATTTAGCCACATTTTGAGGTTTGGAAAGGATTCTGGGTAACAGAACCTGGTCCGAGCCACACAAGTCACCCCATCTTGGATTCCCCTAGGTCTCTAGTTGTCAGAAATGCACAGGTTTGTTAGGTTTCCCTAGGTGGCGGCTGAGCTAGAGACCAAAATCTACAGGTAGGCACTTTGCAAAAAACACCTCTGTTTTCTTTCAAAAATTTGGATGTGTCCACGTTGCACTTTGGGGTGTGTCCTATCGCGGGCGCTAGGCCTACCCACACAAGTGAGGTATCATTTTTATCGGGAGACTTGGGGGAACGCTGGGTGGAAGGAAATTTGTGGCTCCTCTCAGATTCCAGAACTTTCTGCCACAGAAATGTGAGGAACATGTGTTTTTTAGCCAAATTTTGAGGTTTGCAAAGGATTCTGGGTAACAGAACCTGGTCCGAGCCACACAAGTCACCCCATCTTGGATTCCCCATAGTCTCTAGTTTTCAGAAATGCACAGGGTTGGTAGGTTTCCCTAGGTGGCGGCTGAGCTACAGGCCAAAATCTACAGGTAGGCACTTTGCAAAAAACACCTCTGTTTTCTTTTAAAAATTTGGATGTGTCCATGTTGCGCTTTGGGGCGTTTCCTGTCGCGGGCGCTAAGCCTACCCACACAAGTGAGGTATCATTTTTATCGGGAGACGTGGGGGAACGCTGGGTGGAAGGAAATTTGTGGCTCCTCTCAGATTCCAGAACTTTCTGCCACAGAAATATGAGGAACATGTGTTTTTTTAGCCAAATTTTGAGGTTTGCAAAGGATTCTGGGTAACAGAACCTGGTCCGAGCCACACAAGTCACCCCATCTTGGATTCCCCTAGGTCTCTAGTTTTCAGAAATGCACAGGTTTGGTAGGTTTCCCTAGGTGCCGGCTGAGCTCAGGCCAAAATCTACAGGTAGGCACTTTGCAAAAAACACCTCTGTTTTCTCTCAAAAATTTGGATGTGTCCACGTTGCGCTTTGGGGCGTTTCCTGTCGCGGGCGCTAGGCCTACCCACACAAGTGAGATATCATTTTTATCGGGAGACGTGGGGGAACGCTGGGTGGAAGGAAATTTGTGGCTTCTCTCAGATTCCAGAACTTTCTGCCACAGAAATGTGAGGAACATGTGTTTTTTTAGCCAAATTTTGAGGTTTGCAAAGGATTCTGGGTAACAGAACCTGGTCCGAGCCACACAAGTCACCCCATCTTGGATTCCCCATAGTCTCTAGTTTTCAGAAATGCACAGGGTTGGTAGGTTTCCCTAGGTGGCGGCTGAGCTAGAGGCCAAAATCTACAGGTAGGCACTTTGCAAAAAACACCTCTGTTTTCTTTCAAAAATTTGGATGTGTCCACGTTGCGCTTTGGGGCGTTTCCTGTTGCGGGCACTAGGCCTACCCACACAAGTGAGGTATCATTTTTATCGGGAGACGTGGGGGAACGCTGGGTGGAAGGAAATTTGTGGCTCCTCTCAGATTCCAGAACTTTCTGCCACAGAAATGTGAGGAACATGTGTTTTTTAGCCAAATTTTGAGGTTTGCAAAGGATTCTGGGTAACAGAACCTGGTCCGAGCCACACAAGTCACCCCATTTTGGATTCCCCTAGGTCTCTAGTTTTCAGAAATGCACAGGTTTGGTAGGTTTCCCTAGGTGCCGGCTGAGCTACAGGCCAAAATCTACAGGTAGGCACTTTGCAAAAAACACCTCTGTTTTCTTTCAAAAATGTGGATGTGTCCACGTTGCACTTTGGGGCATTTCCTGTCGCGGGCGCTAGGCCTACCCACACAAGTGAGGTATCATTTTTATCGGGAGACTTGGGGGAACGCTGGGTGGAAGGAAATTTGTGGCTCCTCTCAGATTCCAGAACTTTCTGCCACAGAAATGTGAGGAACATGTGTTTTTTTAGCCAAATTTTGAGGTTTGCAAAGGATTCTGGGTAACAGAACCTGGTCCGAGCCACACAAGTCACCCCATCTTGGATTCCCCTAGGTCTCTAGTTTTCAGAAATGCACAGGTTTGGTAGGTTTCCCTAGGTGGCGGCTGAGCTAGTGGCCAAAATCTACAGGTAGGCACTTTGCAAAAAACACCTCTGTTTTCTTTCAAAAATGTGGATGTGTCCATGTTGCGCTTTGGGGCGTTTCCTGTCGCGGGCGCTAAGCCTACCCACACAAGTGAGGTATCATTTTTATCGGGAGAAGTGGTGGAACGCTGGGTGGAAGGAAATTTGTGGCTCCTCTCAGATTCCAGAACTTTCTGCCACAGAAATGTGAGGAACATGTGTTTTTTTAGCCAAATTTTGAGGTTTGCAAAGGATTCTGGGTTACAGAAACTGGTCCGAGCCACACAAGTCACCCCATCTTGGATTCCCCTAAGTCTCTAGTTTTCAGAAATGCACAGGTTTGGTAGGTTTCCCTAGGTGGCGGCTGAGCTACAGGCCAAAATCTACAGGTAGGCACTTTGCAAAAAACACCTCTGTTTTCTTTCAAAAAATTGGATGTGTCCACGTTGCGTTTTGGGGCGTTTCCTGTGTCGGGCGCTAGGCCTACCCACACAAGTGAGGTATCATTTTTATCGGGAGACGTGGGGGAACGCTGGGTGAAAGGAAATTTGTGGCTCCTCTCAGATTCCAGAACTTTCTGCCACAGAAATATGAGGAACATGTGTTTTTTTACCCACATTTTGAGGTTTGCAAAGGATTCTGGGTAACAGAACCTGGTCCGAGCCACACAAGTCACCCCATCTTGGATTCCCCTAAGTCTCTAGTTTTCAGAAATGCACAGGTTTGGTAGGTTTCCCTAGGTGGCGGCTGAGCTACAGGCCAAAATCTACAGGTAGGCACTTTGCAAAAAACACCTCTGTTTTCTTTCAAGAAATTGGATGTGTCCACGTTGCGTTTTGGGGCGTTTCCTGTGTCGGGCGCTAGGCCTACCCACACAAGTGAGGTATCATTTTTATCGGGAGACTTGGGGGAACGCTGGGTGGAAGGAAATTTGTGGCTCCTCTCAGATTCCAGAACTTTCTGCCACAGAAATGTGAGGAACATGTGTTTTTTTATCCAAATTTTGAGGTTTGCAAAGGATTCTGGGTAACAGAACCTGGTCCGAGCCACACAAGTCACCCCATCTTGGATTCCCCTAGGTCTCTAGTTTTCAGAAATGCACAGGTTTGGTAGGTTTCCCTAGGTGGCGGCTGAGCTAGAGGCCAAAATCTACAGGTAGGCACTTTGCAAAAAACACCTCTGTTTTCTTTCAAAAATTTGGGATGTGTCCACGATGCGCTTTGGGGCGTTTCCTGTTGCGGGCGCTAGGCCTACCCACACAAGTGAGGTATCATTTTTATCGGGAGACGTGGGGGAACGCTGGGTGGAAGGAAATTTGTGGCTCCTCTCAGATTCCAGAACTTTCTGCCACAGAAATGTGAGGAACATGTGTTTATTTAGCCACATTTTGAGGTTTGGAAAGGATTCTGGGTAACAGAACCTGGTCCGAGCCACACCAGTCACCCCATCTTGGATTCCCCTAGGTCTCTAGTTGTCAGAAATGCACAGGTTTGTTAGGTTTCCCTAGGTGGCGGCTGAGCTAGAGGCCAAAATCTACAGGTAGGCACTTTGCAAAAAACACCTCTGTTTTCTTTCAAAAATTTGGATGTGTCCACGTTGCACTTTGGGGTGTGTCCTATCGCGGGCGCTAGGCCTACCCACACAAGTGAGGTATCATTTTTATAGGGAGACTTGGGGGAACGCTGGGTGGAAGGAAATTTGTGGCTCCTCTCAGATTCCAGAACTTTCTGCCACAGAAATGTGAGGAACATGTGTTTTTTAGCCAAATTTTGAGGTTTGCAAAGGATTCTGGGTAACAGATCCTGGTCCGAGCCACACAAGTCACCCCATCTTGGATTCCCCATAGTCTCTAGTTTTCAGAAATGCACAGGGTTGGTAGGTTTCCCTAGGTGGCGGCTGAGCTACAGGCCAAAATCTACAGGTAGGCACTTTGCAAAAAACACCTCTGTTTTCTTTCAAAAATGTGGATGTGTCCACGTTGCACTTTGGGGCGTTTCCTGTCGCGGGCGCTAGGCCTACCCACACAAGTGAGGTATCATTTTTCTCGGGAGACTTAGGGGAACGCTGGGTGGAAGGAAATTTGTGGCTCCTCTCAGATTCCAGAACTTTCTGCCACAGAAATGTGAGGAACATGTGTTTTTTTAGCCAAATTTTGAGGTTTGCAAAGGATTCTGGGTAACAGAACCTGGTCCGAGCCACACAAGTCACCCCATCTTGGATTCCCCTAGGTCTCTAGTTTTCAGAAATGCACTGGTTTGGTAGGTTTCCCTAGGTGGCGGCTGAGCTAGTGGCCAAAATCTACAGGTAGGCACTTTGCAAAAAACACCTCTGTTTTCTTTTAAAAATTTGGATGTGTCCATGTTG
Source organism: Pleurodeles waltl (assembly GCF_031143425.1). Classification (NCBI taxonomy): domain Eukaryota; kingdom Metazoa; phylum Chordata; class Amphibia; order Caudata; family Salamandridae; genus Pleurodeles; species Pleurodeles waltl. The sequence continues at coordinate 3,839,658 of NC_090439.1, forward strand.
CGCTTTGGGGCGTTTCCTGTCGCGGGCGCTAAGCCTACCCACACAAGTGAGGTATCATTTTTATCGGGAGACGTGGGGGAACGCTGGGTGGAAGGAAATTTGTGGCTCCTCTCAGATTCCAGAACTTTCTGCCACAGAAATATGAGGAACATGTGTTTTTTTAGCCAAATTTTGAGGTTTGCAAAGGATTCTGGGTAACAGAACCTGGTCCGAGCCACACAAGTCACCCCATCTTGGATTTCCCTAGGTCTCTAGTTTTCACAAATGCACAGGTTTGGTAGGTTTCCCTAGGTGCCGGCTGAGCTCAGGCCAAAATCTACAGGTAGGCACTTTGCAAAAAACACCTCTGTTTTCTCTCAAAAATTTGGATGTGTCCACGTTGCGCTTTGGGGCGTTTCCTGTCGCGGGCGCTAGGCCTACCCACACAAGTGAGATATCATTTTTATCGGGAGACGTGGGGGAACGCTGGGTGGAAGGAAATTTGTGGCTTCTCTCAGATTCCAGAACTTTCTGCCACAGAAATGTGAGGAACATGTGTTTTTTTAGCCAAATTTTGAGGTTTGCAAAGGATTCTGGGTAACAGAACCTGGTCCGAGCCACACAAGTCACCCCATCTTGGATTCCCCATAGTCTCTAGTTTTCAGAAATGCACAGGGTTGGTAGGTTTCCCTAGGTGGCGGCTGAGCTAGAGGCCAAAATCTACAGGTAGGCACTTTGCAAAAAACACCTCTGTTTTCTTTCAAAAATTTGGATGTGTCCACGTTGCGCTTTGGGGCGTTTCCTGTTGCGGGCGCTAGGCCTACCCACACAAGTGAGGTTTCATTTTTATCGAGAGACGTGGGGGAACGCTGGGTGGAAGGAAATTTGTGGCTCCTCTCAGATTCCAGAACTTTCTGCCACAGAAATGTGAGGAACATGTGTTTTTTAGCCAAATTTTGAGGTTTGCAAAGGATTCTGGATAACAGAACCTGGTCCGAGCCACACAAGTCACCCCATTTTGGATTCCCCTAGGTCTCTAGTTGTCAGAAATGCACAGGTTTGTTAGTTTTCCCTAGGTGGCGGCTGAGCTAGAGGCCAAAATCTACAGGTAGGCACTTTGCAAAAAACACCTCTATTTTCTTTCAAAAATTTGGATGTGTCCACGTTGCACTTTGGGGTGTGTCCTATCGCGGGCGCTAGGCCTACCCACACAAGTGAGGTATCATTTTTATAGGGAGACTTGGGGGAACGCTGGGTGGAAGGAAATTTGTGGCTCCTCTCAGATTCCAGAACTTTCTGCCACAGAAATGTGAGGAACATGTGTTTATTTAGCCACATTTTGAGGTTTGGAAAGGATTCTGGGTAACAGAACCTGGTCCGAGCCACACAAGTCACCCCATCTTGGATTCCCCTAGGTCTCTAGTTGTCAGAAATGCACAGGTTTGTTAGGTTTCCCTAGGTGGCGGCTGAGCTAGAGGCCAAAATCTACAGGTAGGCACTTTGCAAAAAACACCTCTGTTTTCTTTCAAAAATTTGGATGTGTCCACGTTGCACTTTGGGGTGTGTCCTATCGCGGGCGCTAGGCCTACCCACACAAGTGAGGTATCATTTTTATAGGGAGACTTGGGGGATTGCTGGGTGGAAGGAAATTTGTGGCTCCTCTCAGATTCCAGAACTTTCTGCCACAGAAATGTGAGGAACATGTGTTTTTTAGCCAAATTTTGAGGTTTGCAAAGGATTCTGGGTAACAGAACCTGGTCCGAGCCACACAAGTCACCCCATTTTGGATTCCCCTAGGTCTCTAGTTGTCAGAAATGCACAGGTTTGTTAGTTTTCCCTAGGTGGCGGCTGAGCTAGAGGCCAAAATCTACAGGTAGGCACTTTGCAAAAAACACCTCTGTTTTCTTTCAAAAATTTGGATGTGTCCACGTTGCACTTTGGGGTGTGTCCTATCGCGGGCGCTAGGCCTACCCACACAAGTGAGGTATCATTTTTATAGGGAAACTTGGGGGAACGCTGGGTGGAAGGAAATTTGTGGCTCCTCTCAGATTCCAGAACTTTCTGCCACATAAATGTGAGGAACATGTGTTTTTTAGCCAAATTTTGAGGTTTGCAAAGGATTCTGGGTAACAGAACCTGGTCCGAGCCACACAAGTCACCCCATTTTGGATTCCCCTAGGTCTCTAGTTTTCAGAAATGCACAGGTTTGGTAGGTTTCCCTAGGTGCCGGCTGAGCTACAGGCCAAAATCTACAGGTAGGCACTTTGCAAAAAACACCTCTGTTTTCTTTCAAAAATGTGGATGTGTCCACGTTGCACTTTGGGGCGTTTCCTGTCGCGGGCGCTAGGCCTACCCACACAAGTGAGGTATCATTTTTATCGGGAGACTTGGGGGAACGCTGGGTGGAAGGAAATTTGTGGCTCCTCTCAGATTCCAGAACTTTCTGCCACAGAAATGTGAGGAACATGTGTTTTTTAGCCATATTTTGAGGTTTGCAAAGGATTCTGGGTAACAGAACCTGGTCCGAGCCACACAAGTCACCCCATTTTGGATTCCCCTAGGTCTCTAGTTGTCAGAAATGCACAGGTTTGTTAGGTTTCCCTAGGTGGCGGCTGAGCTAGAGGCCAAAATCTACAGGTAGGCACTTTGCAAAAAACACCTCTGTTTTCTTTCAAAAATTTGGATGTGCCCACGTTGCACTTTGGGGTGTGTCCTATCGCGGGCGCTAGGCCTACCCACACAAGTGAGGTATCATTTTTATAGGGAGACTTGGGGGAACGCTGGGTGGAAGGAAATTTGTGGCTCCTCTCAGATTCCAGAACTTTCTGCCACAGAAATGTGAGGAACATGTGTTTTTTAGCCAAATTTTGAGGTTTGCAAAGGATTCTGGGTAACAGAACCTGGTCCGAGCCACACAAGTCACCCCATTTTGGATTCCCCTAGTTCTCTAGTTTTCAGAAATGCACAGGCTTGGTAGGTTTCCCTAGGTGCCGGCTGAGCTACAGGCCAAAATCTACAGGTAGGCACTTTGCAAAAAACACCTCTGTTTTCTTTCAAAAATGTGGATGTGTCCATGTTGCACTTTGGGGCGTTTCCTGTCGCGGGCGCTAAGCCTACCCACACAAGTGAGGTATCATTTTTATCGGGAGAAGTGGTGGAACGCTGGGTGGAAGGAAATTTGTGGCTCCTCTCAGATTCCAGAACTTTCTGCCACAGAAATGTGAGGAACATGTGTTTTTTTAGCCAAATTTTGAGGTTTGCAAAGGATTCTGGGTTACTGAAACTGGTCCGAGCCACTCAAGTCACCCCATCTTAGATTCCCCTAAGTCTCTAGTTTTCAGAAATGCTCAGGTTTGGTAGGTTTCCCTAGGTGGCGGCTGAGCTACAGGCCAAAATCTACAGGTAGGAACTTTGCAAAAAACACCTCTGTTTTCTTTCAAAAAATTGGATGTGTCCACCTTGCGTTTTGGGGCGTTTCCTGTGTCGGGCGCTAGGCCTACCCACACAAGTGAGGTATCATTTTTATCGGGAGACGTGGGGGAACGCTGGGTGAAAGGAAATTTGTGGCTCCTCTCAGTTTCCAGAACTTTCTGCCACAGAAATATGAGGAACATGTGTTTTTTTACCCAAATTTTGAGGTTTGCAAAGGATTCTGGGTAACAGAACCTGGTCCGAGCCACACAAGTCACCCCATCTTGGATTCCCCTAAGTCTCTAGTTTTCAGAAATGCACAGGTTTGGTAGGTTTCCCTAGGTGGCGGCTGAGCTACAGGCCAAAATCTACAGGTAGGCACTTTGCAAAAAACACCTCTGTTTTCTTTCAAGAAATTGGATGTGTCCACGTTGCGTTTTGGGGCGTTTCCTGTCGCGGGCGCTAGGCCTACCCACACAAGTGAGGTATCATTTTTATCGGGAGACTTGGGGGAACGCTGGGTGGAAGGAAATTTGTGGCTCCTCTCAGATTCCAGAACTTTCTGCCACAGATATGTGAGGAACATGTGTTTTTTTAGCCAAATTTTGAGGTTTGCAAAGGATTCTGGGTAACAGAACCTGGTCCGAGCCACACAAGTCACCCCATCTTGGATTCCCCTAGGTCTCTAGTTTTCAGAAATGCACAGGTTTGGTAGGTTTCCCTAGGTGGCGGCTGAGCTAGAGGCTAAAATCTACAGGTAGGCACTTTGCAAAAAACACCTCTGTTTTCTTTCAAAAATTTGGGATGTGTCCACGTTGCGCTTTGGGGCGTTTCCTGTTGCGGGCGCTAGGCCTACCCACACAAGTGAGGTATCATTTTTATCGGGAGACGTGGGGGAACGCTGGGTGGAAGGAAATTTGTGGCTCCTCTCAGATTCCAGAACTTTCTGCCACAGAAATGTGAGGAACATGTGTTTATTTAGCCACATTTTGAGGTTTGGAAAGGATTCTGGGTAACAGAACCTGGTCCGAGCCACACAAGTCACCCCATCTTGGATTCCCCTAGGTCTCTAGTTGTCAGAAATGCACAGGTTTGTTAGGTTTCCCTAGGTGGCGGCTGAGCTAGAGACCAAAATCTACAGGTAGGCACTTTGCAAAAAACACCTCTGTTTTCTTTAAAAAATTTGGATGTGTCCACGTTGCACTTTGGGGTGTGTCCTATCGCGGGCGCTAGGCCTACCCACACAAGTGAGGTATCATTTTTATCGGGAGACTTGGGGGAACGCTGGGTGGAAGGAAATTTGTGGCTCCTCTCAGATTCCAGAACTTTCTGCCACAGAAATGTGAGGAACATGTGTTTTTTAGCCAAATTTTGAGGTTTGCAAAGGATTCTGGGTAACAGAACCTGGTCCGAGCCACACAAGTCACCCCATCTTGGATTCCCCATAGTCTCTAGTTTTCAGAAATGCACAGGGTTGGTAGGTTTCCCTAGGTGGCGGCTGAGCTACAGGCCAAAATCTACAGGTAGGCACTTTGCAAAAAACACCTCTGTTTTCTTTTAAAAATTTGGATGTGTCCATGTTGCGCTTTGGGGCGTTTCCTGTCGCGGGCGCTAAGCCTACCCACACAAGTGAGGTATCATTTTTATCGGGAGACGTGGGGGAACGCTGGGTGGGAGGAAATTTGTGGCTCCTCTCAGATTCCAGAACTTTCTGCCACAGAAATATGAGGAACATGTGTTTTTTTAGCCAAATTTTGAGGTTTGCAAAGGATTCTGGGTAACAGAACCTGGTCCGAGCCACACAAGTCACCCCATCTTGGATTCCCCTAGGTCTCTAGTTTTCAGAAATGCACAGGTTTGGTAGGTTTCCCTAGGTGCCGGCTGAGCTCAGGCCAAAATCTACAGGTAGGCACTTTGCAAAAAACACCTCTGTTTTCTCTCAAAAATTTGGATGTGTCCACGTTGCGCTTTGGGGCGTTTCCTGTCGCGGGCGCTAGGCCTACCCACACAAGTGAGATATCATTTTTATCGGGAGACGTGGGGGAACGCTGGGTGGAAGGAAATTTGTGGCTTCTCTCAGATTCCAGAACTTTCTGCCACAGAAATGTGAGGAACATGTGTTTTTTTAGCCAAATTTTGAGGTTTGCAAAGGATTCTGGGTAACAGAACCTGGTCCGAGCCACACAAGTCACCCCATCTTGGATTCCCCATAGTCTCTAGTTTTCAGAAATGCACAGGGTTGGTAGGTTTCCCTAGGTGGCGGCTGAGCTAGAGGCCAAAATCTACAGGTAGGCACTTTGCAAAAAACACCTCTGTTTTCTTTCAAAAATTTGGATGTGTCCACGTTGCGCTTTGGGGCGTTTCCTGTTGCGGGCACTAGGCCTACCCACACAAGTGAGGTATCATTTTTATCGGGAGACGTGGGGGAACGCTGGGTGGAAGGAAATTTGTGGCTCCTCTCAGATTCCAGAACTTTCTGCCACAGAAATGTGAGGAACATGTGTTTTTTAGCCAAATTTTGAGGTTTGCAAAGGATTCTGGGTAACAGAACCTGGTCCGAGCCACACAAGTCACCCCATTTTGGATTCCCCTAGGTCTCTAGTTTTCAGAAATGCACAGGTTTGGTAGGTTTCCCTAGGTGCCGGCTGAGCTACAGGCCAAAATCTACAGGTAGGCACTTTGCAAAAAACACCTCTGTTTTCTTTCAAAAATGTGGATGTGTCCACGTTGCGCTTTGGGGCGTTTCCTGTTGCGGGCACTAGGCCTACCCACACAAGTGAGGTATCATTTTTATCGGGAGACGTGGGGGAACGCTGGGTGGAAGGAAATTTGTGGCTCCTCTCAGATTCCAGAACTTTCTGCCACAGAAATGTGAGGAACATGTGTTTTTTAGCCAAATTTTGAGGTTTGCAAAGGATTCTGGGTAACAGAACCTGGTCCGAGCCACACAAGTCACCCCATTTTGGATTCCCCTAGGTCTCTAGTTTTCAGAAATGCACAGGTTTGGTAGGTTTCCCTAGGTGCCGGCTGAGCTACAGGCCAAAATATACAGGTAGGCACTTTGCAAAAAACACCTCTGTTTTCTTTCAAAAATGTGGATGTGTCCACGTTGCACTTTGGGGCATTTCCTGTCGCGGGCGCTAGGCCTACCCACACAAGTGAGGTATCATTTTTATCGGGAGACTTGGGGGAACGCTGGGTGGAAGGAAATTTGTGGCTCCTCTCAGATTCCAGAACTTTCTGCCACAGAAATGTGAGGAACATGTGTTTTTTTAGCCAAATTTTGAGGTTTGCAAAGGATTCTGGGTAACAGAACCTGGTCCGAGCCACACAAGTCACCCCATCTTGGATTCCCCTAGGTCTCTAGTTTTCAGAAATGCACAGGTTTGGTAGGTTTCCCTAGGTGGCGGCTGAGCTAGTGGCCAAAATCTACAGGTAGGCACTTTGCAAAAAACACCTCTGTTTTCTTTCAAAAATGTGGATGTGTCCATGTTGCGCTTTGGGGCGTTTCCTGTCGCGGGCGCTAAGCCTACCCACACAAGTGAGGTATCATTTTTATCGGGAGAAGTGGTGGAACGCTGGGTGGAAGGAAATTTGTGGCTCCTCTCAGATTCCAGAACTTTCTGCCACAGAAATGTGAGGAACATGTGTTTTTTTAGCCAAATTTTGAGGTTTGCAAAGGATTCTGGGTTACAGAAACTGGTCCGAGCCACACAAGTCACCCCATCTTGGATTCCCCTAAGTCTCTAGTTTTCAGAAATGCACAGGTTTGGTAGGTTTCCCTAGGTGGCGGCTGAGCTACAGGCCAAAATCTACAGGTAGGCACTTTGCAAAAAACACCTCTGTTTTCTTTCAAAAAATTGGATGTGTCCACGTTGCGTTTTGGGGCGTTTCCTGTGTCGGGCGCTAGGCCTACCCACACAAGTGAGGTATCATTTTTATCGGGAGACGTGGGGGAACGCTGGGTGAAAGGAAATTTGTGGCTCCTCTCAGATTCCAGAACTTTCTGCCACAGAAATATGAGGAACATGTGTTTTTTTACCCACATTTTGAGGTTTGCAAAGGATTCTGGGTAACAGAACCTGGTCCGAGCCACACAAGTCACCCCATCTTGGATTCCCCTAAGTCTCTAGTTTTCAGAAATGCACAGGTTTGGTAGGTTTCCCTAGGTGGCGGCTGAGCTACAGGCCAAAATCTACAGGTAGGCACTTTGCAAAAAACACCTCTGTTTTCTTTCAAGAAATTGGATGTGTCCACGTTGCGTTTTGGGGCGTTTCCTGTGTCGGGCGCTAGGCCTACCCACACAAGTGAGGTATCATTTTTATCGGGAGACTTGGGGGAACGCTGGGTGGAAGGAAATTTGTGGCTCCTCTCAGATTCCAGAACTTTCTGCCACAGAAATGTGAGGAACATGTGTTTTTTTATCCAAATTTTGAGGTTTGCAAAGGATTCTGGGTAACAGAACCTGGTCCGAGCCACACAAGTCACCCCATCTTGGATTCCCCTAGGTCTCTAGTTTTCAGAAATGCACAGGTTTGGTAGGTTTCCCTAGGTGGCGGCTGAGCTAGAGGCCAAAATCTACAGGTAGGCACTTTGCAAAAAACACCTCTGTTTTCTTTCAAAAATTTGGGATGTGTCCACGATGCGCTTTGGGGCGTTTCCTGTTGCGGGCACTAGGCCTACCCACACAAGTGAGGTATCATTTTTATCGGGAGACGTGGGGGAACGCTGGGTGGAAGGAAATTTGTGGCTCCTCTCAGATTCCAGAACTTTCTGCCACAGAAATGTGAGGAACATGTGTTTATTTAGCCACATTTTGAGGTTTGGAAAGGATTCTGGGTAACAGAACCTGGTCCGAGCCACACCAGTCACCCCATCTTGGATTCCCCTAGGTCTCTAGTTGTCAGAAATGCACAGGTTTGTTAGGTTTCCCTAGGTGGCGGCTGAGCTAGAGGCCAAAATCTACAGGTAGGCACTTTGCAAAAAACACCTCTGTTTTCTTTCAAAAATTTGGATGTGTCCACGTTGCACTTTGGGGTGTGTCCTATCGCGGGCACTAGGCCTACCCACACAAGTGAGGTATCATTTTTATAGGGAGACTTGGGGGAACGCTGGGTGGAAGGAAATTTGTGGCTCCTCTCAGATTCCAGAACTTTCTGCCACAGAAATGTGAGGAACATGTGTTTTTTAGCCAAATTTTGAGGTTTGCAAAGGATTCTGGGTAACAGATCCTGGTCCGAGCCACACAAGTCACCCCATCTTGGATTCCCCATAGTCTCTAGTTTTCAGAAATGCACAGGGTTGGTAGGTTTCCCTAGGTGGCGGCTGAGCTACAGGCCAAAATCTACAGGTAGGCACTTTGCAAAAAACACCTCTGTTTTCTTTCAAAAATGTGGATGTGTCCACGTTGCACTTTGGGGCGTTTCCTGTCGCGGGCGCTAGGCCTACCCACACAAGTGAGGTATCATTTTTCTCGGGAGACTTAGGGGAACGCTGGGTGGAAGGAAATTTGTGGCTCCTCTCAGATTCCAGAACTTTCTGCCACAGAAATGTGAGGAACATGTGTTTTTTTAGCCAAATTTTGAGGTTTGCAAAGGATTCTGGGTAACAGAACCTGGTCCGAGCCACACAAGTCACCCCATCTTGGATTCCCCTAGGTCTCTAGTTTTCAGAAATGCACTGGTTTGGTAGGTTTCCCTAGGTGGCGGCTGAGCTAGTGGCCAAAATCTACAGGTAGGCACTTTGCAAAAAACACCTCTGTTTTCTTTTAAAAATTTGGATGTGTCCATGTTGCGCTTTGGGGCGTTTCCTGTCGCGGGCGCTAAGCCTACCCACACAAGTGAGGTATCATTTTTATCGGGAGACGTGGGGGAACGCTGGGTGGAAGGAAATTTGTGGCTCCTCTCAGATTCCAGAACTTTCTGCCACAGAAATATGAGGAACATGTGTTTTTTTAGCCAAATTTTGAGGTTTGCAAAGGATTCTGGGTAACAGAACCTGGTCCGAGCCACACAAGTCACCCCATCTTGGATTCCCCTAGGTCTCTAGTTTTCACAAATGCACAGGTTTGGTAGGTTTCCCTAGGTGCCGGCTGAGCTCAGGCCAAAATCTACAGGTAGGCACTTTGCAAAAAACACCTCTGTTTTCTCTCAAAAATTTGGATGTGTCCACGTTGCGCTTTGGGGCGTTTCCTGTCGCGGGCGCTAGGCCTACCCACACAAGTGAGATATCATTTTTATCGGGAGACGTGGGGGAACGCTGGGTGGAAGGAAATTTGTGGCTCCTCTCAGATTCCAGAACTTTCTGCCACAGATATGTGAGGAACATGTGTTTTTTTAGCCAAATTTTGAGGTTTGCAAAGGATTCTGGGTAACAGAACCTGGTCCGAGCCACACAAGTCACCCCATCTTGGATTCCCCTAGGTCTCTAGTTTTCACAAATGCACAGGTTTGGTAGGTTTCCCTAGGTGGCGGCTGAGCTACAGGCCAAAATCTACAGGTAGGCACTTTGCAAAAAACACCTCTGTTTTCTTTCAAGAAATTGGATGTGTCCACGTTGCGTTTTGGGGCGTTTCCTGTCGCGGGCGCTAGGCCTACCCACACAAGTGAGGTATCATTTTTATCGGGAGACTTGGGGGAACGCTGGGTGGAAGGAAATTTGTGGCTCCTCTCAGATTCCAGAACTTTCTGCCACAGATATGTGAGGAACATGTGTTTTTTTAGCCAAATTTTGAGGTTTGCAAAGGATTCTGGGTAACAAAACCTGGTCCGAGCCACACAAGTCACCCCATCTTGGATTCCCCTAGGTCTCTAGTTTTCAGAAATGCACAGGTTTGGTAGGTTTCCCTAGGTGGCGGCTGAGCTAGAGGCTAAAATCTACAGGTAGGCACTTTGCAAAAAACACCTCTGTTTTCTTTCAAAAATTTGGGATGTGTCCACGTTGCGCTTTGGGGCGTTTCCTGTTGCGGGCGCTAGGCCTACCCACACAAGTGAGGTATCATTTTTATCGGGAGACGTGGGGGAACGCTGGGTGGAAGGAAATTTGTGGCTCCTCTCAGATTCCAGAACTTTCTGCCACAGAAATGTGAGGAACATGTGTTTATTTAGCCACATTTTGAGGTTTGGAAAGGATTCTGGGTAACAGAACCTGGTCCGAGCCACACAAGTCACCCCATCTTGGATTCCCCTAGGTCTCTAGTTGTCAGAAATGCACAGGTTTGTTAGGTTTCCCTAGGTGGCGGCTGAGCTAGAGACCAAAATCTACAGGTAGGCACTTTGCAAAAAACACCTCTGTTTTCTTTCAAAAATTTGGATGTGTCCACGTTGCACTTTGGGGTGTGTCCTATCGCGGGCGCTAGGCCTACCCACACAAGTGAGGTATCATTTTTATCGGGAGACTTGGGGGAACGCTGGGTGGAAGGAAATTTGTGGCTCCTCTCAGATTCCAGAACTTTCTGCCACAGAAATGTGAGGAACATGTGTTTTTTAGCCAAATTTTGAGGTTTGCAAAGGATTCTGGGTAACAGAACCTGGTCCGAGCCACACAAGTCACCCCATCTTGGATTCCCCATAGTCTCTAGTTTTCAGAAATGCACAGGGTTGGTAGGTTTCCCTAGGTGGCGGCTGAGCTACAGGCCAAAATCTACAGGTAGGCACTTTGCAAAAAACACCTCTGTTTTCTTTTAAAAATTTGGATGTGTCCATGTTGCGCTTTGGGGCGTTTCCTGTCGCGGGCGCTAAGCCTACCCACACAAGTGAGGTATCATTTTTATCGGGAGACGTGGGGGAACGCTGGGTGGAAGGAAATTTGTGGCTCCTCTCAGATTCCAGAACTTTCTGCCACAGAAATATGAGGAACATGTGTTTTTTTAGCCAAATTTTGAGGTTTGCAAAGGATTCTGGGTAACAGAACCTGGTCCGAGCCACACAAGTCACCCCATCTTGGATTCCCCTAGGTCTCTAGTTTTCAGAAATGCACAGGTTTGGTAGGTTTCCCTAGGTGCCGGCTGAGCTCAGGCCAAAATCTACAGGTAGGCACTTTGCAAAAAACACCTCTGTTTTCTCTCAAAAATTTGGATGTGTCCACGTTGCGCTTTGGGGCGTTTCCTGTCGCGGGCGCTAGGCCTACCCACACAAGTGAGATATCATTTTTATCGGGAGACGTGGGGGAACGCTGGGTGGAAGGAAATTTGTGGCTTCTCTCAGATTCCAGAACTTTCTGCCACAGAAATGTGAGGAACATGTGTTTTTTTAGCCAAATTTTGAGGTTTGCAAAGGATTCTGGGTAACAGAACCTGGTCCGAGCCACACAAGTCACCCCATCTTGGATTCCCCATAGTCTCTAGTTTTCAGAAATGCACAGGGTTGGTAGGTTTCCCTAGGTGGCGGCTGAGCTAGAGGCCAAAATCTACAGGTAGGCACTTTGCAAAAAACACCTCTGTTTTCTTTCAAAAATTTGGATGTGTCCACGTTGCGCTTTGGGGCGTTTCCTGTTGCGGGCACTAGGCCTACCCACACAAGTGAGGTATCATTTTTATCGGGAGACGTGGGGGAACGCTGGGTGGAAGGAAATTTGTGGCTCCTCTCAGATTCCAGAACTTTCTGCCACAGAAATGTGAGGAACATGTGTTTTTTAGCCAAATTTTGAGGTTTGCAAAGGATTCTGGGTAACAGAACCTGGTCCGAGCCACACAAGTCACCCCATTTTGGATTCCCCTAGGTCTCTAGTTTTCAGAAATGCACAGGTTTGGTAGGTTTCCCTAGGTGCCGGCTGAGCTACAGGCCAAAATCTACAGGTAGGCACTTTGCAAAAAACACCTCTGTTTTCTTTCAAAAATGTGGATGTGTCCACGTTGCGCTTTGGGGCGTTTCCTGTTGCGGGCACTAGGCCTACCCACACAAGTGAGGTATCATTTTTATCGGGAGACGTGGGGGAACGCTGGGTGGAAGGAAATTTGTGGCTCCTCTCAGATTCCAGAACTTTCTGCCACAGAAATGTGAGGAACATGTGTTTTTTAGCCAAATTTTGAGGTTTGCAAAGGATTCTGGGTAACAGAACCTGGTCCGAGCCACACAAGTCACCCCATTTTGGATTCCCCTAGGTCTCTAGTTTTCAGAAATGCACAGGTTTGGTAGGTTTCCCTAGGTGCCGGCTGAGCTACAGGCCAAAATCTACAGGTAGGCACTTTGCAAAAAACACCTCTGTTTTCTTTCAAAAATGTGGATGTGTCCACGTTGCACTTTGGGGCATTTCCTGTCGCGGGCGCTAGGCCTACCCACACAAGTGAGGTATCATTTTTATCGGGAGACTTGGGGGAACGCTGGGTGGAAGGAAATTTGTGGCTCCTCTCAGATTCCAGAACTTTCTGCCACAGAAATGTGAGGAACATGTGTTTTTTTAGCCAAATTTTGAGGTTTGCAAAGGATTCTGGGTAACAGAACCTGGTCCGAGCCACACAAGTCACCCCATCTTGGATTCCCCTAGGTCTCTAGTTTTCAGAAATGCACAGGTTTGGTAGGTTTCCCTAGGTGGCGGCTGAGCTAGTGGCCAAAATCTACAGGTAGGCACTTTGCAAAAAACACCTCTGTTTTCTTTCAAAAATGTGGATGTGTCCATGTTGCGCTTTGGGGCGTTTCCTGTCGCGGGCGCTAAGCCTACCCACACAAGTGAGGTATCATTTTTATCGGGAGAAGTGGTGGAACGCTGGGTGGAAGGAAATTTGTGGCTCCTCTCAGATTCCAGAACTTTCTGCCACAGAAATGTGAGGAACATGTGTTTTTTTAGCCAAATTTTGAGGTTTGCAAAGGATTCTGGGTTACAGAAACTGGTCCGAGCCACACAAGTCACCCCATCTTGGATTCCCCTAAGTCTCTAGTTTTCAGAAATGCACAGGTTTGGTAGGTTTCCCTAGGTGGCGGCTGAGCTACAGGCCAAAATCTACAGGTAGGCACTTTGCAAAAAACACCTCTGTTTTCTTTCAAAAAATTGGATGTGTCCACGTTGCGTTTTGGGGCGTTTCCTGTGTCGGGCGCTAGGCCTACCCACACAAGTGAGGTATCATTTTTATCGGGAGACGTGGGGGAACGCTGGGTGAAAGGAAATTTGTGGCTCCTCTCAGATTCCAGAACTTTCTGCCACAGAAATATGAGGAACATGTGTTTTTTTACCCACATTTTGAGGTTTGCAAAGGATTCTGGGTAACAGAACCTGGTCCGAGCCACACAAGTCACCCCATCTTGGATTCCCCTAAGTCTCTAGTTTTCAGAAATGCACAGGTTTGGTAGGTTTCCCTAGGTGGCGGCTGAGCTACAGGCCAAAATCTACAGGTAGGCACTTTGCAAAAAACACCTCTGTTTTCTTTCAAGAAATTGGATGTGTCCACGTTGCGTTTTGGGGCGTTTCCTGTGTCGGGCGCTAGGCCTACCCACACAAGTGAGGTATCATTTTTATCGGGAGACTTGGGGGAACGCTGGGTGGAAGGAAATTTGTGGCTCCTCTCAGATTCCAGAACTTTCTGCCACAGAAATGTGAGGAACATGTGTTTTTTTATCCAAATTTTGAGGTTTGCAAAGGATTCTGGGTAACAGAACCTGGTCCGAGCCACACAAGTCACCCCATCTTGGATTCCCCTAGGTCTCTAGTTTTCAGAAATGCACAGGTTTGGTAGGTTTCCCTAGGTGGCGGCTGAGCTAGAGGCCAAAATCTACAGGTAGGCACTTTGCAAAAAACACCTCTGTTTTCTTTCAAAAATTTGGGATGTGTCCACGATGCGCTTTGGGGCGTTTCCTGTTGCGGGCACTAGGCCTACCCACACAAGTGAGGTATCATTTTTATCGGGAGACGTGGGGGAACGCTGGGTGGAAGGAAATTTGTGGCTCCTCTCAGATTCCAGAACTTTCTGCCACAGAAATGTGAGGAACATGTGTTTATTTAGCCACATTTTGAGGTTTGGAAAGGATTCTGGGTAACAGAACCTGGTCCGAGCCACACCAGTCACCCCATCTTGGATTCCCCTAGGTCTCTAGTTGTCAGAAATGCACAGGTTTGTTAGGTTTCCCTAGGTGGCGGCTGAGCTAGAGGCCAAAATCTACAGGTAGGCACTTTGCAAAAAACACCTCTGTTTTCTTTCAAAAATTTGGATGTGTCCACGTTGCACTTTGGGGTGTGTCCTATCGCGGGCGCTAGGCCTACCCACACAAGTGAGGTATCATTTTTATAGGGAGACTTGGGGGAACGCTGGGTGGAAGGAAATTTGTGGCTCCTCTCAGATTCCAGAACTTTCTGCCACAGAAATGTGAGGAACATGTGTTTTTTAGCCAAATTTTGAGGTTTGCAAAGGATTCTGGGTAACAGATCCTGGTCCGAGCCACACAAGTCACCCCATCTTGGATTCCCCATAGTCTCTAGTTTTCAGAAATGCACAGGGTTGGTAGGTTTCCCTAGGTGGCGGCTGAGCTACAGGCCAAAATCTACAGGTAGGCACTTTGCAAAAAACACCTCTGTTTTCTTTCAAAAATGTGGATGTGTCCACGTTGCACTTTGGGGCGTTTCCTGTCGCGGGCGCTAGGCCTACCCACACAAGTGAGGTATCATTTTTCTCGGGAGACTTAGGGGAACGCTGGGTGGAAGGAAATTTGTGGCTCCTCTCAGATTCCAGAACTTTCTGCCACAGAAATGTGAGGAACATGTGTTTTTTTAGCCAAATTTTGAGGTTTGCAAAGGATTCTGGGTAACAGAACCTGGTCCGAGCCACACAAGTCACCCCATCTTGGATTCCCCTAGGTCTCTAGTTTTCAGAAATGCACTGGTTTGGTAGGTTTCCCTAGGTGGCGGCTGAGCTAGTGGCCAAAATCTACAGGTAGGCACTTTGCAAAAAACACCTCTGTTTTCTTTTAAAAATTTGGATGTGTCCATGTTGCGCTTTGGGGCGTTTCCTGTCGCGGGCGCTAAGCCTACCCACACAAGTGAGGTATCATTTTTATCGGGAGACGTGGGGGAACGCTGGGTGGAAGGAAATTTGTGGCTCCTCTCAGATTCCAGAACTTTCTGCCACAGAAATATGAGGAACATGTGTTTTTTTAGCCAAATTTTGAGGTTTGCAAAGGATTCTGGGTAACAGAACCTGGTCCGAGCCACACAAGTCACCCCATCTTGGATTCCCCTAGGTCTCTAGTTTTCACAAATGCACAGGTTTGGTAGGTTTCCCTAGGTGCCGGCTGAGCTCAGGCCAAAATCTACAGGTAGGCACTTTGCAAAAAACACCTCTGTTTTCTCTCAAAAATTTGGATGTGTCCACGTTGCGCTTTGGGGCGTTTCCTGTCGCGGGCGCTAGGCCTACCCACACAAGTGAGATATCATTTTTATCGGGAGACGTGGGGGAACGCTGGGTGGAAGGAAATTTGTGGCTTCTCTCAGATTCCAGAACTTTCTGCCACAGAAATGTGAGGAACATGTGTTTTTTTAGCCAAATTTTGAGGTTTGCAAAGGATTCTGGGTAACAGAACCTGGTCCGAGCCACACAAGTCACCCCATCTTGGATTCCCCATAGTCTCTAGTTTTCAGAAATGCACAGGGTTGGTAGGTTTCCCTAGGTGGCGGCTGAGCTAGAGGCCAAAATCTACAGGTAGGCACTTTGCAAAAAACACCTCTGTTTTCTTTCAAAAATTTGGATGTGTCCACGTTGCGCTTTGGGGCGTTTCCTGTTGCGGGCGCTAGGCCTACCCACACAAGTGAGGTTTCATTTTTATCGAGAGACGTGGGGGAACGCTGGGTGGAAGGAAATTTGTGGCTCCTCTCAGATTCCAGAACTTTCTGCCACAGAAATGTGAGGAACATGTGTTTTTTAGCCAAATTTTGAGGTTTGCAAAGGATTCTGGATAACAGAACCTGGTCCGAGCCACACAAGTCACCCCATTTTGGATTCCCCTAGGTCTCTAGTTGTCAGAAATGCACAGGTTTGTTAGTTTTCCCTAGGTGGCGGCTGAGCTAGAGGCCAAAATCTACAGGTAGGCACTTTGCAAAAAACACCTCTATTTTCTTTCAAAAATTTGGATGTGTCCACGTTGCACTTTGGGGTGTGTCCTATCGCGGGCGCTAGGCCTACCCACACAAGTGAGGTATCATTTTTATAGGGAGACTTGGGGGAACGCTGGGTGGAAGGAAATTTGTGGCTCCTCTCAGATTCCAGAACTTTCTGCCACAGAAATGTGAGGAACATGTGTTTATTTAGCCACATTTTGAGGTTTGGAAAGGATTCTGGGTAACAGAACCTGGTCCGAGCCACACAAGTCACCCCATCTTGGATTCCCCTAGGTCTCTAGTTGTCAGAAATGCACAGGTTTGTTAGGTTTCCCTAGGTGGCGGCTGAGCTAGAGGCCAAAATCTACAGGTAGGCACTTTGCAAAAAACACCTCTGTTTTCTTTCAAAAATTTGGATGTGTCCACGTTGCACTTTGGGGTGTGTCCTATCGCGGGCGCTAGGCCTACCCACACAAGTGAGGTATCATTTTTATAGGGAGACTTGGGGGATTGCTGGGTGGAAGGAAATTTGTGGCTCCTCTCAGATTCCAGAACTTTCTGCCACAGAAATGTGAGGAACATGTGTTTTTTAGCCAAATTTTGAGGTTTGCAAAGGATTCTGGGTAACAGAACCTGGTCCGAGCCACACAAGTCACCCCATTTTGGATTCCCCTAGGTCTCTAGTTGTCAGAAATGCACAGGTTTGTTAGTTTTCCCTAGGTGGCGGCTGAGCTAGAGGCCAAAATCTACAGGTAGGCACTTTGCAAAAAACACCTCTGTTTTCTTTCAAAAATTTGGATGTGTCCACGTTGCACTTTGGGGTGTGTCCTATCGCGGGCGCTAGGCCTACCCACACAAGTGAGGTATCATTTTTATAGGGAAACTTGGGGGAACGCTGGGTGGAAGGAAATTTGTGGCTCCTCTCAGATTCCAGAACTTTCTGCCACATAAATGTGAGGAACATGTGTTTTTTAGCCAAATTTTGAGGTTTGCAAAGGATTCTGGGTAACAGAACCTGGTCCGAGCCACACAAGTCACCCCATTTTGGATTCCCCTAGGTCTCTAGTTTTCAGAAATGCACAGGTTTGGTAGGTTTCCCTAGGTGCCGGCTGAGCTACAGGCCAAAATCTACAGGTAGGCACTTTGCAAAAAACACCTCTGTTTTCTTTCAAAAATGTGGATGTGTCCACGTTGCACTTTGGGGCGTTTCCTGTCGCGGGCGCTAGGCCTACCCACACAAGTGAGGTATCATTTTTATCGGGAGACTTGGGGGAACGCTGGGTGGAAGGAAATTTGTGGCTCCTCTCAGATTCCAGAACTTTCTGCCACAGAAATGTGAGGAACATGTGTTTTTTAGCCATATTTTGAGGTTTGCAAAGGATTCTGGGTAACAGAACCTGGTCCGAGCCACACAAGTCACCCCATTTTGGATTCCCCTAGGTCTCTAGTTGTCAGAAATGCACAGGTTTGTTAGGTTTCCCTAGGTGGCGGCTGAGCTAGAGGCCAAAATCTACAGGTAGGCACTTTGCAAAAAACACCTCTGTTTTCTTTCAAAAATTTGGATGTGCCCACGTTGCACTTTGGGGTGTGTCCTATCGCGGGCGCTAGGCCTACCCACACAAGTGAGGTATCATTTTTATAGGGAGACTTGGGGGAACGCTGGGTGGAAGGAAATTTGTGGCTCCTCTCAGATTCCAGAACTTTCTGCCACAGAAATGTGAGGAACATGTGTTTTTTAGCCAAATTTTGAGGTTTGCAAAGGATTCTGGGTAACAGAACCTGGTCCGAGCCACACAAGTCACCCCATTTTGGATTCCCCTAGTTCTCTAGTTTTCAGAAATGCACAGGCTTGGTAGGTTTCCCTAGGTGCCGGCTGAGCTACAGGCCAAAATCTACAGGTAGGCACTTTGCAAAAAACACCTCTGTTTTCTTTCAAAAATGTGGATGTGTCCATGTTGCACTTTGGGGCGTTTCCTGTCGCGGGCGCTAAGCCTACCCACACAAGTGAGGTATCATTTTTATCGGGAGAAGTGGTGGAACGCTGGGTGGAAGGAAATTTGTGGCTCCTCTCAGATTCCAGAACTTTCTGCCACAGAAATGTGAGGAACATGTGTTTTTTTAGCCAAATTTTGAGGTTTGCAAAGGATTCTGGGTTACTGAAACTGGTCCGAGCCACTCAAGTCACCCCATCTTAGATTCCCCTAAGTCTCTAGTTTTCAGAAATGCACAGGTTTGGTAGGTTTCCCTAGGTGGCGGCTGAGCTACAGGCCAAAATCTACAGGTAGGAACTTTGCAAAAAACACCTCTGTTTTCTTTCAAAAAATTGGATGTGTCCACCTTGCGTTTTGGGGCGTTTCCTGTGTCGGGCGCTAGGCCTACCCACACAAGTGAGGTATCATTTTTATCGGGAGACGTGGGGGAACGCTGGGTGAAAGGAAATTTGTGGCTCCTCTCAGTTTCCAGAACTTTCTGCCACAGAAATATGAGGAACATGTGTTTTTTTACCCAAATTTTGAGGTTTGCAAAGGATTCTGGGTAACAGAACCTGGTCCGAGCCACACAAGTCACCCCATCTTGGATTCCCCTAAGTCTCTAGTTTTCAGAAATGCACAGGTTTGGTAGGTTTCCCTAGGTGGCGGCTGAGCTACAGGCCAAAATCTACAGGTAGGCACTTTGCAAAAAACACCTCTGTTTTCTTTCAAGAAATTGGATGTGTCCACGTTGCGTTTTGGGGCGTTTCCTGTCGCGGGCGCTAGGCCTACCCACACAAGTGAGGTATCATTTTTATCGGGAGACTTGGGGGAACGCTGGGTGGAAGGAAATTTGTGGCTCCTCTCAGATTCCAGAACTTTCTGCCACAGATATGTGAGGAACATGTGTTTTTTTAGCCAAATTTTGAGGTTTGCAAAGGATTCTGGGTAACAGAACCTGGTCCGAGCCACACAAGTCACCCCATCTTGGATTCCCCTAGGTCTCTAGTTTTCAGAAATGCACAGGTTTGGTAGGTTTCCCTAGGTGGCGGCTGAGCTAGAGGCTAAAATCTACAGGTAGGCACTTTGCAAAAAACACCTCTGTTTTCTTTCAAAAATTTGGGATGTGTCCACGTTGCGCTTTGGGGCGTTTCCTGTTGCGGGCGCTAGGCCTACCCACACAAGTGAGGTATCATTTTTATCGGGAGACGTGGGGGAACGCTGGGTGGAAGGAAATTTGTGGCTCCTCTCAGATTCCAGAACTTTCTGCCACAGAAATGTGAGGAACATGTGTTTATTTAGCCACATTTTGAGGTTTGGAAAGGATTCTGGGTAACAGAACCTGGTCCGAGCCACACAAGTCACCCCATCTTGGATTCCCCTAGGTCTCTAGTTGTCAGAAATGCACAGGTTTGTTAGGTTTCCCTAGGTGGCGGCTGAGCTAGAGACCAAAATCTACAGGTAGGCACTTTGCAAAAAACACCTCTGTTTTCTTTAAAAAATTTGGATGTGTCCACGTTGCACTTTGGGGTGTGTCCTATCGCGGGCGCTAGGCCTACCCACACAAGTGAGGTATCATTTTTATCGGGAGACTTGGGGGAACGCTGGGTGGAAGGAAATTTGTGGCTCCTCTCAGATTCCAGAACTTTCTGCCACAGAAATGTGAGGAACATGTGTTTTTTAGCCAAATTTTGAGGTTTGCAAAGGATTCTGGGTAACAGAACCTGGTCCGAGCCACACAAGTCACCCCATCTTGGATTCCCCATAGTCTCTAGTTTTCAGAAATGCACAGGGTTGGTAGGTTTCCCTAGGTGGCGGCTGAGCTACAGGCCAAAATCTACAGGTAGGCACTTTGCAAAAAACACCTCTGTTTTCTTTTAAAAATTTGGATGTGTCCATGTTGCGCTTTGGGGCGTTTCCTGTCGCGGGCGCTAAGCCTACCCACACAAGTGAGGTATCATTTTTATCGGGAGACGTGGGGGAACGCTGGGTGGGAGGAAATTTGTGGCTCCTCTCAGATTCCAGAACTTTCTGCCACAGAAATATGAGGAACATGTGTTTTTTTAGCCAAATTTTGAGGTTTGCAAAGGATTCTGGGTAACAGAACCTGGTCCGAGCCACACAAGTCACCCCATCTTGGATTCCCCTAGGTCTCTAGTTTTCAGAAATGCACAGGTTTGGTAGGTTTCCCTAGGTGCCGGCTGAGCTCAGGCCAAAATCTACAGGTAGGCACTTTGCAAAAAACACCTCTGTTTTCTCTCAAAAATTTGGATGTGTCCACGTTGCGCTTTGGGGCGTTTCCTGTCGCGGGCGCTAGGCCTACCCACACAAGTGAGATATCATTTTTATCGGGAGACGTGGGGGAACGCTGGGTGGAAGGAAATTTGTGGCTTCTCTCAGATTCCAGAACTTTCTGCCACAGAAATGTGAGGAACATGTGTTTTTTTAGCCAAATTTTGAGGTTTGCAAAGGATTCTGGGTAACAGAACCTGGTCCGAGCCACACAAGTCACACCATCTTGGATTCCCCATAGTCTCTAGTTTTCAGAAATGCACAGGGTTGGTAGGTTTCCCTAGGTGGCGGCTGAGCTAGAGGCCAAAATCTACAGGTAGGCACTTTGCAAAAAACACCTCTGTTTTCTTTCAAAAATTTGGATGTGTCCACGTTGCGCTTTGGGGCGTTTCCTGTTGCGGGCACTAGGCCTACCCACACAAGTGAGGTATCATTTTTATCGGGAGACGTGGGGGAACGCTGGGTGGAAGGAAATTTGTGGCTCCTCTCAGATTCCAGAACTTTCTGCCACAGAAATGTGAGGAACATGTGTTTTTTAGCCAAATTTTGAGGTTTGCAAAGGATTCTGGGTAACAGAACCTGGTCCGAGCCACACAAGTCACCCCATTTTGGATTCCCCTAGGTCTCTAGTTTTCAGAAATGCACAGGTTTGGTAGGTTTCCCTAGGTGCCGGCTGAGCTACAGGCCAAAATCTACAGGTAGGCACTTTGCAAAAAACACCTCTGTTTTCTTTCAAAAATGTGGATGTGTCCACGTTGCGCTTTGGGGCGTTTCCTGTTGCGGGCACTAGGCCTACCCACACAAGTGAGGTATCATTTTTATCGGGAGACGTGGGGGAACGCTGGGTGGAAGGAAATTTGTGGCTCCTCTCAGATTCCAGAACTTTCTGCCACAGAAATGTGAGGAACATGTGTTTTTTAGCCAAATTTTGAGGTTTGCAAAGGATTCTGGGTAACAGAACCTGGTCCGAGCCACACAAGTCACCCCATTTTGGATTCCCCTAGGTCTCTAGTTTTCAGAAATGCACAGGTTTGGTAGGTTTCCCTAGGTGCCGGCTGAGCTACAGGCCAAAATATACAGGTAGGCACTTTGCAAAAAACACCTCTGTTTTCTTTCAAAAATGTGGATGTGTCCACGTTGCACTTTGGGGCATTTCCTGTCGCGGGCGCTAGGCCTACCCACACAAGTGAGGTATCATTTTTATCGGGAGACTTGGGGGAACGCTGGGTGGAAGGAAATTTGTGGCTCCTCTCAGATTCCAGAACTTTCTGCCACAGAAATGTGAGGAACATGTGTTTTTTTAGCCAAATTTTGAGGTTTGCAAAGGATTCTGGGTAACAGAACCTGGTCCGAGCCACACAAGTCACCCCATCTTGGATTCCCCTAGGTCTCTAGTTTTCAGAAATGCACAGGTTTGGTAGGTTTCCCTAGGTGGCGGCTGAGCTAGTGGCCAAAATCTACAGGTAGGCACTTTGCAAAAAACACCTCTGTTTTCTTTCAAAAATGTGGATGTGTCCATGTTGCGCTTTGGGGCGTTTCCTGTCGCGGGCGCTAAGCCTACCCACACAAGTGAGGTATCATTTTTATCGGGAGAAGTGGTGGAACGCTGGGTGGAAGGAAATTTGTGGCTCCTCTCAGATTCCAGAACTTTCTGCCACAGAAATGTGAGGAACATGTGTTTTTTTAGCCAAATTTTGAGGTTTGCAAAGGATTCTGGGTTACAGAAACTGGTCCGAGCCACACAAGTCACCCCATCTTGGATTCCCCTAAGTCTCTAGTTTTCAGAAATGCACAGGTTTGGTAGGTTTCCCTAGGTGGCGGCTGAGCTACAGGCCAAAATCTACAGGTAGGCACTTTGCAAAAAACACCTCTGTTTTCTTTCAAAAAATTGGATGTGTCCACGTTGCGTTTTGGGGCGTTTCCTGTGTCGGGCGCTAGGCCTACCCACACAAGTGAGGTATCATTTTTATCGGGAGACGTGGGGGAACGCTGGGTGAAAGGAAATTTGTGGCTCCTCTCAGATTCCAGAACTTTCTGCCACAGAAATATGAGGAACATGTGTTTTTTTACCCACATTTTGAGGTTTGCAAAGGATTCTGGGTAACAGAACCTGGTCCGAGCCACACAAGTCACCCCATCTTGGATTCCCCTAAGTCTCTAGTTTTCAGAAATGCACAGGTTTGGTAGGTTTCCCTAGGTGGCGGCTGAGCTACAGGCCAAAATCTACAGGTAGGCACTTTGCAAAAAACACCTCTGTTTTCTTTCAAGAAATTGGATGTGTCCACGTTGCGTTTTGGGGCGTTTCCTGTGTCGGGCGCTAGGCCTACCCACACAAGTGAGGTATCATTTTTATCGGGAGACTTGGGGGAACGCTGGGTGGAAGGAAATTTGTGGCTCCTCTCAGATTCCAGAACTTTCTGCCACAGAAATGTGAGGAACATGTGTTTTTTTATCCAAATTTTGAGGTTTGCAAAGGATTCTGGGTAACAGAACCTGGTCCGAGCCACACAAGTCACCCCATCTTGGATTCCCCTAGGTCTCTAGTTTTCAGAAATGCACAGGTTTGGTAGGTTTCCCTAGGTGGCGGCTGAGCTAGAGGCCAAAATCTACAGGTAGGCACTTTGCAAAAAACACCTCTGTTTTCTTTCAAAAATTTGGGATGTGTCCACGATGCGCTTTGGGGCGTTTCCTGTTGCGGGCACTAGGCCTACCCACACAAGTGAGGTATCATTTTTATCGGGAGACGTGGGGGAACGCTGGGTGGAAGGAAATTTGTGGCTCCTCTCAGATTCCAGAACTTTCTGCCACAGAAATGTGAGGAACATGTGTTTATTTAGCCACATTTTGAGGTTTGGAAAGGATTCTGGGTAACAGAACCTGGTCCGAGCCACACCAGTCACCCCATCTTGGATTCCCCTAGGTCTCTAGTTGTCAGAAATGCACAGGTTTGTTAGGTTTCCCTAGGTGGCGGCTGAGCTAGAGGCCAAAATCTACAGGTAGGCACTTTGCAAAAAACACCTCTGTTTTCTTTCAAAAATTTGGATGTGTCCACGTTGCACTTTGGGGTGTGTCCTATCGCGGGCACTAGGCCTACCCACACAAGTGAGGTATCATTTTTATAGGGAGACTTGGGGGAACGCTGGGTGGAAGGAAATTTGTGGCTCCTCTCAGATTCCAGAACTTTCTGCCACAGAAATGTGAGGAACATGTGTTTTTTAGCCAAATTTTGAGGTTTGCAAAGGATTCTGGGTAACAGATCCTGGTCCGAGCCACACAAGTCACCCCATCTTGGATTCCCCATAGTCTCTAGTTTTCAGAAATGCACAGGGTTGGTAGGTTTCCCTAGGTGGCGGCTGAGCTACAGGCCAAAATCTACAGGTAGGCACTTTGCAAAAAACACCTCTGTTTTCTTTCAAAAATGTGGATGTGTCCACGTTGCACTTTGGGGGGTTTCCTGTCGCGGGCGCTAGGCCTACCCACACAAGTGAGGTATCATTTTTCTCGGGAGACTTAGGGGAACGCTGGGTGGAAGGAAATTTGTGGCTCCTCTCAGATTCCAGAACTTTCTGCCACAGAAATGTGAGGAACATGTGTTTTTTTAGCCAAATTTTGAGGTTTGCAAAGGATTCTGGGTAACAGAACCTGGTCCGAGCCACACAAGTCACCCCATCTTGGATTCCCCTAGGTCTCTAGTTTTCAGAAATGCACTGGTTTGGTAGGTTTCCCTAGGTGGCGGCTGAGCTAGTGGCCAAAATCTACAGGTAGGCACTTTGCAAAAAACACCTCTGTTTTCTTTTAAAAATTTGGATGTGTCCATGTTGCGCTTTGGGGCGTTTCCTGTCGCGGGCGCTAAGCCTACCCACACAAGTGAGGTATCATTTTTATCGGGAGACGTGGGGGAACGCTGGGTGGAAGGAAATTTGTGGCTCCTCTCAGATTCCAGAACTTTCTGCCACAGAAATATGAGGAACATGTGTTTTTTTAGCCAAATTTTGAGGTTTGCAAAGGATTCTGGGTAACAGAACCTGGTCCGAGCCACACAAGTCACCCCATCTTGGATTCCCCTAGGTCTCTAGTTTTCACAAATGCACAGGTTTGGTAGGTTTCCCTAGGTGCCGGCTGAGCTCAGGCCAAAATCTACAGGTAGGCACTTTGCAAAAAACACCTCTGTTTTCTCTCAAAAATTTGGATGTGTCCACGTTGCGCTTTGGGGCGTTTCCTGTCGCGGGCGCTAGGCCTACCCACACAAGTGAGATATCATTTTTATCGGGAGACGTGGGGGAACGCTGGGTGGAAGGAAATTTGTGGCTCCTCTCAGATTCCAGAACTTTCTGCCACAGATATGTGAGGAACATGTGTTTTTTTAGCCAAATTTTGAGGTTTGCAAAGGATTCTGGGTAACAGAACCTGGTCCGAGCCACACAAGTCACCCCATCTTGGATTCCCCTAGGTCTCTAGTTTTCACAAATGCACAGGTTTGGTAGGTTTCCCTAGGTGGCGGCTGAGCTACAGGCCAAAATCTACAGGTAGGCACTTTGCAAAAAACACCTCTGTTTTCTTTCAAGAAATTGGATGTGTCCACGTTGCGTTTTGGGGCGTTTCCTGTCGCGGGCGCTAGGCCTACCCACACAAGTGAGGTATCATTTTTATCGGGAGACTTGGGGGAACGCTGGGTGGAAGGAAATTTGTGGCTCCTCTCAGATTCCAGAACTTTCTGCCACAGATATGTGAGGAACATGTGTTTTTTTAGCCAAATTTTGAGGTTTGCAAAGGATTCTGGGTAACAAAACCTGGTCCGAGCCACACAAGTCACCCCATCTTGGATTCCCCTAGGTCTCTAGTTTTCAGAAATGCACAGGTTTGGTAGGTTTCCCTAGGTGGCGGCTGAGCTAGAGGCTAAAATCTACAGGTAGGCACTTTGCAAAAAACACCTCTGTTTTCTTTCAAAAATTTGGGATGTGTCCACGTTGCGCTTTGGGGCGTTTCCTGTTGCGGGCGCTAGGCCTACCCACACAAGTGAGGTATCATTTTTATCGGGAGACGTGGGGGAACGCTGGGTGGAAGGAAATTTGTGGCTCCTCTCAGATTCCAGAACTTTCTGCCACAGAAATGTGAGGAACATGTGTTTATTTAGCCACATTTTGAGGTTTGGAAAGGATTCTGGGTAACAGAACCTGGTCCGAGCCACACAAGTCACCCCATCTTGGATTCCCCTAGGTCTCTAGTTGTCAGAAATGCACAGGTTTGTTAGGTTTCCCTAGGTGGCGGCTGAGCTAGAGACCAAAATCTACAGGTAGGCACTTTGCAAAAAACACCTCTGTTTTCTTTCAAAAATTTGGATGTGTCCACGTTGCACTTTGGGGTGTGTCCTATCGCGGGCGCTAGGCCTACCCACACAAGTGAGGTATCATTTTTATCGGGAGACTTGGGGGAACGCTGGGTGGAAGGAAATTTGTGGCTCCTCTCAGATTCCAGAACTTTCTGCCACAGAAATGTGAGGAACATGTGTTTTTTAGCCAAATTTTGAGGTTTGCAAAGGATTCTGGGTAACAGAACCTGGTCCGAGCCACACAAGTCACCCCATCTTGGATTCCCCATAGTCTCTAGTTTTCAGAAATGCACAGGGTTGGTAGGTTTCCCTAGGTGGCGGCTGAGCTACAGGCCAAAATCTACAGGTAGGCACTTTGCAAAAAACACCTCTGTTTTCTTTTAAAAATTTGGATGTGTCCATGTTGCGCTTTGGGGCGTTTCCTGTCGCGGGCGCTAAGCCTACCCACACAAGTGAGGTATCATTTTTATCGGGAGACGTGGGGGAACGCTGGGTGGAAGGAAATTTGTGGCTCCTCTCAGATTCCAGAACTTTCTGCCACAGAAATATGAGGAACATGTGTTTTTTTAGCCAAATTTTGAGGTTTGCAAAGGATTCTGGGTAACAGAACCTGGTCCGAGCCACACAAGTCACCCCATCTTGGATTCCCCTAGGTCTCTAGTTTTCAGAAATGCACAGGTTTGGTAGGTTTCCCTAGGTGCCGGCTGAGCTCAGGCCAAAATCTACAGGTAGGCACTTTGCAAAAAACACCTCTGTTTTCTCTCAAAAATTTGGATGTGTCCACGTTGCGCTTTGGGGCGTTTCCTGTCGCGGGCGCTAGGCCTACCCACACAAGTGAGATATCATTTTTATCGGGAGACGTGGGGGAACGCTGGGTGGAAGGAAATTTGTGGCTTCTCTCAGATTCCAGAACTTTCTGCCACAGAAATGTGAGGAACATGTGTTTTTTTAGCCAAATTTTGAGGTTTGCAAAGGATTCTGGGTAACAGAACCTGGTCCGAGCCACACAAGTCACCCCATCTTGGATTCCCCATAGTCTCTAGTTTTCAGAAATGCACAGGGTTGGTAGGTTTCCCTAGGTGGCGGCTGAGCTAGAGGCCAAAATCTACAGGTAGGCACTTTGCAAAAAACACCTCTGTTTTCTTTCAAAAATTTGGATGTGTCCACGTTGCGCTTTGGGGCGTTTCCTGTTGCGGGCACTAGGCCTACCCACACAAGTGAGGTATCATTTTTATCGGGAGACGTGGGGGAACGCTGGGTGGAAGGAAATTTGTGGCTCCTCTCAGATTCCAGAACTTTCTGCCACAGAAATGTGAGGAACATGTGTTTTTTAGCCAAATTTTGAGGTTTGCAAAGGATTCTGGGTAACAGAACCTGGTCCGAGCCACACAAGTCACCCCATTTTGGATTCCCCTAGGTCTCTAGTTTTCAGAAATGCACAGGTTTGGTAGGTTTCCCTAGGTGCCGGCTGAGCTACAGGCCAAAATCTACAGGTAGGCACTTTGCAAAAAACACCTCTGTTTTCTTTCAAAAATGTGGATGTGTCCACGTTGCACTTTGGGGCATTTCCTGTCGCGGGCGCTAGGCCTACCCACACAAGTGAGGTATCATTTTTATCGGGAGACTTGGGGGAACGCTGGGTGGAAGGAAATTTGTGGCTCCTCTCAGATTCCAGAACTTTCTGCCACAGAAATGTGAGGAACATGTGTTTTTTTAGCCAAATTTTGAGGTTTGCAAAGGATTCTGGGTAACAGAACCTGGTCCGAGCCACACAAGTCACCCCATCTTGGATTCCCCTAGGTCTCTAGTTTTCAGAAATGCACAGGTTTGGTAGGTTTCCCTAGGTGGCGGCTGAGCTAGTGGCCAAAATCTACAGGTAGGCACTTTGCAAAAAACACCTCTGTTTTCTTTCAAAAATGTGGATGTGTCCATGTTGCGCTTTGGGGCGTTTCCTGTCGCGGGCGCTAAGCCTACCCACACAAGTGAGGTATCATTTTTATCGGGAGAAGTGGTGGAACGCTGGGTGGAAGGAAATTTGTGGCTCCTCTCAGATTCCAGAACTTTCTGCCACAGAAATGTGAGGAACATGTGTTTTTTTAGCCAAATTTTGAGGTTTGCAAAGGATTCTGGGTTACAGAAACTGGTCCGAGCCACACAAGTCACCCCATCTTGGATTCCCCTAAGTCTCTAGTTTTCAGAAATGCACAGGTTTGGTAGGTTTCCCTAGGTGGCGGCTGAGCTACAGGCCAAAATCTACAGGTAGGCACTTTGCAAAAAACACCTCTGTTTTCTTTCAAAAAATTGGATGTGTCCACGTTGCGTTTTGGGGCGTTTCCTGTGTCGGGCGCTAGGCCTACCCACACAAGTGAGGTATCATTTTTATCAGGAGACGTGGGGGAACGCTGGGTGAAAGGAAATTTGTGGCTCCTCTCAGATTCCAGAACTTTCTGCCACAGAAATATGAGGAACATGTGTTTTTTTACCCACATTTTGAGGTTTGCAAAGGATTCTGGGTAACAGAACCTGGTCCGAGCCACACAAGTCACCCCATCTTGGATTCCCCTAAGTCTCTAGTTTTCAGAAATGCACAGGTTTGGTAGGTTTCCCTAGGTGGCGGCTGAGCTACAGGCCAAAATCTACAGGTAGGCACTTTGCAAAAAACACCTCTGTTTTCTTTCAAGAAATTGGATGTGTCCACGTTGCGTTTTGGGGCGTTTCCTGTGTCGGGCGCTAGGCCTACCCACACAAGTGAGGTATCATTTTTATCGGGAGACTTGGGGGAACGCTGGGTGGAAGGAAATTTGTGGCTCCTCTCAGATTCCAGAACTTTCTGCCACAGAAATGTGAGGAACATGTGTTTTTTTATCCAAATTTTGAGGTTTGCAAAGGATTCTGGGTAACAGAACCTGGTCCGAGCCACACAAGTCACCCCATCTTGGATTCCCCTAGGTCTCTAGTTTTCAGAAATGCACAGGTTTGGTAGGTTTCCCTAGGTGGCGGCTGAGCTAGAGGCCAAAATCTACAGGTAGGCACTTTGCAAAAAACACCTCTGTTTTCTTTCAAAAATTTGGGATGTGTCCACGATGCGCTTTGGGGCGTTTCCTGTTGCGGGCACTAGGCCTACCCACACAAGTGAGGTATCATTTTTATCGGGAGACGTGGGGGAACGCTGGGTGGAAGGAAATTTGTGGCTCCTCTCAGATTCCAGAACTTTCTGCCACAGAAATGTGAGGAACATGTGTTTATTTAGCCACATTTTGAGGTTTGGAAAGGATTCTGGGTAACAGAACCTGGTCCGAGCCACACCAGTCACCCCATCTTGGATTCCCCTAGGTCTCTAGTTGTCAGAAATGCACAGGTTTGTTAGGTTTCCCTAGGTGGCGGCTGAGCTAGAGGCCAAAATCTACAGGTAGGCACTTTGCAAAAAACACCTCTGTTTTCTTTCAAAAATTTGGATGTGTCCACGTTGCACTTTGGGGTGTGTCCTATCGCGGGCACTAGGCCTACCCACACAAGTGAGGTATCATTTTTATAGGGAGACTTGGGGGAACGCTGGGTGGAAGGAAATTTGTGGCTCCTCTCAGATTCCAGAACTTTCTGCCACAGAAATGTGAGGAACATGTGTTTTTTAGCCAAATTTTGAGGTTTGCAAAGGATTCTGGGTAACAGATCCTGGTCCGAGCCACACAAGTCACCCCATCTTGGATTCCCCATAGTCTCTAGTTTTCAGAAATGCACAGGGTTGGTAGGTTTCCCTAGGTGGCGGCTGAGCTACAGGCCAAAATCTACAGGTAGGCACTTTGCAAAAAACACCTCTGTTTTCTTTCAAAAATGTGGATGTGTCCACGTTGCACTTTGGGGCGTTTCCTGTCGCGGGCGCTAGGCCTACCCACACAAGTGAGGTATCATTTTTCTCGGGAGACTTAGGGGAACGCTGGGTGGAAGGAAATTTGTGGCTCCTCTCAGATTCCAGAACTTTCTGCCACAGAAATGTGAGGAACATGTGTTTTTTTAGCCAAATTTTGAGGTTTGCAAAGGATTCTGGGTAACAGAACCTGGTCCGAGCCACACAAGTCACCCCATCTTGGATTCCCCTAGGTCTCTAGTTTTCAGAAATGCACTGGTTTGGTAGGTTTCCCTAGGTGGCGGCTGAGCTAGTGGCCAAAATCTACAGGTAGGCACTTTGCAAAAAACACCTCTGTTTTCTTTTAAAAATTTGGATGTGTCCATGTTGCGCTTTGGGGCGTTTCCTGTCGCGGGCGCTAAGCCTACCCACACAAGTGAGGTATCATTTTTATCGGGAGACGTGGGGGAACGCTGGGTGGAAGGAAATTTGTGGCTCCTCTCAGATTCCAGAACTTTCTGCCACAGAAATATGAGGAACATGTGTTTTTTTAGCCAAATTTTGAGGTTTGCAAAGGATTCTGGGTAACAGAACCTGGTCCGAGCCACACAAGTCACCCCATCTTGGATTCCCCTAGGTCTCTAGTTTTCACAAATGCACAGGTTTGGTAGGTTTCCCTAGGTGCCGGCTGAGCTCAGGCCAAAATCTACAGGTAGGCACTTTGCAAAAAACACCTCTGTTTTCTCTCAAAAATTTGGATGTGTCCACGTTGCGCTTTGGGGCGTTTCCTGTCGCGGGCGCTAGGCCTACCCACACAAGTGAGATATCATTTTTATCGGGAGACGTGGGGGAACGCTGGGTGGAAGGAAATTTGTGGCTTCTCTCAGATTCCAGAACTTTCTGCCACAGAAATGTGAGGAACATGTGTTTTTTTAGCCAAATTTTGAGGTTTGCAAAGGATTCTGGGTAACAGAACCTGGTCCGAGCCACACAAGTCACCCCATCTTGGATTCCCCATAGTCTCTAGTTTTCAGAAATGCACAGGGTTGGTAGGTTTCCCTAGGTGGCGGCTGAGCTAGAGGCCAAAATCTACAGGTAGGCACTTTGCAAAAAACACCTCTGTTTTCTTTCAAAAATTTGGATGTGTCCACGTTGCGCTTTGGGGCGTTTCCTGTTGCGGGCGCTAGGCCTACCCACACAAGTGAGGTTTCATTTTTATCGAGAGACGTGGGGGAACGCTGGGTGGAAGGAAATTTGTGGCTCCTCTCAGATTCCAGAACTTTCTGCCACAGAAATGTGAGGAACATGTGTTTATTTAGCCACATTTTGAGGTTTGGAAAGGATTCTGGGTAACAGAACCTGGTCCGAACCACACAAGTCACCCCATCTTGAATTCCCCTAGGTCTCTAGTTTTCATAAATGCACAGGTTTGGTAGGTTTCCGTAGGTGCCAGCTGAGCTACAGGCCAAAATCTACAGGTAGGCACTTTGCAAAAAACACCTCTGTTTTCTTTCAAAAATTTGGATGTGTCCACGTTGCACTTTGGGGTGTGTCCTATCGTGGGCGCTAGGCCTACTCACACAAGTGAGGTATCATTTTTATAGGGAGACTTGGGGGAACGCTGGGTGGAAGGAAATTTGTGGCTCCTCTCAGATTCCAGAACTTTCTGCCACAGAAATGTGAGGAACATGTGTTTTTTAGCCAAATTTTGAGGTTTGCAAAGGATTCTGGGTAACAGAACCTGGTCCGAGCCACACAAGTCACCCCATTTTGGATTCCCCTAGGTCTCTAGTTGTCAGAAATGCACAGGTTTGTTAGGTTTCCCTAGGTGGCGGCTGAGCTAGAGGCCAAAATCTACAGGTAGGCACTTTGCAAAAAACACCTCTGTTTTCTTTCAAAAATGTGGATGTGTCCACGTTGCACTTTGGGGTGTGTCCTATCGCGGGCGCTAGGCCTACCCACACAAGTGAGGTATCATCTTTATAGGGAGACTTGGGGGAACGCTGGGTGGAAGGAAATTTGTGGCTCCTCTCAGATTCCAGAGCTTTCTACCACAGAAATGTGAGGAACATGTGTTTTTTAGCCAAATTTTGAGGTTTGCAAAGGATTCTGGGTAACAGAACCTGGTCCGAGCCACACAAGTCACCCCATTTTGGATTCCCCTAGGTCTCTAGTTTTCAGAAATGCACAGGTTTGGTAGGTTTCCCTAGGTGCCGGCTGAGCTACAGGCCAAAATCTACAGGTAGGCACTTTGCAAAAAACACCTCTGTTTTCTTTAAAAAATGTGGATGTGTCCACGTTGCACTTTGGGGCGTTTCCTGTCGCGGGCGCTAGGCCTACCCACACAAGTGAGGTATCATTTTTATCGGGAGACTTGGGGGAACGCCGGGTGGAAGGAAATTTGTGGCTCCTCTCAGATTCCAGAACTTTCTGCCACAGAAATGTGAGGAACATGTGTTTTTTTAGCCAAATTTTGAGGTTTGCAAAGGATTCTGGGTAACAGAACCTGGTCCGAGCCACACAAGTCACCCCATCTTGGATTCCCCTAGGTCTCTAGTTTTCAGAAATGCACAGGTTTGGTAGGTTTCCCTAGGTGGCGGCTGAGCTAGTGGCCAAAATCTACAGGTAGGCACTTTGCAAAAAACACCTCTGTTTTCTTTCAAAAATTTGGATGTGTCCATGTTGCGCTTTGGGGCGTTTCCTGTCGCGGGCGCTAAGCCTACCCACACAAGTGAGGTATCATTTTTATCGGGAGAAGTGGTGGAACGCTGGGTGGAAGGAAATTTGTGGCTCCTCTCAGATTCCAGAACTTTCTGCCACAGAAATGTGAGGAACATGTGTTTTTTTAGACAAATTTTGAGGTTTGCAAAGGATTCTGGGTAACAGAACCTGGTCCGAGCCACACAAGTCACCCCATCTTGGATTCCCCTAGGTCTCTAGTTTTCAGAAATGCACTGGTTTGGTAGGTTTCCCTAGGTGGCGGCTGAGCTAGTGGCCAAAATCTACAGGTAGGCACTTTGCAAAAAACACCTCTGTTTTCTTTTAAAAATTTGGATGTGTCCATGTTGCGCTTTGGGGCGTTTCCTGTCGCGGGCGCTAAGCCTACCCACACAAGTGAGGTATCATTTTTATCGGGAGACGTGGGGGAACGCTGGGTGGAAGGAAATTTGTGGCTCCTCTCAGATTCCAAAACTTTCTGCCACAGAAATATGAGGAACATGTGTTTTTTTAGCCAAATTTTGAGGTTTGCAAAGGATTCTGGGTAACAGAACCTGGTCCGAGCCACACAAGTCACCCCATCTTGGATTCCCCTAGGTCTCTAGTTTTCAGAAATGCACAGGTTTGGTAGGTTTCCCTAGGTGCCGGCTGAGCTCAGGCCAAAATCTACAGGTAGGCACTTTGCAAAAAACACCTCTGTTTTCTCTCAAAAATTTGGATGTGTCCACGTTGCGCTTTGGGGCGTTTCCTGTCGCGGGCGCTAGGCCTACCCACACAAGTGAGATATCATTTTTATCGGGAGACGTGGGGGAACGCTGGGTGGAAGGAAATTTGTGGCTTCTCTCAGATTCCAGAACTTTCTGCCACAGAAATGTGAGGAACATGTGTTTTTTTAGCCAAATTTTGAGGTTTGCAAAGGATTCTGGGTAACAGAACCTGGTCCGAGCCACACAAGTCACCCCATCTTGGATTCCCCATAGTCTCTAGTTTTCAGAAATGCACAGGGTTGGTAGGTTTCCCTAGGTGGCGGCTGAGCTAGAGGCCAAAATCTACAGGTAGGCACTTTGCAAAAAACACCTCTGTTTTCTTTCAAAAATTTGGATGTGTCCACGTTGCGCTTTGGGGCGTTTCCTGTTGCGGGCGCTAGGCCTACCCACACAAGTGAGGTTTCATTTTTATCGAGAGACGTGGGGGAACGCTGGGTGGAAGGAAATTTGTGGCTCCTCTCAGATTCCAGAACTTTCTGCCACAGAAATGTGAGGAACATGTGTTTATTTAGCCACATTTTGAGGTTTGGAAAGGATTCTGGGTAACAGAACCTGGTCCGAACCACACAAGTCACCCCATCTTGAATTCCCCTAGGTCTCTAGTTTTCATAAATGCACAGGTTTGGTAGGTTTCCGTAGGTGCCAGCTGAGCTACAGGCCAAAATCTACAGCGAGGCACTTTGCAAAAAACACCTCTGTTTTCTTTCAAAAATTTGGATGTGTCCACGTTGCACTTTGGGGTGTGTCCTATCGTGGGCGCTAGGCCTACTCACACAAGTGAGGTATCATTTTTATAGGGAGACTTGGGGGAACGCTGGGTGGAAGGAAATTTGTGGCTCCTCTCAGATTCCAGAACTTTCTGCCACAGAAATGTGAGGAACATGTGTTTTTTAGCCAAATTTTGAGGTTTGCAAAGGATTCTGGGTAACAGAACCTGGTCCGAGCCACACAAGTCCCCCCATTTTGGATTCCCCTAGGTCTCTAGTTGTCAGAAATGCACAGGTTTGTTAGGTTTCCCTAGGTGGCGGCTGAGCTAGAGGCCAAAATCTACAGGTAGGCACTTTGCAAAAAACACCTCTGTTTTCTTTCAAAAATGTGGATGTGTCCACGTTGCACTTTGGGGTGTGTCCTATCGCGGGCGCTAGGCCTACCCACACAAGTGAGGTATCATCTTTATAGGGAGACTTGGGGGAACGCTGGGTGGAAGGAAATTTGTGGCTCCTCTCAGATTCCAGAGCTTTCTACCACAGAAATGTGAGGAACATGTGTTTTTTAGCCAAATTTTGAGGTTTGCAAAGGATTCTGGGTAACAGAACCTGGTCCGAGCCACACAAGTCACCCCATTTTGGATTCCCCTAGGTCTCTAGTTTTCAGAAATGCACAGGTTTAGTAGGTTTCCCTAGGTGCCGGCTGAGCTACAGGCCAAAATCTACAGGTAGGCACTTTGCAAAAAACACCCCTGTTTTCTTTCAAAAATGTGGATGTGTCCACGTTGCACTTTGGGGCGTTTCCTGTCGCGGGCGCTAGGCCTACCCACACAAGTGAGGTATCATTTTTATCGGGAGACTTGGGGGAACGCTGGGTGGAAGGAAATTTGTGGCTCCTCTCAGATTCCAGAACTTTCTGCCACAGAAATGTGAGGAACATGTGTTTTTTTAGCCAAATTTTGAGGTTTGCAAAGGATTCTGGGTAACAGAACCTGGTCCGAGCCACACAAGTCACCCCATCTTGGATTCCCCTAGGTCTCTAGTTTTCAGAAATGCACAGGTTTGGTAGGTTTCCCTAGGTGGCGGCTGAGCTAGTGGCCAAAATCTACAGGTAGGCACTTTGCAAAAAACACCTCTGTTTTCTTTCAAAAATTTGGATGTGTCCATGTTGCGCTTTGGGGCGTTTCCTGTCGCGGGCGCTAAGCCTACCCACACAAGTGAGGTATCATTTTTATCGGGAGAAGTGGTGGAACGCTGGGTGGAAGGAAATTTGTGGCTCCTCTCAGATTCCAGAACTTTCTGCCACAGAAATGTGAGGAACATGTGTTTTTTTAGCCAAATTTTGAGGTTTGCAAAGGATTCTGGGTTACAGAAACTGGTCCGAGCCACACAAGTCACCCCATCTTGGATTCCCCTAAGTCTCTAGTTTTCAGAAATGCACAGGTTTGGTAGGTTTCCCTAGGTGGCGGCTGAGCTACAGGCCAAAATCTACAGGTAGGCACTTTGCAAAAAACACCTCTGTTTTCTTTCAAAAAATTGGATGTGTCCACGTTGCGTTTTGGGGCGTTTCCTGTGTCGGGCGCTAGGCCTACCCACACAAGTGAGGTATCATTTTTATCGGGAGACGTGGGGGAACGCTGGGTGGAAGGAAATTTGTGGCTCCTCTCAGATTCCAGAACTTTCTGCCACAGAAATATGAGGAACATGTGTTTTTTTACCCAAATTTTGAGGTTTGCAAAGGATTCTGGGTAACAGAACCTGGTCCGAGCCACACAAGTCACCCCATCTTGGATTCCCCTAAGTCTCTAGTTTTCAGAAATGCACAGGTTTGGTAGGTTTCCCTAGGTGGCGGCTGAGCTACAGGCCAAAATCTACAGGTAGGCACTTTGCAAAAAACACCTCTGTTTTCTTTCAAGAAATTGGATGTGTCCACGTTGCGTTTTGGGGCGTTTCCTGTCGCGGGCGCTAGGCCTACCCACACAAGTGAGGTATCATTTTTATCGGGAGAGTTGGGGGAACGCTGGGTGGAAAGAAATTTGTGGCTCCTCTCAGATTCCAGAACTTTCTGCCACAGAAATGTGAGGAACATGTGTTTTTTTAGCCAAATTTTGAGGTTTGCAAAGGATTCTGGGTAACAGAACCTGGTCCGAGCCACACAAGTCACCCCATCTTGGATTCCCCTAGGTCTCTAGTTTTCAGAAATGCACAGGTTTGGTAGGTTTCCCTAGGTGGCGGCTGAGCTAGAGGCCAAAATCTACAGGTAGGCACTTTGCAAAAAACACCTCTGTTTTCTTTCAAAAATTTGGGATGTGTCCACGTTGCGCTTTGGGGCGTTTCCTGTTGCGGGCGCTAGGCCTACCCACACAAGTGAGGTATCATTTTTATCGGGAGACGTGGGGGAACGCTGGGTGGAAGGAAATTTGAGGCTCCTCTCAGATTCCAGAACTTTCTGCCACAGAAATGTGAGGAACATGTGTTTATTTAGCCACATTTTGAGGTTTGGAAAGGATTCTGGGTAACAGAACCTGGTCCGAGCCACACAAGTCACCCCATCTTGGATTCCCCTAGGTCTCTAGTTGTCAGAAATGCGCAGGTTTGTTAGGTTTCCCTAGGTGCCGGCTGAGCTACAGGCCAAAATCTACAGGTAGGCACTTTGCAAAAAACACCTCTGTTTTCTTTCAAAAATGTGGATGTGTCCACGTTGCACTTTGGGGCGTTTCCTGTCGCGGGCGCTAGGCCTACCCACACAAGTGAGGTATCATTTTTCTCGGGAGACTTAGGGGAACGCTGGGTGGAAGGAAATTTGTGGCTCCTCTCAGATTCCAGAACTTTCTGCCACAGAAATATGAAGAACATGTGTTTTTTTAGCCAAATTTTGAGGTTTGCAAAGGATTCTGGGTAACAGAACCTGGTCCGAGCCACACAAGTCACCCCATCTTGGATTCCCCTAGGTCTCTAGTTTTCATAAATGCACAGGTTTGGTAGGTTTCCCTAGGTGGCGGCTGAGCTAGTGGCCAAAATCTACAGGTAGGCACTTTGCAAAAAACACCTCTGTTTTCTTTCAAAAATTTGGATGTGTCCATGTTGCGCTTTGGGGCGTTTCCTGTCGCGGGCGCTAAGCCTACCCACACAAGTGAGGTATCATTTTTATCGGGAGAAGTGGTGGAACGCTGGGTGGAAGGAAATTTGTGGCTCCTCTCAGATTCCAGAACTTTCTGCCACAGAAATGTGAGGAACATGTTTTTTTTAGCCAAATTTTGAGGTTTGCAAAGGATTCTGGGTTACAGAAACTGGTCCGAGCCACACAAGTCACCCCATCTTGGATTCCCCTAAGTCTCTAGTTTTCAGAAATGCACAGGTTTGGTAGGTTTCCCTAGGTGGCGGCTGAGCTACAGGCCAAAATCTACAGGTAGGCACTTTGCAAAAAACACCTCTGTTTTCTTTAAAAAAATTGGATGTGTCCACGTTGCGTTTTGGGGCGTTTCCTGTCGCGGGCGCTAGGCCTACCCACACAAGTGAGGTATCATTTTTATCGGGAGACGTGGGGGAACGCTGGGTGGAAGGAAATTTGTGGCTCCTCTCAGATTCCAGAACTTTCTGCCACAGAAATATGAGGAACATGTGTTTTTTGAGCAAAATTTTGAGGTTTGCAAAGGATTCTGGGTAACAGAACCTGGTCCGAGCCACACAAGTCACCCCATCTTGGATTCCCCTAAGTCTCTAGTTTTCAGAAATGCACAGGTGTGGTAGGTTTCCCTAGGTGGCGGCTGAGCTACAGGCCAAAATCTACAGGTAGGCACTTTGCAAAAAACACCTCTGTTTTCTTTCAAGAAATTGGATGTGTCCACGTTGCGTTTTGGGGCGTTTCCTGTCGCGGGCGCTAGGCCTACCCACACAAGTGAGGTATCATTTTTATCGGGAGACTTGGGGGAACGCTGGGTGGAAGGAAATTTGTGGCTCCTCTCAGATTCCAGAACTTTCTGCCACAGAAATGTGAGGAACATGTGTTTTTTTAGCCAAATTTTGAGGTTTGCAAAGGATTCTGGGTAACAGAACCTGGTCCGAGCCACACAAGTCACCCCATCTTGGATTCCCCTAGGTCTCTAGTTATCAGAAATGCACAGGTTTGGTAGGTTTCCCTAGGTGGCGGCTGAGCTAGAGGCCAAAATCTACAGGTAGGCACTTTGCAAAAAACACCTCTGTTTTCTTTCAAAAATTTGGATGTGTCCACGTTGCGCTTTGGGGCGTTTCCTGTCGCGGGCGCTAGGCCTACCCACAAAAGTGAGGTATCATTTTTATCGGGAGACGTGGGGGAACGCTGGGTGGATGGAAATTTGTGGCTCCTCTCAGATTCCAGAACTTTCTGCCACAGAAATATGAGGAACATGTGTTTTTTTAGCCAAATTTTGAGGTTTGCAAAGGATTCTGGGTAACAGAACCTGGTCCGAGCCACACAAGTCACCCCATCTTGGATTCCCCTAGGTCTCTAGTTTTCAGAAATGCACAGGTTTGGTAGGTTTCCCTAGGTGCCGGCTGAGCTCAGGCCAAAATCTACAGGTAGGCACTTTGCAAAAAACACCTCTGTTTTCTTTCAAAAATTTGGATGTGTCCACGTTGCGCTTTGGGGCGTTTCCTGTCGCGGGCGCTAGGGCTACCCACACAAGTGAGGTATCATTTTTATCGGGAGACGTGGGGGAACGCTGGGTGGAAGGAAATTTGTGGCTTCTCTCAGATTCCAGAACTTTCTGCCACAGAAATGTGAGGAACATGTGTTTTTTTAGCCAAATTTTGAGGTTTGCAAAGGATTCTGGGTAACAGAACCTGGTCCGAGCCACACAAGTCACCCCATCTTGGATTCCCCATAGTCTCTAGTTTTCAGAAATGCACAGGGTTGGTAGGTTTCCCTAGGTGGCGGCTGAACTAGAGGCCAAAATCTACAGGTAGGCACTTTGCAAAAAACACCTCTGTTTTCTTTCAAAAATTTGGATGTGTCCACGTTGCGCTTTGGGGCGTTTCCTGTTGCGGGCGCTAGGCCTACCCACACAAGTGAGGTATCATTTTTATCGGGAGACGTGGGGGAACGCTGGGTGGAAGGAAATTTGTGGCTCCTCTCAGATTCCAGAACTTTCTGCCACAGAAATGTGAGGAACATGTGTTTATTTAGCCACATTTTGAGGTTTGGAAAGGATTCTGGGTAACAGAACCTGGTCCGAACCACACAAGTCACCCCATCTTGAATTCCCCTAGGTCTCTAGTTTTCATAAATGCACAGGTTTGGTAGGTTTCCGTAGGTGCCAGCTGAGCTACAGGCCAAAATCTACAGGTAGGCACTTTGCAAAAAACACCTCTGTTTTCTTTAAAAAAATTGGATGTGTCCACGTTGTGCTTTGGGGCGTTTCCTGTCGTGGGCGCTAGGCCTACCCACACAAGTGAGGTATCATTTTTATCGGGAGATGTGGGGGAACGCTGCGTGGAAGGAAATTTGTGGCTCCTCTCAGATTCCAGAACTTTCTGCCACAGAAATGTGAGGAACATCAGTTTTTTTAGCCAAATTTTGAGGTTTGCAAAGGATTCTGGGTAACAGAACCTGGTCCGAGCCACACAAGTCACCCCATCTTGGATTCCCCTAGGTCTCTAGTTGTCAGAAATGCACAGGTTTGTTAGGTTTCCCTAGGTGGCGGCTGAGCTAGAGGCCAAAATCTACAGGTAGGCACTTTGCAAAAAACACCTCTGTTTTCTTTCAAAAATTTGGATGTGTCCACGTTGCACTTTGGGGTGTGTCCTATCGCGGGCGCTAGGCCTACCCACACAAGTGAGGTATCATTTTTATAGGGAGACTTGGGGGAACGCTGGGTGGAAGGAAATTTGTGGCTCCTCTCAGATTCCAGAACTTTCTGCCACAGAAATGTGAGGAACATGTGTTTTTTAGCCAAATTTTGAGGTTTGCAAAGGATTCTGGGTAACAGAACCTGGTCCGAGCCACACAAGTCACCCCATTTTGGATTCCCCTAGGTCTCTAGTTTTCAGAAATGCACAGGTTTGGTAGGTTTTCCTAGGTGCCGGCTGAGCTACAGGCCAAAATCTACAGGTAGGCACTTTGCAAAAAACACCTCTGTTTTCTTTAAAAAATGTGGATGTGTCCACGTTGCGCTTTGGGGCGTTTCCTGTCGTGGGCGCTAGGCCTACCCACACAAGTGAGGTATCATTTTTATCGGGACACGTGGGGGAACGCTGCGTGGAAGGAAATTTGTGGCTCCTCTCAGATTCCAGAACTTTCTGCCACAGAAATGTGAGGAAAATGTGTTTATTTAGCCACATTTTGAGGTTTGGAAAGGATTCTGGGTAACAGAACCTGGTCCGAGCCACACAAGTCACCCCATCTTGGATTCCCCTAGGTCTCTAGTTGTCAGAAATGCACAGGTTTGTTAGGTTTCCCTAGGTGGCGGCTGAGCTAGAGGCCAAAATCTACAGGTAGGCACTTTGCAAAAAACACCTCTGTTTTCTTTCAAAAATTTGGATGTGTCCACGTTGCACTTTGGGGTGTGTCCTATCGCGGGCGCTAGGCCTACCCACACAAGTGAGGTATCATTATTATAGGGAGACTTGGGGGAACGCTGGGTGGAAGGAAATTTGTGGCTCCTCTCAGATTCCAGAACTTTCTGCCACAGAAATGTGAGGAACATGTGTTTTTTAGCCAAATTTTGAGGTTTGCAAAGGATTCTGGGTAACAGAACCTGGTCCGAGCCACACAAGTCACCCCATTTTGGATTCCCCTAGGTCTCTAGTTTTCAGAAATGCACAGGTTTGGTAGGTTTCCCTAGGTGCCGGCTGAGCTACAGGCCAAAATCTACAGGTAGGCACTTTGCAAAAAACACCTCTGTTTTCTTTAAAAAATGTGGATGTGTCCATGTTGCGCTTTGGGTCGTTTCCTGTCGTGGGCGCTAGGCCTACCCACACAAGTGAGGTATCATTTTTATCGGGACACGTGGGGGAACGCTGCGTGGAAGGAAATTTGTGGCTCCTCTCAGATTCCAGAACTTTCTGCCACAGAAATGTGAGGAACATGTGTTTTTTAGCCAAATTTTGAGGTTTGCAAAGGATTCTGGGTAACAGAACCTGGTCCGAGCCACACAAGTCACCCCATTTTGGATTCCCCTAGGTCTCTAGTTTTCAGAAATGCACAGGTTTGGTAGGTTTCCCTAGGTGCCGGCTGAGCTACAGGCCAAAATCTACAGGTAGGCACTTTGCAAAAAACACCTCTGTTTTCTTTAAAAAATGTGGATGTGTCCACGTTGCGCTTTGGGGCGTTTCCTGTCGTGGGCGCTAGGCCTACCCACACAAGTGAGGTATCATTTTTATCGGGACACGTGGGGGAACGCTGCGTGGAAGGAAATTTGTGGCTCCTCTCAGATTCCAGAACTTTCTGCCACAGAAATGTGAGGAACATGTGTTTTTTAGCCAAATTTTGAGGTTTGCAAAGGATTCTGGGTAACAGAACCTGGTCCGAGCCACACAAGTCACCCCATTTTGGATTCCCCTAGGTCTCTAGTTGTCAGAAATGCACAGGTTTGTTAGGTTTCCCTAGGTGGCGGCTGAGCTAGAGGCCAAAATCTACAGGTAGGCACTTTGCAAAAAACACCTCTGTTTTCTTTCAAAAATTTGGATGTGCCCACGTTGCACTTTGGGGTGTGTCCTATCGCGGGCGCTAGGCCTACCCACACAAGTGAGGTATCATTTTTATAGGGAGACTTGGGGGAACGCTGGGTGGAAGGAAATTTGTGGCTCCTCTCAGATTCCAGAACTTTCTGCCACAGAAATGTGAGGAACATGTGTTTTTTAGCCAAATTTTGAGGTTTGCAAAGGATTCTGGGTAACAGAACCTGGTCCGAGCCACACAAGTCACCCCATTTTGGATTCCCCTAGTTCTCTAGTTTTCAGAAATGCACAGGCTTGGTAGGTTTCCCTAGGTGCCGGCTGAGCTACAGGCCAAAATCTACAGGTAGGCACTTTGCAAAAAACACCTCTGTTTTCTTTCAAAAATGTGGATGTGTCCATGTTGCACTTTGGGGCGTTTCCTGTCGCGGGCGCTAAGCCTACCCACACAAGTGAGGTATCATTTTTATCGGGAGAAGTGGTGGAACGCTGGGTGGAAGGAAATTTGTGGCTCCTCTCAGATTCCAGAACTTTCTGCCACAGAAATGTGAGGAACATGTGTTTTTTTAGCCAAATTTTGAGGTTTGCAAAGGATTCTGGGTTACTGAAACTGGTCCGAGCCACTCAAGTCACCCCATCTTAGATTCCCCTAAGTCTCTAGTTTTCAGAAATGCACAGGTTTGGTAGGTTTCCCTAGGTGGCGGCTGAGCTACAGGCCAAAATCTACAGGTAGGAACTTTGCAAAAAACACCTCTGTTTTCTTTCAAAAAATTGGATGTGTCCACCTTGCGTTTTGGGGCGTTTCCTGTGTCGGGCGCTAGGCCTACCCACACAAGTGAGGTATCATTTGTATCGGGAGACGTGGGGGAACGCTGGGTGAAAGGAAATTTGTGGCTCCTCTCAGATTCCAGAACTTTCTGCCACAGAAATATGAGGAACATGTGTTTTTTTACCCAAATTTTGAGGTTTGCAAAGGATTCTGGGTAACAGAACCTGGTCCGAGCCACACAAGTCACCCCATCTTGGATTCCCCTAAGTCTCTAGTTTTCAGAAATGCACAGGTTTGGTAGGTTTCCCTAGGTGGCGGCTGAGCTACAGGCCAAAATCTACAGGTAGGCACTTTGCAAAAAACACCTCTGTTTTCTTTCAAGAAATTGGATGTGTCCACGTTGCGTTTTGGGGCGTTTCCTGTCGCGGGCGCTAGGCCTACCCACACAAGTGAGGTATCATTTTTATCGGGAGACTTGGGGGAACGCTGGGTGGAAGGAAATTTGTGGCTCCTCTCAGATTCCAGAACTTTCTGCCACAGAAATGTGAGGAACATGTGTTTTTTTAGCCAAATTTTGAGGTTTGCAAAGGATTCTGGGTAACAGAACCTGGTCCGAGCCACACAAGTCACCCCATCTTGGATTCCCCTAGGTCTCTAGTTTTCAGAAATGCACAGGTTTGGTAGGTTTCCCTAGGTGGCGGCTGAGCTAGAGGCTAAAATCTACAGGTAGGCACTTTGCAAAAAACACCTCTGTTTTCTTTCAAAAATTTGGGATGTGTCCACGTTGCGCTTTGGGGCGTTTCCTGTTGCGGGCGC
This sequence comes from Pleurodeles waltl, assembly GCF_031143425.1. NCBI lineage: Eukaryota > Metazoa > Chordata > Amphibia > Caudata > Salamandridae > Pleurodeles > Pleurodeles waltl. Next base: position 3,882,930 of record NC_090439.1, read on the forward strand.
TAGGCCTACCCACACAAGTGAGGTATCATTTTTATCGGGAGACGTGGGGGAACGCTGGGTGGAAGGAAATTTGTGGCTCCTCTCAGATTCCAGAACTTTCTGCCACAGAAATGTGAGGAACATGTGTTTATTTAGCCACATTTTGAGGTTTGGAAAGGATTCTGGGTAACAGAACCTGGTCCGAGCCACACAAGTCACCCCATCTTGGATTCCCCTAGGTCTCTAGTTGTCAGAAATGCACAGGTTTGTTAGGTTTCCCTAGGTGGCGGCTGAGCTAGAGACCAAAATCTACAGGTAGGCACTTTGCAAAAAACACCTCTGTTTTCTTTCAAAAATGTGGATGTGTCCACGTTGCACTTTGGGGTGTGTCCTATCGCGGGCGCTAGGCCTACCCACACAAGTGAGGTATCATTTTTATCGGGAGACTTGGGGGAACGCTGGGTGGAAGGAAATTTGTGGCTCCTCTCAGATTCCAGAACTTTCTGCCACAGAAATGTGAGGAACATGTGTTTTTTAGCCAAATTTTGAGGTTTGCAAAGGATTCTGGGTAACAGAACCTGGTCCGAGCCACACAAGTCACCCCATCTTGGATTCCCCATAGTCTCTAGTTTTCAGAAATGCACAGGGTTGGTAGGTTTCCCTAGGTGGCGGCTGAGCTACAGGCCAAAATCTACAGGTAGGCACTTTGCAAAAAACACCTCTGTTTTCTTTAAAAAATTTGGATGTGTCCATGTTGCGCTTTGGGGCGTTTCCTGTCGCGGGCGCTAAGCCTACCCACACAAGTGAGGTATCATTTTTATCGGGAGACGTGGGGGAACGCTGGGTGGAAGGAAATTTGTGGCTCCTCTCAGATTCCAGAACTTTCTGCCACAGAAATATGAGGAACATGTGTTTTTTTAGCCAAATTTTGAGGTTTGCAAAGGATTCTGGGTAACAGAACCTGGTCCGAGCCACACAAGTCACCCCATCTTGGATTCCCCTAGGTCTCTAGTTTTCAGAAATGCACAGGTTTGGTAGGTTTCCCTAGGTGGCGGCTGAGCTAGTGGCCAAAATCTACAGGTAGGCACTTTGCAAAAAACACCTCTGTTTTCTCTCAAAAATTTGGATGTGTCCACGTTGCGCTTTGGGGCGTTTCCTGTCGCGGGCGCTAGGCCTACCCACACAAGTGAGATATCATTTTTATCGGGAGACGTGGGGGAACGCTGGGTGGAAGGAAATTTGTGGCTTCTCTCAGATTCCAGAACTTTCTGCCACAGAAATGTGAGGAACATGTGTTTTTTTAGCCAAATTTTGAGGTTTGCAAAGGATTCTGGGTAACAGAACCTGGTCCGAGCCACACAAGTCACCCCATCTTGGATTCCCCATAGTCTCTAGTTTTCAGAAATGCACAGGGTTGGTAGGTTTCCCTAGGTGGCGGCTGAGCTAGAGGCCAAAATCTACAGGTAGGCACTTTGCAAAAAACACCTCTGTTTTCTTTCAAAAATGTGGATGTGTCCACGTTGCGCTTTGGGGCGTTTCCTGTTGCGGGCACTAGGCCTACCCACACAAGTGAGGTATCATTTTTATCGGGAGACGTGGGGGAACGCTGGGTGGAAGGAAATTTGTGGCACCTCTCAGATTCCAGAACTTTCTGCCACAGAAATGTGAGGAACATGTGTTTTTTAGCCAAATTTTGAGGTTTGCAAAGGATTCTGGGTAACAGAACCTGGTCCGAGCCACACAAGTCACCCCATTTTGGATTCCCCTAGGTCTCTAGTTTTCAGAAATGCACAGGTTTGGTAGGTTTCCCTAGGTGCCGGCTGAGCTACAGGCCAAAATCTACAGGTAGGCACTTTGCAAAAAACTCCTCTGTTTTCTTTCAAAAATGTGGATGTGTCCACGTTGCACTTTGGGGCGTTTCCTGTCGCGGGCGCTAGGCCTACCCACACAAGTGAGGTATCATTTTTATCGGGAGACTTGGGGGAACGCTGGGTGGAAGGAAATTTGTGGCTCCTCTCAGATTCCAGAACTTTCTGCCACAGAAATGTGAGGAACATGTGTTTTTTTAGCCAAATTTTGAGGTTTGCAAAGGATTCTGGGTAACAGAACCTGGTCCGAGCCACACAAGTCACCCCATCTTGGATTCCCCTAGGTCTCTAGTTTTCAGAAATGCACAGGTTTGGTAGGTTTCCCTAGGTGGCGGCTGAGCTAGTGGCCAAAATCTACAGGTAGGCACTTTGCAAAAAACACCTCTGTTTTCTTTCAAAAATGTGGATGTGTCCATGTTGCGCTTTGGGGCGTTTCCTGTCGTGGGCGCTAAGCCTACCCACACAAGTGAAGTATCATTTTTATCGGGAGAAGTGGTGGAACGCTGGGTGGAAGGAAATTTGTGGCTCCTCTCAGATTCCAGAACTTTCTGCCACAGAAATGTGAGGAACATGTGTTTTTTTAGCCAAATTTTGAGGTTTGCAAAGGATTCTGGGTTACAGAAACTGGTCCGAGCCACACAAGTCACCCCATCTTGGATTCCCCTAAGTCTCTAGTTTTCAGAAATGCACAGGTTTGGTAGGTTTCCCTAGGTGGCGGCTGAGCTACAGGCCAAAATCTACAGGTAGGCACTTTGCAAAAAACACCTCTGTTTTCTTTAAAAAAATTGGATGTGTCCACGTTGCGTTTTGGGGCGTTTCCTGTGTCGGGCGCTAGGCCTACCCACACAAGTGAGGTATCATTTTTATCGGGAGACGTGGGGGAACGCTGGGTGAAAGGAAATTTGTGGCTCCTCTCAGATTCCAGAACTTTCTGCCACAGAAATATGAGGAACATGTGTTTTTTTACCCACATTTTGAGGTTTGCAAAGGATTCTGGGTAACAGAACCTGGTCCGAGCCACACAAGTCACCCCATCTTGGATTCCCCTAAGTCTCTAGTTTTCAGAAATGCACAGGTTTGGTAGGTTTCCCTAGGTGGCGGCTGAGCTACAGGCCAAAATCTACAGGTAGGCACTTTGCAAAAAACACCTCTGTTTTCTTTCAAGAAATTGGATGTGTCCACGTTGCGTTTTGGGGCGTTTCCTGTCGCGGGCGCTAGGCCTACCCACACAAGTGAGGTATCATTTTTATCGGGAGACTTGGGGGAACGCTGGGTGGAAGGAAATTTGTGGCTCCTCTCAGATTCCAGAACTTTCTGCCACAGAAATGTGAGGAACATGTGTTTTTTTATCCAAATTTTGAGGTTTGCAAAGGATTCTGGGTAACAGAACCTGGTCCGAGCCACACAAGTCACCCCATCTTGGATTCCCCTAGGTCTCTAGTTTTCAGAAATGCACAGGTTTGGTAGGTTTCCCTAGGTGGCGGCTGAGCTAGAGGCCAAAATCTACAGGTAGGCACTTTGCAAAAAACACCTCTGTTTTCTTTCAAAAATTTGGGATGTGTCCACGATGCGCTTTGGGGCGTTTCCTGTTGCGGGCGCTAGGCCTACCCACACAAGTGAGGTATCATTTTTATCGGGAGACGTGGGGGAACGCTGGGTGGAAGGAAATTTGTGGCTCCTCTCAGATTCCAGAACTTTCTGCCACAGAAATGTGAGGAACATGTGTTTATTTAGCCACATTTTGAGGTTTGGAAAGGATTCTGGGTAACAGAACCTGGTCCGAGCCACACAAGTCACCCCATCTTGGATTCCCCTAGGTCTCTAGTTGTCAGAAATGCACAGGTTTGTTAGGTTTCCCTAGGTGGCGGCTGAGCTAGAGGCCAAAATCTACAGGTAGGCACTTTGCAAAAAACACCTCTGTTTTCTTTCAAAAATTTGGATGTGTCCACGTTGCACTTTGGGGTGTGTCCTATCGCGGGCGCTAGGCCTACCCACACAAGTGAGGTATCATTTTTATAGGGAGACTTGGGGGAACGCTGGGTGGAAGGAAATTTGTGGCTCCTCTCAGATTCCAGAACTTTCTGCCACAGAAATGTGAGGAACATGTGTTTTTTAGCCAAATTTTGAGGTTTGCAAAGGATTCTGGGTAACAGATCCTGGTCCGAGCCACACAAGTCACCCCATCTTGGATTCCCCATAGTCTCTAGTTTTCAGAAATGCACAGGGTTGGTAGGTTTCCCTAGGTGGCGGCTGAGCTACAGGCCAAAATCTACAGGTAGGCACTTTGCAAAAAACACCTCTGTTTTCTTTCAAAAATGTGGATGTGTCCACGTTGCACTTTGGGGCGTTTCCTGTCGCGGGCGCTAGGCCTACCCACACAAGTGAGGTATCATTTTTCTCGGGAGACTTAGGGGAACGCTGGGTGGAAGGAAATTTGTGGCTCCTCTCAGATTCCAGAACTTTCTGCCACAGAAATGTGAGGAACATGTGTTTTTTTAGCCAAATTTTGAGGTTTGCAAAGGATTCTGGGTAACAGAACCTGGTCCGAGCCACACAAGTCACCCCATCTTGGATTCCCCTAGGTCTCTAGTTTTCAGAAATGCACTGGTTTGGTAGGTTTCCCTAGGTGGCGGCTGAGCTAGTGGCCAAAATCTACAGGTAGGCACTTTGCAAAAAACACCTCTGTTTTCTTTTAAAAATTTGGATGTGTCCATGTTGCGCTTTGGGGCGTTTCCTGTCGCGGGCGCTAAGCCTACCCACACAAGTGAGGTATCATTTTTATCGGGAGACGTGGGGGAACGCTGGGTGGAAGGAAATTTGTGGCTCCTCTCAGATTCCAGAACTTTCTGCCACAGAAATATGAGGAACATGTGTTTTTTTAGCCAAATTTTGAGGTTTGCAAAGGATTCTGGGTAACAGAACCTGGTCCGAGCCACACAAGTCACCCCATCTTGGATTCCCCTAGGTCTCTAGTTTTCACAAATGCACAGGTTTGGTAGGTTTCCCTAGGTGCCGGCTGAGCTCAGGCCAAAATCTACAGGTAGGCACTTTGCAAAAAACACCTCTGTTTTCTCTCAAAAATTTGGATGTGTCCACGTTGCGCTTTGGGGCGTTTCCTGTCGCGGGCGCTAGGCCTACCCACACAAGTGAGATATCATTTTTATCGGGAGACGTGGGGGAACGCTGGGTGGAAGGAAATTTGTGGCTTCTCTCAGATTCCAGAACTTTCTGCCACAGAAATGTGAGGAACATGTGTTTTTTTAGCCAAATTTTGAGGTTTGCAAAGGATTCTGGGTAACAGAACCTGGTCCGAGCCACACAAGTCACCCCATCTTGGATTCCCCATAGTCTCTAGTTTTCAGAAATGCACAGGGTTGGTAGGTTTCCCTAGGTGGCGGCTGAGCTAGAGGCCAAAATCTACAGGTAGGCACTTTGCAAAAAACACCTCTGTTTTCTTTCAAAAATTTGGATGTGTCCACGTTGCGCTTTGGGGCGTTTCCTGTTGCGGGCGCTAGGCCTACCCACACAAGTGAGGTTTCATTTTTATCGAGAGACGTGGGGGAACGCTGGGTGGAAGGAAATTTGTGGCTCCTCTCAGATTCCAGAACTTTCTGCCACAGAAATGTGAGGAACATGTGTTTATTTAGCCACATTTTGAGGTTTGGAAAGGATTCTGGGTAACAGAACCTGGTCCGAACCACACAAGTCACCCCATCTTGAATTCCGCTAGGTCTCTAGTTTTCATAAATGCACAGGTTTGGTAGGTTTCCGTAGGTGCCAGCTGAGCTACAGGCCAAAATCTACAGGTAGGCACTTTGCAAAAAACACCTCTGTTTTCTTTCAAAAATTTGGATGTGTCCACGTTGCACTTTGGGGTGTGTCCTATCGTGGGCACTAGGCCTACTCACACAAGTGAGGTATCATTTTTATAGGGAGACTTGGGGGAACGCTGGGTGGAAGGAAATTTGTGGCTCCTCTCAGATTCCAGAACTTTCTGCCACAGAAATGTGAGGAACATGTGTTTTTTAGCCAAATTTTGAGGTTTGCAAAGGATTCTGGGTAACAGAACCTGGTCCGAGCCACACAAGTCACCCCATTTTGGATTCCCCTAGGTCTCTAGTTGTCAGAAATGCACAGGTTTGTTAGGTTTCCCTAGGTGGCGGCTGAGCTAGAGGCCAAAATCTACAGGTAGGCACTTTGCAAAAAACACCTCTGTTTTCTTTCAAAAATGTGGATGTGTCCACGTTGCACTTTGGGGTGTGTCCTATCGCGGGCGCTAGGCCTACCCACACAAGTGAGGTATCATCTTTATAGGGAGACTTGGGGGAACGCTGGGTGGAAGGAAATTTGTGGCTCCTCTCAGATTCCAGAGCTTTCTACCACAGAAATGTGAGGAACATGTGTTTTTTAGCCAAATTTTGAGGTTTGCAAAGGATTCTGGGTAACAGAACCTGGTCCGAGCCACACAAGTCACCCCATTTTGGATTCCCCTAGGTCTCTAGTTTTCAGAAATGCACAGGTTTGGTAGGTTTCCCTAGGTGCCGGCTGAGCTACAGGCCAAAATCTACAGGTAGGCACTTTGCAAAAAACACCTCTGTTTTCTTTCAAAAATGTGAATGTGTCCACGTTGCACTTTGGGGCGTTACCTGTCGCGGGCGCTAGGCCTACCCACACAAGTGAGGTATCATTTTTATCGGGAGACTTGGGGGAACGCTGGGTGGAAGGAAATTTGTGGCTCCTCTCAGATTCCAGAACTTTCTGCCACAGAAATGTGAGGAACATGTGTTTTTTTAGCCAAATTTTGAGGTTTGCAAAGGATTCTGGGTAACAGAACCTGGTCCGAGCCACACAAGTCACCCCATCTTGGATTCCCCTAGGTCTCTAGTTTTCAGAAATGCACAGGTTTGGTAGGTTTCCCTAGGTGGCGGCTGAGCTAGTGGCCAAAATCTACAGGTAGGCACTTTGCAAAAAACACCTCTGTTTTCTTTCAAAAATTTGGATGTGTCCATGTTGCGCTTTGGGGCGTTTCCTGTCGCGGGCGCTAAGCCTACCCACACAAGTGAGGTATCATTTTTATCGGGAGAAGTGGTGGAACGCTGGGTGGAAGGAAATTTGTGGCTCCTCTCAGATTCCAGAACTTTCTGCCACAGAAATGTGAGGAACATGTGTTTTTTTAGCCAAATTTTGAGGTTTGCAAAGGATTCTGGGTAACAGAACCTGGTCCGAGCCACACAAGTCACCCCATCTTGGATTCCCCATAGTCTCTAGTTTTCAGAAATGCACAGGGTTGGTAGGTTTCCCTAGGTGGCGGCTGAGCTACAGGCCAAAATCTACAGGTAGGCACTTTGCAAAAAACACCTCTGTTTTCTTTCAAAAATGTGGATGTGTCCACGTTGCACTTTGGGGCGTTTCCTGTCGCGGGCGCTAGGCCTACCCACACAAGTGAGGTATCATTTTTCTCGGGAGACTTAGGGGAACGCTGGGTGGAAGGAAATTTGTGGCTCCTCTCAGATTCCAGAACTTTCTGCCACAGAAATGTGAGGAACATGTGGTTTTTTAGCCAAATTTTGAGGTTTGCAAAGGATTCTGGGTAACAGAACCTGGTCCGAGCCACACAAGTCACCCCATCTTGGATTCCCCTAGGTCTCTAGTTTTCAGAAATGCACTGGTTTGGTAGGTTTCCCTAGGTGGCGGCTGAGCTAGTGGCCAAAATCTACAGGTAGGCACTTTGCAAAAAACACCTCTGTTTTCTTTTAAAAATTTGGATGTGTCCATGTTGCGCTTTGGGGCGTTTCCTGTCGCGGGCGCTAAGCCTACCCACACAAGTGAGGTATCATTTTTATCGGGAGACGTGGGGGAACGCTGGGTGGAAGGAAATTTGTGGCTCCTCTCAGATTCCAGAACTTTCTGCCACAGAAATATGAGGAACATGTGTTTTTTTAGCCAAATTTTGAGGTTTGCAAAGGATTCTGGGTAACAGAACCTGGTCCGAGCCACACAAGTCACCCCATCTTGGATTCCCCTAGGTCTCTAGTTTTCAGAAATGCACAGGTTTGGTAGGTTTCCCTAGGTGCCGGCTGAGCTCAGGCCAAAATCTACAGGTAGGCACTTTGCAAAAAACACCTCTGTTTTCTCTCAAAAATTTGGATGTGTCCACGTTGCGCTTTGGGGCGTTTCCTGTCGCGGGCGCTAGGCCTACCCACACAAGTGAGATATCATTTTTATCGGGAGACGTGGGGGAACGCTGGGTGGAAGGAAATTTGTGGCTTCTCTCAGATTCCAGAACTTTCTGCCACAGAAATGTGAGGAACATGTGTTTTTTTAGCCAAATTTTGAGGTTTGCAAAGGATTCTGGGTAACAGAACCTGGTCCGAGCCACACAAGTCACCCCATCTTGGATTCCCCATAGTCTCTAGTTTTCAGAAATGCACAGGGTTGGTAGGTTTCCCTAGGTGGCGGCTGAGCTAGCGGCCAAAATCTACAGGTAGGCACTTTGCAAAAAACACCTCTGTTTTCTTTCAAAAATTTGGATGTGTCCACGTTGCGCTTTGGGGCGTTTCCTGTTGCGGGCGCTAGGCCTACCCACACAAGTGAGGTTTCATTTTTATCGAGAGACGTGGGGGAACGCTGGGTGGAAGGAAATTTGTGGCTCCTCTCAGATTCCAGAACTTTCTGCCACAGAAATGTGAGGAACATGTGTTTATTTAGCCACATTTTGAGGTTTGGAAAGGATTCTGGGTAACAGAACCTGGTCCGAACCACACAAGTCACCCCATCTTGAATTCCCCTAGGTCTCTAGTTTTCATAAATGCACAGGTTTGGTAGGTTTCCGTAGGTGCCAGCTGAGCTACAGGCCAAAATCCACAGGTAGGCACTTTGCAAAAAACACCTCTGTTTTCTTTCAAAAATTTGGATGTGTCCACGTTGCACTTTGGGGTGTGTCCTATCGTGGGCGCTAGGCCTACTCACACAAGTGAGGTATCATTTTTATAGGGAGACTTGGGGGAACGCTGGGTGGAAGGAAATTTGTGGCTCCTCTCAGATTCCAGAACTTTCTGCCACAGAAATGTGAGGAACATGTGTTTTTTAGCCAAATTTTGAGGTTTGCAAAGGATTCTGGGTAACAGAACCTGGTCCGAGCCACACAAGTCCCCCCATTTTGGATTCCCCTAGGTCTCTAGTTGTCAGAAATGCACAGGTTTGTTAGGTTTCCCTAGGTGGCGGCTGAGCTAGAGGCCAAAATCTACAGGTAGGCACTTTGCAAAAAACACCTCTGTTTTCTTTCAAAAATGTGGATGTGTCCACGTTGCACTTTGGGGTGTGTCCTATCGCGGGCGCTAGGCCTACCCACACAAGTGAGGTATCATCTTTATAGGGAGACTTGGGGGAACGCTGGGTGGAAGGAAATTTGTGGCTCCTCTCAGATTCCAGAGCTTTCTACCACAGAAATGTGAGGAACATGTGTTTTTTAGCCAAATTTTGAGGTTTGCAAAGGATTCTGGGTAACAGAACCTGGTCCGAGCCACACAAGTCACCCCATTTTGGATTCCCCTAGGTCTCTAGTTTTCAGAAATGCACAGGTTTGGTAGGTTTCCCTAGGTGCCGGCTGAGCTACAGGCCAAAATCTACAGGTAGGCACTTTGCAAAAAACACCCCTGTTTTCTTTCAAAAATGTGGATGTGTCCACGTTGCACTTTGGGGCGTTTCCTGTCGCGGGCGCTAGGCCTACCCACACAAGTGAGGTATCATTTTTATCGGGAGACTTGGGGGAACGCTGGGTGGAAGGAAATTTGTGGCTCCTCTCAGATTCCAGAACTTTCTGCCACAGAAATGTGAGGAACATGTGTTTTTTTAGCCAAATTTTGAGGTTTGCAAAGGATTCTGGGTAACAGAACCTGGTCCGAGCCACACAAGTCACCCCATCTTGGATTCCCCTAGGTCTCTAGTTTTCAGAAATGCACAGGTTTGGTAGGTTTCCCTAGGTGGCGGCTGAGCTAGTGGCCAAAATCTACAGGTAGGCACTTTGCAAAAAACACCTCTGTTTTCTTTCAAAAATTTGGATGTGTCCATGTTGCGCTTTGGGGCGTTTCCTGTCGCGGGCGCTAAGCCTACCCACACAAGTGAGGTATCATTTTTATCGGGAGAAGTGGTGGAACGCTGGGTGGAAGGAAATTTGTGGCTCCTCTCAGATTCCAGAACTTTCTGCCACAGAAATGTGAGGAACATGTGTTTTTTTAGCCAAATTTTGAGGTTTGCAAAGGATTCTGGGTTACAGAAACTGGTCCGAGCCACACAAGTCACCCCATCTTGGATTCCCCTAAGTCTCTAGTTTTCAGAAATGCACAGGTTTGGTAGGTTTCCCTAGGTGGCGGCTGAGCTACAGGCCAAAATCTACAGGTAGGCACTTTGCAAAAAACACCTCTGTTTTCTTTCAAGAAATTGGATGTGTCCACGTTGCGTTTTGGGGCGTTTCCTGTCGCGGGCGCTAGGCCTACCCACACAAGTGAGGTATCATTTTTATCGGGAGAGTTGGGGGAACGCTGGGTGGAAAGAAATTTGTGGCTCCTGTCAGATTCCAGAACTTTCTGCCACAGAAATGTGAGGAACATGTGTTTTTTTAGCCAAATTTTGAGGTTTGCAAAGGATTCTGGGTAACAGAACCTGGTCCGAGCCACACAAGTCACCCCATCTTGGATTCCCCTAGGTCTCTAGTTTTCAGAAATGCACAGGTTTGGTAGGTTTCCCTAGGTGGCGGCTGAGCTAGAGGCCAAAATCTACAGGTAGGCACTTTGCAAAAAACACCTCTGTTTTCTTTCAAAAATTTGGGATGTGTCCACGTTGCGCTTTGGGGCGTTTCCTGTTGTGGGCGCTAGGCCTACCCACACAAGTGAGGTATCATTTTTATCGGGAGACGTGGGGGAACGCTGGGTGGAAGGAAATTTGTGGCTCCTCTCAGATTCCAGAACTTTCTGCCACAGAAATGTGAGGAACATGTGTTTATTTAGCCACATTTTGAGGTTTGGAAAGGATTCTGGGTAACAGAACCTGGTCCGAGCCACACAAGTCACCCCATCTTGGATTCCCGTAGGTCTCTAGTTGTCAGAAATGCACAGGTTTGTTAGGTTTCCCTAGGTGGCGGCTGAGCTAGAGGCCAAAATCTACAGGTAGGCACTTTGCAAAAAACACCTCTGTTTTCTTTCAAAAATTTGGATGTGTCCACGTTGCACTTTGGGGTGTGTCCTATCGCGGGCGCTAGGCCTACCCACACAAGTGAGGTATCATTTTTATAGGGAGACTTGGGGGAACGCTGGGTGAAAGGAAATTTGTGGCTCCTCTCAGATTCCAGAACTTTCTGCCACAGAAATGTGAGGAACATGTGTTTTTTAGCCAAATTTTGAGGTTTGCAAAGGATTCTGGGTAACAGAACCTGGTCCGAGCCACACAAGTCACCCCATTTTGGATTCCCCTAGGTCTCTAGTTTTCAGAAATGCACAGGTTTGGTAGGTTTCCCTAGGTGCCGGCTGAGCTACAGGCCAAAATCTACAGGTAGGCACTTTGCAAAAAACACCTCTGTTTTCTTTCAAAAATGTGGATGTGTCCACGTTGCACTTTGGGGCGTTTCCTGTCGCGGGCGCTAGGCCTACCCACACAAGTGAGGTATCATTTTTCTCGGGAGACTTAGGGGAACGCTGGGTGGAAGGAAATTTGTGGCTCCTCTCAGATTCCAGAACTTTCTGCCACAGAAATGTGAAGAACTTGTGTTTTTTTAGCCAAATTTTGAGGTTTGCAAAGGATTCTGGGTAACAGAACCTGGTCCGAGCCACACAAGTCACCCCATCTTGGATTCCCCTAAGTCTCTAGTTTTCAGAAATGCACAGGTGTGGTAGGTTTCCCTAGGTGGCGGCTGAGCTACAGGCCAAAATCTACAGGTAGGCACTTTGCAAAAAACACCTCTGTTTTCTTTCAAGAAATTGGATGTGTCCACGTTGCGTTTTGGGGCGTTTCCTGTCGCGGGCGCTAGGCCTACCCACACAAGTGAGGTATCATTTTTATCGGGAGACTTGGGGGAACGCTGGGTGGAAGGAAATTTGTGGCTCCTCTCAGATTCCAGAACTTTCTGCCACAGAAATGTGAGGAACATGTGTTTTTTTAGCCAAATTTTGAGGTTTGCAAAGGATTCTGGGTAACAGAACCTGGTCCGAGCCACACAAGTCACCCCATCTTGGATTCCCCTAGGTCTCTAGTTATCAGAAATGCACAGGTTTGGTAGGTTTCCCTAGGTGGCGGCTGAGCTAGAGGCCAAAATCTACAGGTAGGCACTTTGCAAAAAACACCTCTGTTTTCTTTCAAAAATTTGGATGTGTCCACGTTGCGCTTTGGGGCGTTTCCTGTCGCGGGCGCTAGGCCTACCCACAAAAGTGAGGTATCATTTTTATCGGGAGACGTGGGGGAACGCTGGGTGGATGGAAATTTGTGGCTCCTCTCAGATTCCAGAACTTTCTGCCACAGAAATATGAGGAACATGTGTTTTTTTAGCCAAATTTTGAGGTTTGCAAAGGATTCTGGGTAACAGAACCTGGTCCGAGCCACACAAGTCACCCCATCGTGGATTCCCCTAGGTCTCTAGTTTTCAGAAATGCACAGGTTTGGTAGGTTTCCCTAGGTGCCGGCTGAGCTCAGGCCAAAATCTACAGGTAGGCACTTTGCAAAAAACACCTCTGTTTTCTTTCAAAAATTTGGATGTGTCCACGTTGCGCTTTGGGGCGTTTCCTGTCGCGGGCGCTAGGGCTACCCACACAAGTGAGGTATCATTTTTATCGGGAGACGTGGGGGAACGCTGGGTGGAAGGAAATTTGTGGCTTCTCTCAGATTCCAGAACTTTCTGCCACAGAAATGTGAGGAACATGTGTTTTTTTAGCCAAATTTTGAGGTTTGCAAAGGATTCTGGGTAACAGAACCTGGTCCGAGCCACACAAGTCACCCCATCTTGGATTCCCCATAGTCTCTAGTTTTCAGAAATGCACAGGGTTGGTAGGTTTCCCTAGGTGGCGGCTGAACTAGAGGCCAAAATCTACAGGTAGGCACTTTGCAAAAAACACCTCTGTTTTCTTTCAAAAATGTGGATGTGTCCACGTTGCGCTTTGGGGCGTTTCCTGTTGCGGGCGCTAGGCCTACCCACACAAGTGAGGTATCATTTTTATCGGGAGACGTGGGGGAACGCTGGGTGGAAGGAAATTTGTGGCTCCTCTCAGATTCCAGAACTTTCTGCCACAGAAATGTGAGGAACATGTGTTTATTTAGCCACATTTTGAGGTTTGGAAAGGATTCTGGGTAACAGAACCTGGTCCGAACCACACAAGTCACCCCATCTTGAATTCCCCTAGGTCTCTAGTTTTCATAAATGCACAGGTTTGGTAGGTTTCCGTAGGTGCCAGCTGAGCTACAGGCCAAAATCTACAGGTAGGCACTTTGCAAAAAACACCTCTGTTTTCTTTAAAAAAATTGGATGTGTCCACGTTGTGCTTTGGGGCGTTTCCTGTCGTGGGCGCTAGGCCTACCCACACAAGTGAGGTATCATTTTTATCGGGAGACGTGGGGGAACGCTGCGTGGAAGGAAATTTGTGGCTCCTCTCAGATTCCAGAACTTTCTGCCACAGAAATGTGAGGAACATCAGTTTTTTTAGCCAAATTTTGAGGTTTGCAAAGGATTCTGGGTAACAGAACCTGGTCCGAGCCACACAAGTCACCCCATCTTGGATTCCCCTAGGTCTCTAGTTGTCAGAAATGCACAGGTTTGTTAGGTTTCCCTAGGTGGCGGCTGAGCTAGAGGCCAAAATCTACAGGTAGGCACTTTGCAAAAAACACCTCTGTTTTCTTTCAAAAATTTGGATGTGTCCACGTTGCACTTTGGGGTGTGTCCTATCGCGGGCGCTAGGCCTACCCACACAAGTGAGGTATCATTTTTATAGGGAGACTTGGGGGAACGCTGGGTGGAAGGAAATTTGTGGCTCCTCTCAGATTCCAGAACTTTCTGCCACAGAAATGTGAGGAACATGTGTTTTTTAGCCAAATTTTGAGGTTTGCAAAGGATTCTGGGTAACAGAACCTGGTCCGAGCCACACAAGTCACCCCATTTTGGATTCCCCTAGGTCTCTAGTTTTCAGAAATGCACAGGTTTGGTAGGTTTCCCTAGGTGCCGGCTGAGCTACAGGCCAAAATCTACAGGTAGGCACTTTGCAAAAAACACCTCTGTTTTCTTTAAAAAATGTGGATGTGTCCACGTTGCGCTTTGGGGCGTTTCCTGTCGTGGGCGCTAGGCCTACCCACACAAGTGAGGTATCATTTTTATCGGGACACGTGGGGGAACGCTGCGTGGAAGGAAATTTGTGGCTCCTCTCAGATTCCAGAACTTTCTGCCACAGAAATGTGAGGAAAATGTGTTTATTTAGCCACATTTTGAGGTTTGGAAAGGATTCTGGGTAACAGAACCTGGTCCGAGCCACACAAGTCACCCCATCTTGGATTCCCCTAGGTCTCTAGTTGTCAGAAATGCACAGGTTTGTTAGGTTTCCCTAGGTGGCGGCTGAGCTAGAGGCCAAAATCTACAGGTAGGCACTTTGCAAAAAACACCTCTGTTTTCTTTCAAAAATTTGGATGTGTCCACGTTGCACTTTGGGGTGTGTCCTATCGCGGGCGCTAGGCCTACCCACACAAGTGAGGTATCATTTTTATAGGGAGACTTGGGGGAACGCTGGGTGGAAGGAAATTTGTGGCTCCTCTCAGATTCCAGAACTTTCTGCCACAGAAATGTGAGGAACATGTGTTTTTTAGCCAAATTTTGAGGTTTGCAAAGGATTCTGGGTAACAGAACCTGGTCCGAGCCACACAAGTCACCCCATTTTGGATTCCCCTAGGTCTCTAGTTTTCAGAAATGCACAGGTTTGGTAGGTTTCCCTAGGTGCCGGCTGAGCTACAGGCCAAAATCTACAGGTAGGCACTTTGCAAAAAACACCCCTGTTTTCTTTCAAAAATGTGGATGTGTCCACGTTGCACTTTGGGGCGTTTCCAGTCGCGGGCGCTAGGCCTACCCACACAAGTGAGGTATCATTTTTCTCGGGAGACTTAGGGGAACGCTGGGTGGAAGGAAATTTGTGGCTCCTCTCAGATTCCAGAACTTTCTGCCACAGAAATGTGAGGAACATGTGTTTTTTTAGCCAAATTTTGAGGTTTGCAAAGGATTCTGGGTAACAGAACCTGGTCCGAGCCACACAAGTCACCCCATCTTGGATTCCCCTAGGTCTCTAGTTTTCAGAAATGCACTGGTTTGGTAGGTTTCCCTAGGTGGCGGCTGAGCTAGTGGCCAAAATCTACAGGTAGGCACTTTGCAAAAAACACCTCTGTTTTCTTTTAAAAATTTGGATGTGTCCATGTTGCGCTTTGGGGCGTTTCCTGTCGCGGGTGCTAAGCCTACCCACACAAGTGAGGTATCATTTTTATCGGGAGACGTGGGGGAACGCTGGGTGGAAGGAAATTTGTGGCTCCTCTCAGATTCCAGAACTTTCTGCCACAGAAATATGAGGAACATGTGTTTTTTTAGCCAAATTTTGAGGTTTGCAAAGGATTCTGGGTAACAGAACCTGGTCCGAGCCACACAAGTCACCCCATCTTGGATTCCCCTAGGTCTCTAGTTTTCAGAAATGCACAGGTTTGGTATGTTTCCCTAGGTGCCGGCTGAGCTCAGGCCAAAATCTACAGGTAGGCACTTTGCAAAAAACACCTCTGTTTTCTCTCAAAAATTTGGATGTGTCCACGTTGCGCTTTGGGGCGTTTCCTGTCGCGGGCGCTAGGCCTACCCACACAAGTGAGGTATCATTTTTATCGGGAGACGTGGGGGAACGCTGGGTGGAAGGAAATTTGTGGCTCCTCTCAGATTCCAGAACTTTCTGCCACAGAAATGTGAGGAACATGTGTTTATTTAGCCACATTTTGAGGTTTGGGAAGGATTCTGGGTAACAGAACCTGGTCCGAACCACACAAGTCACCCCATCTTGAATTCCCCTAGGTCTCTAGTTTTCATAAATGCACAGGTTTGGTAGGTTTCCGTAAGTGCCAGCTGAGCTACAGGCCAAAATCTACAGGTAGGCACTTTGCAAAAAACACCTCTGTTTTCTTTAAAAAATGTGGATGTGTCCACGTTGCACTTTGGGGCGTTTCCAGTCGCGGGCGCTAGGCCTACCCACACAAGTGAGGTATCATTTTTCTCGGGAGACTTAGGGGAATGCTGGGTGGAAGGAAATTTGTGGCTCCTCTCAGATTCCAGAACTTTCTGCCACAGAAATGTGAGGAACATGTGTTTTTTTAGCCAAATTTTGAGGTTTGCAAAGGATTCTGGGTAACAGAACCTGGTCCGAGCCACAAAAGTCACCCCATCTTGGATTCCCCTAGGTCTCTAGTTTTCAGAAATGCACTGGTTTGGTAGGTTTCCCTAGGTGGCGGCTGAGCTAGTGGCCAAAATCTACAGGTAGGCACTTTGCAAAAAACACCTCTGTTTTCTTTTAAAAATTTGGATGTGTCCATGTTGCGCTTTGGGGAGTTTCCTGTCGCGGGCGCTAAGCCTACCCACACAAGTGAGGTATCATTTTTATCGGGATACGTGGGGGAACGCTGGGTGGAAGGAAATTTGTGGCTCCTCTCAGATTCCAGAACTTTCTGCCACAGAAATATGAGGAACATGTGTTTTTTTAGCCAAATTTTGAGGTTTGCAAAGGATTCTGGGTAACAGAACCTGGTCCGAGCCACACAAGTCACCCTATCTTGGATTCCCCTAGGTCTCTAGTTTTCAGAAATGCACAGGTTTGGTAGGTTTCCCTAGGTGCCGGCTGAGCTCAGGCCAAAATCTACAGGTAGGCACTTTGCAAAAAACACCTCTGTTTTCTCTAAAAAATTTGGATGTGTCCACGTTGCGCTTTGGGGCGTTTCCTGTCGCGGGCGCTAGGCCTACCCACACAAGTGAGGTATCATTTTTATCGGGAGACGTGGGGGAACGCTGGGTGGAAGGAAATTTGTGGCTTCTCTCAGATTCCAGAACTTTCTGCCACAGAAATGTGAGGAACATGTGTTTTTTTAGCCAAATTTTGAGGTTTGCAAAGGATTCTGGGTAACAGAACCTGGTCCGAGCCACACAAGTCACCCCATCTTGGATTCCCCATAGTCTCTAGTTTTCAGAAATGCACAGGGTTGGTAGGTTTCCCTAGGTGGCGGCTGAGCTAGAGGCCAAAATCTACAGGTAGGCACTTTGCAAAAAACACCTCTGTTTTCTTTCAAAAATTTGGATGTGTCCACGTTGCGCTTTGGGGCGTTTCCTGTTGCGGGCGCTAGGCCTACCCACACAAGTGAGGTATCATTTTTATCGGGAGACGTGGGGGAACGCTGGGTGGAAGGAAATTTGTGGCTCCTCTCAGATTCCAGAACTTTCTGCCACAGAAATGTGAGGAACATCAGTTTTTTTAGCCAAATTTTGAGGTTTGCAAAGGATTCTGGGTAACAGAACCTGGTCCGAGCCACACAAGTCACCCCATCTTGGATTCCCCTAGGTCTCTAGTTGTCAGAAATGCACAGGTTTGTTAGGTTTCCCTAGGTGGCGCCTGAGCTAGAGGCCAAAATCTACAGGTAGGCACTTTGCAAAAAACACCTCTGTTTTCTTTCAAAAATTTGGATGTGTCCACGTTGCACTTTGGGGTGTGTCCTATCGCGGGCGCTAGGCCTACCCACACAAGTGAGGTATCATTTTTATAGGGAGACTTGGGGGAACGCTGGGTGGAAGGAAATTTGTGGCTCCTCTCAGATTCCAGAACTTTCTGCCACAGAAATGTGAGGAACATGTGTTTTTTAGCCAAATTTTGAGGTTTGCAAAGGATTCTGGGTAACAGAACCTGGTCCGAGCCACACAAGTCACCCCATTTTGGATTCCCCTAGGTCTCTAGTTTTCAGAAATGCACAGGTTTGGTAGGTTTCCCTAGGTGCCGGCTGAGCTACAGGCCAAAATCTACAGGTAGGCACTTTGCAAAAAACACCTCTGTTTTCTTTAAAAAATGTGGATGTGTCCACGTTGCGCTTTGGGGCGTTTCCTGTCGTGGGCGCTAGGCCTACCCACACAAGTGAGGTATCATTTTTATCGGGACACGTGGGGGAACGCTGCGTGGAAGGAAATTTGTGGCTCCTCTCAGATTCCAGAACTTTCTGCCACAGAAATGAGAGGAACATGTGTTTATTTAGCCACATTTTGAGGTTTGGAAAGGATTCTGGGTAACAGAACCTGGTCCGAGCCACACAAGTCACCCCATCTTGGATTCCCCTAGGTCTCTAGTTGTCAGAAATGCACAGGTTTGTTAGGTTTCCCTAGGTGGCGGCTGAGCTAGTGGCCAAAATCTACAGGTAGGCACTTTGCAAAAAACACCTCTGTTTTCTTTCAAAAATTTGGATGTGTCCATGTTGCGCTTTGGGGCGTTTCCTGTCGCGGGCGCTAAGCCTACCCACACAAGTGAGGTATCATTTTTATCGGGAGAAGTGGTGGAACGCTGGGTGGAAGGAAATTTGTGGCTCCTCTCAGATTCCAGAACTTTCTGCCACAGAAATGTGAGGAACATGTGTTTTTTTAGCCACATTTTGAGGTTTGCAAAGGATTCTGGGTTACAGAACCTGGTCCGAGCCACACAAGTCACCCCATCTTGGATTCCCCTAGGTCTCTAGTTTTCATAAATGCACAGGTTTGGTAGGTTTCCCTAGGTGGCGGCTGAGCTAGTGGCCAAAATCTACAGGTAGGCACTTTGCAAAAAACACCTCTGTTTTCTTTCAAAAATTTGGATGTGTCCATGTTGCGCTTTGGGACGTTTCCTGTCGCGGGCGCTAAGCCTACCCACACATGTGAGGTATCATTTTTATCGG
The DNA here is from genome assembly GCF_031143425.1 of Pleurodeles waltl. Classification (NCBI taxonomy): domain Eukaryota; kingdom Metazoa; phylum Chordata; class Amphibia; order Caudata; family Salamandridae; genus Pleurodeles; species Pleurodeles waltl. The sequence goes on from NC_090439.1 coordinate 3,901,721, forward strand.
GAGAAGTGGTGGAATGCTGGGTGGAAGGAAATTTGTGGCTCCTCTCACATTCCAGAACTTTCTGCCACAGAAATGTGAGGAACATGTGTTTTTTTAGCCACATTTTGAGGTTTGCAAAGGATTCTGGGTAACAGAACCTGGTCCGAGCCACACAAGTCACCCCATCTTGGATTCCCCTAAGTCTCTATTTTTCAGAAATGCACAGGTTTGGTAGGTTTCTCTAGGTGGCGGCTGAGCTACAGGCCAAAATCTACAGGTAGGCACTTTGCAAAAAACACCTCTGTTTTCTTTCAAGAAATTGGATGTGTCCACGTTGCGTTTTGGGGCGTTTCCTGTCGCGGGCGCTAGGCCTACCCACACAAGTGAGGTATCATTTTTATCGGGAGACTTGGGGGAACGCTGGGTGGAAGGAAATTTGTGGCTCCTCTCAGATTCCAGAACTTTCTGCCACAGAAATGTGAGGAACATGTGTTTTTTTAGCCAAATTTTGAGGTTTGCAAAGGATTCTGGGTAACAGAACCTGGTCCGAGCCACACAAGTCACCCCATCTTGGATTCCCCTAGGTCTCTAGTTGTCAGAAATGCACAGGTTTGTTAGGTTTCCCTAGGTGGCGGCTGAGCTAGTGGCCAAAATCTACAGGTAGGCACTTTGCAAAAAACACCTCTGTTTTCTTTCAAAAATTTGGATGTGTCCATGTTGCGCTTTGGGGCGTTTCCTGTCGCGGGCGCTAAGCCTACCCACACAAGTGAGGTATCATTTTTATCGGGAGAAGTGGTGGAACGCTGGGTGGAAGGAAATTTGTGGCTCCTCTCAGATTCCAGAACTTTCTGCCACAGAAATGTGAGGAACATGTGTTTTTTTAGCCACATTTTGAGGTTTGCAAAGGATTCTGGGTTACAGAACCTGGTCCGAGCCACACAAGTCACCCCATCTTGGATTCCCCTAGGTCTCTAGTTTTCATAAATGCACAGGTTTGGTAGGTTTCCCTAGGTGGCGGCTGAGCTAGTGGCCAAAATCTACAGGTAGGCACTTTGCAAAAAACACCTCTGTTTTCTTTCAAAAATTTGGATGTGTCCATGTTGCGCTTTGGGACGTTTCCTGTCGCGGGCGCTAAGCCTACCCACACATGTGAGGTATCATTTTTATCGGGAGAAGTGGTGGAATGCTGGGTGGAAGGAAATTTGTGGCTCCTCTCACATTCCAGAACTTTCTGCCACAGAAATGTGAGGAACATGTGTTTTTTTAGCCACATTTTGAGGTTTGCAAAGGATTCTGGGTAACAGAACCTGGTCCGAGCCACACAAGTCACCCCATCTTGGATTCCCCTAAGTCTCTATTTTTCAGAAATGCACAGGTTTGGTAGGTTTCTCTAGGTGGCGGCTGAGCTACAGGCCAAAATCTACAGGTAGGCACTTTGCAAAAAACACCTCTGTTTTCTTTCAAGAAATTGGATGTGTCCACGTTGCGTTTTGGGGCGTTTCCTGTCGCGGGCGCTAGGCCTACCCACACAAGTGAGGTATCATTTTTATCGGGAGACTTGGGGGAACGCTGGGTGGAAGGAAATTTGTGGCTCCTCTCAGATTCCAGAACTTTCTGCCACAGAAATGTGAGGAACATGTGTTTTTTTAGCCAAATTTTGAGGTTTGCAAAGGATTCTGGGTAACAGAACCTGGTCCGAGCCACACAAGTCACCCCATCTTGGATTCCCCTAGGTCTCTAGTTTTCAGAAATGCACAGGTTTGGTAGGTTTCCCTAGGTGGCGGCTGAGCTACAGGCCAAAATCTACAGGTAGGCACTTTGCAAAAAACACCTCTGTTTTCTTTAAAAAATTTGGATGTGTCCACGTTGCGCTTTGGGGCGTTTCCTGTCGCGGGCGCTAGGCCTACCCACAAAAGTGAGGTATCATTTTTATCGGGAGACGTGGGGGAACGCTGGGTGGAAGGAAATTTGTGGCTCCTCTTAGATTCCAGAACTTTCTGCCACAGAAATATGAGGAACATGTGTTTTTTTAGCCAAATTTTGAGGTTTGCAAAGGATTCTGGGTAACAGAACCTGGTCCGAGCCACACAAGTCACCCCATCTTGGATTCCCCTAGGTCTCTAGTTTTCAGAAATGCACAGGTTTGGTAGGTTTCCCTAGGTGCCGGCTGAGCTCAGGCCAAATTCTACAGGTAGGCACTTTGCAAAAAACACCTCTGTTTTCTTTCAAAAATTTGGATGTGTCCACGTTGCGCTTTGGGGCGTTTCCTGTCGCGGGCGCTAGGCCTACCCACACAAGTGAGGTATCATTTTTATCGGGAGACGTGGGGGAACGCTGGGTGGAAGGAAATTTGTGGCTTCTCTCAGATTCCACAACTTTCTGCCACAGAAATGTGAGGAACATGTGTTTTTTTAGCCAAATTTTGAGGTTTGCAAAGGATTCTGGGTAACAGAACCTGGTCCGAGCCACACAAGTCACCCCATCTTGGATTCCCCATAGTCTCTAGTTTTCAGAAATGCACAGGGTTGGTAGGTTTCCCTAGGTGGCGGCTGAGCTAGAGGCCAAAATCTACAGGTAGGCACTTTGCAAAAAACACCTCTGTTTTCTTTCAAAAATTTGGATGTGTCCACGTTGCGCTTTGGGGCGTTTCCTGTTGCGGGCGCTAGGCCTACCCACACAAGTGAGGTATCATTTTTATCGGGAGACGTGGGGGAACGCTGGGTGGAAGGAAATTTGTGGCTCCTCTCAGATTCCAGAACTTTCTGCCACAGAAATGTGAGGAACATCAGTTTTTTTAGCCAAATTTTGAGGTTTGCAAAGGATTCTGGGTAACAGAACCTGGTCCGAGCCACACAAGTCACCCCATCTTGGATTCCCCTAGGTCTCTAGTTGTCAGAAATGCACAGGTTTGTTAGGTTTCCCTAGGTGGCGGCTGAGCTAGAGGCCAAAATCTACAGGTAGGCACTTTGCAAAAAACACCTCTGTTTTCTTTCAAAAATTTGGATGTGTCCACGTTGCACTTTGGGTTGTGTCCTATCGCGGGCGCTAGGCCTACCCACACAAGTGAGGTATCATTTTTATAGGGAGACTTGGGGGAACGCTGGGTGGAAGGAAATTTGTGGCTCCTCTCAGATTCCAGAACTTTCTGCCACAGAAATGTGAGGAACATGTGTTTTTTAGCCAAATTTTGAGGTTTGCAAAGGATTCTGGGTAACAGAACCTGGTCCGAGCCACACAAGTCACCCCATTTTGGATTCCCCTAGGTCTCTAGTTTTCAGAAATGCACAGGTTTGGTAGGTTTCCCTAGGTGCCGGCTGAGCTACAGGCCAAAATCTACAGGTAGGCACTTTGCAAAAAACACCTCTGTTTTCTTTCAAAAATGTGGATGTGTCCACGTTGCACTTTGGGGCGTTTCCTGTCGCGGGCGCTAAGCCTACCCACACAAGTGAGGTATCATTTTTATCGGGAGAAGTGGTGGAACGCTGGGTGGAAGGAAATTTGTGGCTCCTCTCAGATTCCAGAACTTTCTGCCACAGAAATGTGAGGAACATGTTTTTTTTAGCCAAAGTTTGAGGTTTGCAAAGGATTCTGGGTTACAGAAACTGGTCCGAGCCACACAAGTCACCCCATCTTGGATTCCCCTAAGTCTCTAGTTTTCAGAAATGCACAGGTTTGGTAGGTTTCCCTAGGTGGCGGCTGAGCTACAGGCCAAAATCTACAGGTAGGCACTTTGCAAAAAACACCTCTGTTTTCTTTAAAAAAATTGGATGTGTCCACGTTGCGTTTTGGGGCGTTTCCTGTCGCGGGCGCTAGGCCTACCCACACAAGTGAGGTATCATTTTTATCGGGAGACGTGGGGGAACGCTGGGTGGAAGGAAATTTGTGGCTCCTCTCAGATTCCAGAACTTTCTGCCACAGAAATATGAGGAACATGTGTTTTTTTAGCAAAATTTTGAGGTTTGCAAAGGATTCTGGGTAACAGAACCTGGTCCGAGCCACACAAGTCACCCCATCTTGGATTCCCCTAAGTCTCTAGTTTTCAGAAATGCACAGGTGTGGTAGGTTTCCCTAGGTGGCGGCTGAGCTACAGGCCAAAATCTACAGGTAGGCACTTTGCAAAAAACACCTCTGTTTTCTTTCAAGAAATTGGATGTGTCCACGTTGCGTTTTGGGGCGTTTCCTGTCGCGGGCGCTAGGCCTACCCACACAAGTGAGGTATCATTTTTATCGGGAGACTTGGGGGAACGCTGGGTGGAAGGAAATTTGTGGCTCCTCTCAGATTCCAGAACTTTCTGCCACAGAAATGTGAGGAACATGTGTTTTTTTAGCCAAATTTTGAGGTTTGCAAAGGATTCTGGGTAACAGAACCTGGTCCGAGCCACACAAGTCACCCCATCTTGGATTCCCCTAGGTCTCTAGTTTTCAGAAATGCACAGGTTTGGTAGGTTTCCCTAGGTGGCGGCTGAGCTAGAGGCCAAAATCTACAGGTAGGCACTTTGCAAAAAACACCTCTGTTTTCTTTCAAAAATTTGGATGTGTCCACGTTGCGCTTTGGGGCGTTTCCTGTCGCGGGCGCTAGGGCTACCCACACAAGTGAGGTATCATTTTTATCGGGAGACGTGGGGGAACGCTGGGTGGAAGGAAATTTGTGGCTTCTCTCAGATTCCAGAACTTTCTGCCACAGAAATGTGAGGAACATGTGTTTTTTTAGCCAAATTTTGAGGTTTGCAAAGGATTCTGGGTAACAGAACCTGGTCCGAGCCACACAAGTCACCCCATCTTGGATTCCCCATAGTCTCTAGTTTTCAGAAATGCACAGGGTTGGTAGGTTTCCCTAGGTGGCGGCTGAACTAGAGGCCAAAATCTACAGGTAGGCACTTTGCAAAAAACACCTCTGTTTTCTTTCAAAAATTTGGATGTGTCCACGTTGCGCTTTGGGGCGTTTCCTGTTGCGGGCGCTAGGCCTACCCACACAAGTGAGGTATCATTTTTATCGGGAGACGTGGGGGAACGCTGGGTGGAAGGAAATTTGTGGCTCCTCTCAGATTCCAGAACTTTCTGCCACAGAAATGTGAGGAACATGTGTTTATTTAGCCACATTTTGAGGTTTGGAAAGGATTCTGGGTAACAGAACCTGGTCCGAACCACACAAGTCACCCCATCTTGAATTCCCCTAGGTCTCTAGTTTTCATAAATGCACAGGTTTGGTAGGTTTCCGTAGGTGCCAGCTGAGCTACAGGCCAAAATCTACAGGTAGGCACTTTGCAAAAAACACCTCTGTTTTCTTTAAAAAAATTGGATGTGTCCACGTTGTGCTTTGGGGCGTTTCCTGTCGTGGGCGCTAGGCCTACCCACACAAGTGAGGTATCATTTTTATCGGGAGACGTGGGGGAACGCTGCGTGGAAGGAAATTTGTGGCTCCTCTCAGATTCCAGAACTTTCTGCCAGAGAAATGTGAGGAACATCAGTTTTTTTAGCCAAATTTTGAGGTTTGCAAAGGATTATGGGTAACAGAACCTGGTCCGAGCCACACAAGTCACCCCATCTTGGATTCCCGTAGGTCTCTAGTTGTCAGAAATGCACAGGTTTGTTAGGTTTCCCTAGGTGGCGGCTGAGCTAGAGGCCAAAATCTACAGGTAGGCACTTTGCAAAAAACACCTCTGTTTTCTTTCAAAAATTTGGATGTGTCCACGTTGCACTTTGGGGTGTGTCCTATCGCGGGCGCTAGGCCTACCCACACAAGTGAGGTATCATTTTTATAGGGAGACTTGGGGGAACGCTGGGTGGAAGGAAATTTGTGGCTCCTCTCAGATTCCAGAACTTTCTGCCACAGAAATGTGAGGAACATGTGTTTTTTAGCCAAATTTTGAGGTTTGCAAAGGATTCTGGGTAACAGAACCTGGTCCGAGCCACACAAGTCACCCCATTTTGGATTCCCCTAGGTCTCTAGTTTTCAGAAATGCACAGGTTTGGTAGGTTTCCCTAGGTGCCGGCTGAGCTACAGGCCAAAATCTACAGGTAGGCACTTTGCAAAAAACACCTCTGTTTTCTTTAAAAAATGTGGATGTGTCCACGTTGCGCTTTGGGGCGTTTCCTGTCGTGGGCGCTAGGCCTACCCACACAAGTGAGGTATCATTTTTATCGGGACACGTGGGGGAACGCTGCGTGGAAGGGAATTTGTGGCTCCTCTCAGATTCCAGAACTTTCTGCCACAGAAATGTGAGGAACATGTGTTTATTTAGCCACATTTTGAGGTTTGGAAAAGATTCTGGGTAACAGAACCTGGTCCGAGCCACACAAGTCACCCCATCTTGGATTCCCCTAGGTCTCTAGTTGTCAGAAATGCACAGGTTTGTTAGGTTTCCCTAGGTGGCGGCTGAGCTAGAGGCCAAAATCTACAGGTAGGCACTTTGCAAAAAACACCTCTGTTTTCTTTCAAAAATTTGGATGTGTCCACGTTGCACTTTGGGGTGTGTCCTATCGCGGGCGCTAGGCCTACCCACACAAGTGAGGTATCATTTTTATAGGGAGACTTGGGGGAACGCTGGGTGGAAGGAAATTTGTGGCTCCTCTCAGATTCCAGAACTTTCTGCCACAGAAATGTGAGGAACATGTGTTTTTTAGCCAAATTTTGAGGTTTGCAAAGGATTCTGGGTAACAGAACCTGGCCCGAGCCACACAAGTCACCCCATTTTGGATTCCCCTAGGTCTCTAGTTTTCAGAAATGCACAGGTTTGGTAGGTTTCCCTAGGTGCCGGCTGAGCTACAGGCCAAAATCTACAGGTAGGCACTTTGCAAAAAACACCCCTGTTTTCTTTCAAAAATGTGGATGTGTCCACGTTGCACTTTGGGGCGTTTCCAGTCGCGGGCGCTAGGCCTACCCACACAAGTGAGGTATCATTTTTCTCGGGAGACTTAGGGGAACGCTGGGTGGAAGGAAATTTGTGGCTCCTCTCAGATTCCAGAACTTTCTGCCACAGAAATGTGAGGAACATGTGTTTTTTTAGCCAAATTTTGAGGTTTGCAAAGGATTCTGGGTAACAGAACCTGGTCCGAGCCACACAAGTCACCCCATCTTGGATTCCCCTAGGTCTCTAGTTTTCAGAAATGCACTGGTTTGGTAGGTTTCCCTAGGTGGCGGCTCAGCTAGTGGCCAAAATCTACAGGTAGGCACTTTGCAAAAAACACCTCTGTTTTCTTTTAAAAATTTGGATGAGTCCATGTTGCGCTTTGGGGCGTTTCCTGTCGCGGGTGCTAAGCCTACCCACACAAGTGAGGTATCATTTTTATCGGGAGACTTGGGGGAACGCTGGGTGGAAGGAAATTTGTGGCTCCTCTCAGATTCCAGAACTTTCTGCCACAGAAATATGAGGAACGTGTGTTTTTTTAGCCAAATTTTGAGGTTTGCAAAGGATTCTGGGTAACAGAACCTGGTCCGAGCCACACAAGTCACCCCATCTTGGATTCCCCTAGGTCTCTAGTTTTCAGAAATGCACAGGTTTGGTAGGTTTCCCTAGGTGCCGGCTGAGCTCAGGCCAAAATCTACAGGTAGGCACTTTGCAAAAAACACCTCTGTTTTCTCTAAAAAATTTGGATGTGTCCACGTTGCGCTTTGGGGCGTTTCCTGTCGCGGGCGCTAGGCCTACCCACACAAGTGAGGTATCATTTTTATCGGGAGACGTGGGGGAACGCTGGGTGGAAAGAAATTTGTGGCTTCTCTCACATTCCAGAACTTTCTGCCACAGAAATGTGAGGAACATGTGTTTTTTTAGCCAAATTTTGAGGTTTGCAAAGGATTCTGGGTAACAGAACCTGGTCCGAGCCACACAAGTCACCCCATCTTGGATTCCCCTAGGTCTCTAGTTTTCAGAAATGCACTGGTTTGGTAGGTTTCCCTAGGTGGCGGCTCAGCTAGTGGCCAAAATCTACAGGTAGGCACTTTGCAAAAAACACCTCTGTTTTCTTTTAAAAATTTGGATGAGTCCATGTTGCGCTTTGGGGCGTTTCCTGTCGCGGGTGCTAAGCCTACCCACACAAGTGAGGTATCATTTTTATCGGGAGACGTGGGGGAACGCTGGGTGGAAGGAAATTTGTGGCTCCTCTCAGATTCCAGAACTTTCTGCCACAGAAATATGAGGAACGTGTGTTTTTTTAGCCAAATTTTGAGGTTTGCAAAGGATTCTGGGTAACAGAACCTGGTCCGAGCCACACAAGTCACCCCATCTTGGATTCCCCTAGGTCTCTAGTTTTCAGAAATGCACAGGTTTGGTAGGTTTCCCTAGGTGCCGGCTGAGCTCAGGCCAAAATCTACAGGTAGGCACTTTGCAAAAAACACCTCTGTTTTCTCTAAAAAATTTGGATGTGTCCACGTTGCGCTTTGGGGCGTTTCCTGTCGCGGGCGCTAGGCCTACCCACACAAGTGAGGTATCATTTTTATCGGGAGACGTGGGGGAACGCTGGGTGGAAAGAAATTTGTGGCTTCTCTCACATTCCAGAACTTTCTGCCACAGAAATGTGAGGAACATGTGTTTTTTTAGCCAAATTTTGAGGTTTGCAAAGGATTCTGGGTAACAGAACCTGGTCCGAGCCACACAAGTCACCCCATCTTGGATTCCCCATAGTCTCTAGTTTTCAGAAATGCACAGGGTTGGTAGGTTTCCCTAGGTGGCGGCTGAGCTAGAGGCCAAAATCTACAGGTAGGCACTTTGCAAAAAACACCTCTGTTTTCTTTCAAAAATTTGGATGTGTCCACGTTGCGCTTTGGGGCGTTTCCTGTTGCGGGCGCTAGGCCTACCCACACAAGTGAGGTATCATTTTTATCGGGAGACGTGGGGGAACGCTGGGTGGAAGGAAATTTGTGGCTCCTCTCAGATTCCAGAACTTTCTGCCACAGAAATGTGAGGAACATGTGTTTATTTAGCCACATTTTGAGGTTTGGAAAGGATTCTGGGTAACAGAACCTGGTCCGAACCACACAAGTCACCCCATCTTGAATTCCCCTAGGTCTCTAGTTTTCATAAATGCACAGGTTTGGTAGGTTTCCGTAGGTGCCAGCTGAGCTACAGGCCAAAATCTACAGGTAGGCACTTTGCAAAAAACACCTCTGTTTTCTTTAAAAAATGTGGATGTGTCCACGTTGCACTTTGGGGCGTTTCCTGTCGCGGGCGCTAGGCCTACCCACACAAGTGAGGTATCATTTTTATCGGGAGACGTGGGGGAACGCTGGGTGGAAGGAAATTTGTGGCTTCTCTCACATTCCAGAACTTTCTGCCACAGAAATGTGAGGAACATGTGTTTTTTTAGCCAAATTTTGAGGTTTGCAAAGGATTCTGGGTAACAGAACCTGGTCCGAGCCACACAAGTCACCCCATCTTGGATTCCCCATAGTCTCTAGTTTTCAGAAATGCACAGGGTTGGTAGGTTTCCCTAGGTGGCGGCTGAGCTAGAGGCCAAAATCTACAGGTAGGCACTTTGCAAAAAACACCTCTGTTTTCTTTTAAAAATTTGGATGTGTCCATGTTGCGCTTTGGGGCGTTTCCTGTTGCGGGCGCTAGGCCTACCCACACAAGTGAGGTATCATTTTTATCGGGAGACGTGGGGGAACGCTGGGTGGAAGGAAATTTGTGGCTCCTCTCAGATTCCAGAACTTTCTGCCACAGAAATATGAGGAACATGTGTTTTTTTAGCCAAATTTTGAGGTTTGCAAAGGATTCTGGGTAACAGAACCTGGTCCGAGCCACACAAGTCACCCTATCTTGGATTCCCCTAGGTCTCTAGTTTTCAGAAATGCACAGGTTTGGTAGGTTTCCCTAGGTGCCGGCTGAGCTCAGGCCAAAATCTACAGGTAGGCACTTTGCAAAAAACACCTCTGTTTTCTCTAAAAAATTTGGATGTGTCCACGTTTCGCTTTGGTGCGTTTCCTGTCGCGGGCGCTAGGCCTACCCACACAAGTGAGGTATCATTTTTATCGGGAGACGTGGGGGAACGCTGGGTGGAAGGAAATTTGTGGCTTCTCTCACATTCCAGAACTTTCTGCCACAGAAATGTGAGGAACATGTGTTTTTTTAGCCAAATTTTGAGGTTTGCAAAGGATTCTGGGTAACAGAACCTGGTCCGAGCCACACAAGTCACCCCATCTTGGATTCCCCATAGTCTCTAGTTTTCAGAAATGCACAGGGTTGGTAGGTTTCCCTAGGTGGCGGCTGAGCTAGAGGCCAAAATCTACAGGTAGGCACTTTGCAAAAAACACCTCTGTTTTCTTTCAAAAATTTGGATGTGTCCACGTTGCGCTTTGGGGCGTTTCCTGTTGCGGGCGCTAGGCCTACCCACACAAGTGAGGTATCATTTTTATCGGGAGACGTGGGGGAACGCTGGGTGGAAGGAAATTTGTGGCTCCTCTCAGATTCCAGAACTTTCTGCCACAGAAATGTGAGGAACATCAGTTTTTTTAGCCAAATTTTGAGGTTTGCAAAGGATTCTGGGTAACAGAACCTGGTCCGAGCCACACAAGTCACCCCATCTTGGATTCCCCTAGGTCTCTAGTTGTCAGAAATGCACAGGTTTGTTAGGTTTCCCTAGGTGGCGGCTGAGCTAGAGGCCAAAATCTACAGGTAGGCACTTTGCAAAAAACACCTCTGTTTTCTCGAAAAAATTTGGATGTGTCCACGTTGCACTTTGGGGCGTTTCCAGTCGCGGGCGCTAGGCCTACCCACACAAGTGAGGTATCATTTTTCTCGGGAGACGTGGGGGAACGCTGGGTGGAAGGAAATTTGTGGCTTCTCTCACATTCCAGAACTTTCTGCCACAGAAATGTGAGGAACATGTGTTTTTTTAGCCAAATTTTGAGGTTTGCAAAGGATTCTGGGTAACAGAACCTGGTCCGAGCCACACAAGTCACCCCATCTTGGATTCCCCATAGTCTCTAGTTTTCAGAAATGCACAGGGTTGGTAGGTTTCCCTAGGTGGCGGCTGAGCTAGAGGCCAAAATCTACAGGTAGGCACTTTGCAAAAAACACCTCTGTTTTCTTTCAAAAATTTGGATGTGTCCACGTTGCGCTTTGGGGCGTTTCCTGTTGCGGGCGCTAGGCCTACCCACACAAGTGAGGTATCATTTTTATCGGGAGACGTGGGGGAACGCTGGGTGGAAGGAAATTTGTGGCTCCTCTCAGATTCCAGAACTTTCTGCCACAGAAATATGAGGAACATGTGTTTTTTTAGCCAAATTTTGAGGTTTGCAAAGGATTCTGGGTAACAGAACCTGGTCCGAGCCACACAAGTCACCCTATCTTGGATTCCCCTAGGTCTCTAGTTTTCAGAAATGCACAGGTTTGGTAGGTTTCCCTAGGTGCCGGCTGAGCTCAGGCCAAAATCTACAGGTAGGCACTTTGCAAAAAACACCTCTGTTTTCTCTAAAAAATTTGGATGTGTCCACGTTTCGCTTTGGGGCGTTTCCTGTCGCGGGCGCTAGGCCTACCCACACAAGTGAGGTATCATTTTTATCGGGAGACGTGGGGGAACGCTGGGTGGAAGGAAATTTGTGGCTTCTCTCACATTCCAGAACTTTCTGCCACAGAAATGTGAGGAACATGTGTTTTTTTAGCCAAATTTTGAGGTTTGCAAAGGATTCTGGGTAACAGAACCTGGTCCGAGCCACACAAGTCACCCCATCTTGGATTCCCCATAGTCTCTAGTTTTCAGAAATGCACAGGGTTGGTAGGTTTCCCTAGGTGGCGGCTGAGCTAGAGGCCAAAATCTACAGGTAGGCACTTTGCAAAAAACACCTCTGTTTTCTTTCAAAAATTTGGATGTGTCCACGTTGCGCTTTGGGGCGTTTCCTGTTGCGGGCGCTAGGCCTACCCACACAAGTGAGGTATCATTTTTATCGGGAGACGTGGGGGAACGCTGGGTGGAAGGAAATTTGTGGCTCCTCTCAGATTCCAGAACTTTCTGCCACAGAAATGTGAGGAACATCAGTTTTTTTAGCCAAATTTTGAGGTTTGCAAAGGATTCTGGGTAACAGAACCTGGTCCGAGCCACACAAGTCACCCCATTTTGGATTCCCCTAGGTCTCTAGTTTTCAGAAATGCACAGGTTTGGTAGGTTTCCCTAGGTGCCGGCTGAGCTACAGGCCAAAATCTACAGGTAGGCACTTTGCAAAAAACACCTCTGTTTTCTTTAAAAAATGTGGATGTGTCCACGTTGCGCTTTGGGGCGTTTCCTGTCGTGGGCGCTAGGCCTACCCACACAAGTGAGGTATCATTTTTATCGGGACACGTGGGGGAACGCTGCGTGGAAGGGAATTTGTGGCTCCTCTCAGATTCCAGAACTTTCTGCCACAGAAATGTGAGGAACATGTGTTTATTTAGCCACATTTTGAGGTTTGGAAAGGATTCTGGGTAACAGAACCTGGTCCGAGCCACACAAGTCACCCCATCTTGGATTCCCCTAGGTCTCTAGTTGTCAGAAATGCACAGGTTTGTTAGGTTTCCCTAGGTGGCGGCTGAGCTAGAGGCCAAAATCTACAGGTAGGCACTTTGCAAAAAACACCTCTGTTTTCTTTCAAAAATTTGGATGTGTCCACGTTGCACTTTGGGGTGTGTCCTATCGCGGGCGCTAGGCCTACCCACACAAGTGAGGTATCATTTTTATAGGGAGACTTGGGGGAACGCTGGGTGGAAGGAAATTTGTGGCTCCTCTCAGATTCCAGAACTTTCTGCCACAGAAATGTGAGGAACATGTGTTTTTTAGCCAAATTTTGAGGTTTGCAAAGGATTCTGGGTAACAGAACCTGGCCCGAGCCACACAAGTCACCCCATTTTGGATTCCCCTAGGTCTCTAGTTTTCAGAAATGCACAGGTTTGGTAGGTTTCCCTAGGTGCCGGCTGAGCTACAGGCCAAAATCTACAGGTAGGCACTTTGCAAAAAACACCCCTGTTTTCTTTCAAAAATGTGGATGTGTCCACGTTGCACTTTGGGGCGTTTCCAGTCGCGGGCGCTAGGCCTACCCACACAAGTGAGGTATCATTTTTCTCGGGAGACTTAGGGGAACGCTGGGTGGAAGGAAATTTGTGGCTCCTCTCAGATTCCAGAACTTTCTGCCACAGAAATGTGAGGAACATGTGTTTTTTTAGCCAAATTTTGAGGTTTGCAAAGGATTCTGGGTAACAGAACCTGGTCCGAGCCACACAAGTCACCCCATCTTGGATTCCCCTAGGTCTCTAGTTTTCAGAAATGCACTGGTTTGGTAGGTTTCCCTAGGTGGCGGCTCAGCTAGTGGCCAAAATCTACAGGTAGGCACTTTGCAAAAAACACCTCTGTTTTCTTTTAAAAATTTGGATGAGTCCATGTTGCGCTTTGGGGCGTTTCCTGTCGCGGGTGCTAAGCCTACCCACACAAGTGAGGTATCATTTTTATCGGGAGACTTGGGGGAACGCTGGGTGGAAGGAAATTTGTGGCTCCTCTCAGATTCCAGAACTTTCTGCCACAGAAATATGAGGAACGTGTGTTTTTTTAGCCAAATTTTGAGGTTTGCAAAGGATTCTGGGTAACAGAACCTGGTCCGAGCCACACAAGTCACCCCATCTTGGATTCCCCTAGGTCTCTAGTTTTCAGAAATGCACAGGTTTGGTAGGTTTCCCTAGGTGCCGGCTGAGCTCAGGCCAAAATCTACAGGTAGGCACTTTGCAAAAAACACCTCTGTTTTCTCTAAAAAATTTGGATGTGTCCACGTTGCGCTTTGGGGCGTTTCCTGTCGCGGGCGCTAGGCCTACCCACACAAGTGAGGTATCATTTTTATCGGGAGACGTGGGGGAACGCTGGGTGGAAAGAAATTTGTGGCTTCTCTCACATTCCAGAACTTTCTGCCACAGAAATGTGAGGAACATGTGTTTTTTTAGCCAAATTTTGAGGTTTGCAAAGGATTCTGGGTAACAGAACCTGGTCCGAGCCACACAAGTCACCCCATCTTGGATTCCCCTAGGTCTCTAGTTTTCAGAAATGCACTGGTTTGGTAGGTTTCCCTAGGTGGCGGCTCAGCTAGTGGCCAAAATCTACAGGTAGGCACTTTGCAAAAAACACCTCTGTTTTCTTTTAAAAATTTGGATGAGTCCATGTTGCGCTTTGGGGCGTTTCCTGTCGCGGGTGCTAAGCCTACCCACACAAGTGAGGTATCATTTTTATCGGGAGACGTGGGGGAACGCTGGGTGGAAGGAAATTTGTGGCTCCTCTCAGATTCCAGAACTTTCTGCCACAGAAATATGAGGAACGTGTGTTTTTTTTAGCCAAATTTTGAGGTTTGCAAAGGATTCTGGGTAACAGAACCTGGTCCGAGCCACACAAGTCACCCCATCTTGGATTCCCCTAGGTCTCTAGTTTTCAGAAATGCACAGGTTTGGTAGGTTTCCCTAGGTGCCGGCTGAGCTCAGGCCAAAATCTACAGGTAGGCACTTTGCAAAAAACACCTCTGTTTTCTCTAAAAAATTTGGATGTGTCCACGTTGCGCTTTGGGGCGTTTCCTGTCGCGGGCGCTAGGCCTACCCACACAAGTGAGGTATCATTTTTATCGGGAGACGTGGGGGAACGCTGGGTGGAAGGAAATTTGTGGCTCCTCTCAGATTCCAGAACTTTCTGCCACAGAAATGTGAGGAACATGTGTTTTTTAGCCAAATTTTGAGGTTTGCAAAGGATTCTGGGTAACAGAACCTGGCCCGAGCCACACAAGTCACCCCATTTTGGATTCCCCTAGGTCTCTAGTTTTCAGAAATGCACAGGTTTGGTAGGTTTCCCTAGGTGCCGGCTGAGCTACAGGCCAAAATCTACAGGTAGGCACTTTGCAAAAAACACCCCTGTTTTCTTTCAAAAATGTGGATGTGTCCACGTTGCACTTTGGGGCGTTTCCAGTCGCGGGCGCTAGGCCTACCCACACAAGTGAGGTATCATTTTTCTCGGGAGACTTAGGGGAACGCTGGGTGGAAGGAAATTTGTGGCTCCTCTCAGATTCCAGAACTTTCTGCCACAGAAATGTGAGGAACATGTGTTTTTTTAGCCAAATTTTGAGGTTTGCAAAGGATTCTGGGTAACAGAACCTGGTCCGAGCCACACAAGTCACCCCATCTTGGATTCCCCTAGGTCTCTAGTTTTCAGAAATGCACTGGTTTGGTAGGTTTCCCTAGGTGGCGGCTCAGCTAGTGGCCAAAATCTACAGGTAGGCACTTTGCAAAAAACACCTCTGTTTTCTTTTAAAAATTTGGATGAGTCCATGTTGCGCTTTGGGGCGTTTCCTGTCGCGGGTGCTAAGCCTACCCACACAAGTGAGGTATCATTTTTATCGGGAGACTTGGGGGAACGCTGGGTGGAAGGAAATTTGTGGCTCCTCTCAGATTCCAGAACTTTCTGCCACAGAAATATGAGGAACGTGTGTTTTTTTAGCCAAATTTTGAGGTTTGCAAAGGATTCTGGGTAACAGAACCTGGTCCGAGCCACACAAGTCACCCCATCTTGGATTCCCCTAGGTCTCTAGTTTTCAGAAATGCACAGGTTTGGTAGGTTTCCCTAGGTGCCGGCTGAGCTCAGGCCAAAATCTACAGGTAGGCACTTTGCAAAAAACACCTCTGTTTTCTCTAAAAAATTTGGATGTGTCCACGTTGCGCTTTGGGGCGTTTCCTGTCGCGGGCGCTAGGCCTACCCACACAAGTGAGGTATCATTTTTATCGGGAGACGTGGGGGAACGCTGGGTGGAAAGAAATTTGTGGCTTCTCTCACATTCCAGAACTTTCTGCCACAGAAATGTGAGGAACATGTGTTTTTTTAGCCAAATTTTGAGGTTTGCAAAGGATTCTGGGTAACAGAACCTGGTCCGAGCCACACAAGTCACCCCATCTTGGATTCCCCTAGGTCTCTAGTTTTCAGAAATGCACTGGTTTGGTAGGTTTCCCTAGGTGGCGGCTCAGCTAGTGGCCAAAATCTACAGGTAGGCACTTTGCAAAAAACACCTCTGTTTTCTTTTAAAAATTTGGATGAGTCCATGTTGCGCTTTGGGGCGTTTCCTGTCGCGGGTGCTAAGCCTACCCACACAAGTGAGGTATCATTTTTATCGGGAGACGTGGGGGAACGCTGGGTGGAAGGAAATTTGTGGCTCCTCTCAGATTCCAGAACTTTCTGCCACAGAAATATGAGGAACGTGTGTTTTTTTAGCCAAATTTTGAGGTTTGCAAAGGATTCTGGGTAACAGAACCTGGTCCGAGCCACACAAGTCACCCCATCTTGGATTCCCCTAGGTCTCTAGTTTTCAGAAATGCACAGGTTTGGTAGGTTTCCCTAGGTGCCGGCTGAGCTCAGGCCAAAATCTACAGGTAGGCACTTTGCAAAAAACACCTCTGTTTTCTCTAAAAAATTTGGATGTGTCCACGTTGCGCTTTGGGGCGTTTCCTGTCGCGGGCGCTAGGCCTACCCACACAAGTGAGGTATCATTTTTATCGGGAGACGTGGGGGAACGCTGGGTGGAAAGAAATTTGTGGCTTCTCTCACATTCCAGAACTTTCTGCCACAGAAATGTGAGGAACATGTGTTTTTTTAGCCAAATTTTGAGGTTTGCAAAGGATTCTGGGTAACAGAACCTGGTCCGAGCCACACAAGTCACCCCATCTTGGATTCCCCATAGTCTCTAGTTTTCAGAAATGCACAGGGTTGGTAGGTTTCCCTAGGTGGCGGCTGAGCTAGAGGCCAAAATCTACAGGTAGGCACTTTGCAAAAAACACCTCTGTTTTCTTTCAAAAATTTGGATGTGTCCACGTTGCGCTTTGGGGCGTTTCCTGTTGCGGGCGCTAGGCCTACCCACACAAGTGAGGTATCATTTTTATCGGGAGACGTGGGGGAACGCTGGGTGGAAGGAAATTTGTGGCTCCTCTCAGATTCCAGAACTTTCTGCCACAGAAATGTGAGGAACATGTGTTTATTTAGCCACATTTTGAGGTTTGGAAAGGATTCTGGGTAACAGAACCTGGTCCGAACCACACAAGTCACCCCATCTTGAATTCCCCTAGGTCTCTAGTTTTCATAAATGCACAGGTTTGGTAGGTTTCCGTAGGTGCCAGCTGAGCTACAGGCCAAAATCTACAGGTAGGCACTTTGCAAAAAACACCTCTGTTTTCTTTAAAAAATGTGGATGTGTCCACGTTGCACTTTGGGGCGTTTCCTGTCGCGGGCGCTAGGCCTACCCACACAAGTGAGGTATCATTTTTATCGGGAGACGTGGGGGAACGCTGGGTGGAAGGAAATTTGTGGCTTCTCTCACATTCCAGAACTTTCTGCCACAGAAATGTGAGGAACATGTGTTTTTTTAGCCAAATTTTGAGGTTTGCAAAGGATTCTGGGTAACAGAACCTGGTCCGAGCCACACAAGTCACCCCATCTTGGATTCCCCATAGTCTCTAGTTTTCAGAAATGCACAGGGTTGGTAGGTTTCCCTAGGTGGCGGCTGAGCTAGAGGCCAAAATCTACAGGTAGGCACTTTGCAAAAAACACCTCTGTTTTCTTTTAAAAATTTGGATGTGTCCATGTTGCGCTTTGGGGCGTTTCCTGTTGCGGGCGCTAGGCCTACCCACACAAGTGAGGTATCATTTTTATCGGGAGACGTGGGGGAACGCTGGGTGGAAGGAAATTTGTGGCTCCTCTCAGATTCCAGAACTTTCTGCCACAGAAATATGAGGAACATGTGTTTTTTTAGCCAAATTTTGAGGTTTGCAAAGGATTCTGGGTAACAGAACCTGGTCCGAGCCACACAAGTCACCCTATCTTGGATTCCCCTAGGTCTCTAGTTTTCAGAAATGCACAGGTTTGGTAGGTTTCCCTAGGTGCCGGCTGAGCTCAGGCCAAAATCTACAGGTAGGCACTTTGCAAAAAACACCTCTGTTTTCTCTAAAAAATTTGGATGTGTCCACGTTTCGCTTTGGTGCGTTTCCTGTCGCGGGCGCTAGGCCTACCCACACAAGTGAGGTATCATTTTTCTCGGGAGACGTGGGGGAACGCTGGGTGGAAGGAAATTTGTGGCTTCTCTCACATTCCAGAACTTTCTGCCACAGAAATGTGAGGAACATGTGTTTTTTTAGCCAAATTTTGAGGTTTGCAAAGGATTCTGGGTAACAGAACCTGGTCCGAGCCACACAAGTCACCCCATCTTGGATTCCCCATAGTCTCTAGTTTTCAGAAATGCACAGGGTTGGTAGGTTTCCCTAGGTGGCGGCTGAGCTAGAGGCCAAAATCTACAGGTAGGCACTTTGCAAAAAACACCTCTGTTTTCTTTCAAAAATTTGGATGTGTCCACGTTGCGCTTTGGGGCGTTTCCTGTTGCGGGCGCTAGGCCTACCCACACAAGTGAGGTATCATTTTTATCGGGAGACGTGGGGGAACGCTGGGTGGAAGGAAATTTGTGGCTCCTCTCAGATTCCAGAACTTTCTGCCACAGAAATATGAGGAACATGTGTTTTTTTAGCCAAATTTTGAGGTTTGCAAAGGATTCTGGGTAACAGAACCTGGTCCGAGCCACACAAGTCACCCTATCTTGGATTCCCCTAGGTCTCTAGTTTTCAGAAATGCACAGGTTTGGTAGGTTTCCCTAGGTGCCGGCTGAGCTCAGGCCAAAATCTACAGGTAGGCACTTTGCAAAAAACACCTCTGTTTTCTCAAAAAAATTTGGATGTGTCCACGTTTCGCTTTGGGGCGTTTCCTGTCGCGGGCGCTAGGCCTACCCACACAAGTGAGGTATCATTTTTATCGGGAGACGTGGGGGAACGCTGGGTGGAAGGAAATTTGTGGCTTCTCTCACATTCCAGAACTTTCTGCCACAGAAATGTGAGGAACATGTGTTTTTTTAGCCAAATTTTGAGGTTTGCAAAGGATTCTGGGTAACAGAACCTGGTCCGAGCCACACAAGTCACCCCATCTTGGATTCCCCATAGTCTCTAGTTTTCAGAAATGCACAGGGTTGGTAGGTTTCCCTAGGTGGCGGCTGAGCTAGAGGCCAAAATCTACAGGTAGGCACTTTGCAAAAAACACCTCTGTTTTCTTTCAAAAATTTGGATGTGTCCACGTTGCGCTTTGGGGCGTTTCCTGTTGCGGGCGCTAGGCCTACCCACACAAGTGAGGTATCATTTTTATCGGGAGACGTGGGGGAACGCTGGGTGGAAGGAAATTTGTGGCTCCTCTCAGATTCCAGAACTTTCTGCCACAGAAATGTGAGGAACATCAGTTTTTTTAGCCAAATTTTGAGGTTTGCAAAGGATTCTGGGTAACAGAACCTGGTCCGAGCCACACAAGTCACCCCATCTTGGATTCCCCTAGGTCTCTAGTTGTCAGAAATGCACAGGTTTGTTAGGTTTCCCTAGGTGGCGGCTGAGCTAGAGGCCAAAATCTACAGGTAGGCACTTTGCAAAAAACACCTCTGTTTTCTTTAAAAAATTTGGATGTGTCCACGTTGCACTTTGGGGTGTGTCCTATCGCGGGCGCTAGGCCTACCCACACAAGTGAGGTATCATTTTTATAGGGAGACTTGGGGGAACGCTGGGTGGAAGGAAATTTGTGGCTCCTCTCAGATTCCAGAACTTTCTGCCACAGAAATGTGAGGAACATGTGTTTTTTAGCCAAATTTTGAGGTTTGCAAAGGATTCTGGGTAACAGAACCTGGTCCGAGCCACACAAGTCACCCCATTTTGGATTCCCCTAGGTCTCTAGTTTTCAGAAATGCACAGGTTTGGTAGGTTTCCCTAGGTGCCGGCTGAGCTACAGGCCAAAATCTACAGGTAGGCACTTTGCAAAAAACACCTCTGTTTTCTTTAAAAAATGTGGATGTGTCCACGTTGCGCTTTGGGGCGTTTCCTGTCGTGGGCGCTAGGCCTACCCACACAAGTGAGGTATCATTTTTATCGGGACACGTGGGGGAACGCTGCGTGGAAGGAAATTTGTGGCTCCTCTCAGATTCCAGAACTTTCTGCCACAGAAATGTGAGGAACATGTGTTTATTTAGCCACATTTTGAGGTTTGGAAAGGATTCTGGGTAACAGAACCTGGTCCGAGCCACACAAGTCACCCCATCTTGGATTCCCCTAGGCCTCTAGTTGTCAGAAATGCACAGGTTTGTTAGGTTTCCCTAGGTGGCGGCTGAGCTAGAGGCCAAAATCTACAGGTAGGCACTTTGCAAAAAACACCTCTGTTTTCTTTCAAAAATTTGGATGTGTCCACGTTGCACTTTGGGGTGTGTCCTATCGCGGGCGCTAGGCCTACCCACACAAGTGAGGTATCATTTTTATAGGGAGACTTGGGGGAACGCTGGGTGGAAGGAAATTTGTGGCTCCTCTCAGATTCCAGATCTTTCTGCCACAGAAATGTGAGGAACATGTGTTTTTTAGCCAAATTTTGAGGTTTGCAAAGGATTCTGGGTAACAGAACCTGGTCCGAGCCACACAAGTCACCCCATTTTGGATTCCCCTAGGTCTCTAGTTTTCAGAAATGCACAGGTTTGGTAGGTTTCCCTAGGTGCCGGCTGAGCTATAGGCCAAAATCTACAGGTAGGCACTTTGCAAAAAACACCCCTGTTTTCTTTCAAAAATGTGGATGTGTCCACGTTGCACTTTGGGGCGTTTCCAGTCGCGGGCGCTAGGCCTACCCACACAAGTGAGGTATCATTTTTCTCGGGAGACTTAGGGGAACGCTGGGTGGAAGGAAATTTGTGGCTCCTCTCAGATTCCAGAACTTTCTGCCACAGAAATGTGAGGAACATGTGTTTTTTTAGCCAAATTTTGAGGTTTGCAAAGGATTCTGGGTAACAGAACCTGGTCCGAGCCACACAAGTCACCCCATCTTGGATTCCCCTAGGTCTCTAGTTTTCAGAAATGCACAGGTTTGGTAGGTTTCCCTAGGTGCCGGCTGAGCTCAGGCCAAAATCTACAGGTAGGCACTTTGCAAAAAACACCTCTGTTTTCTCTAAAAAATTTGGATGTGTCCACGTTGCGCTTT
This sequence comes from Pleurodeles waltl, assembly GCF_031143425.1. Lineage (NCBI taxonomy): Eukaryota > Metazoa > Chordata > Amphibia > Caudata > Salamandridae > Pleurodeles > Pleurodeles waltl. The sequence goes on from NC_090439.1 coordinate 3,922,706, forward strand.
GGGGCGTTTCCTGTCGCGGGCGCTAGGCCTACCCACACAAGTGAGGTATCATTTTTATCGGGAGACTTGGGGGAACGCTGGGTGGAAAGAAATTTGTGGCTTCTCTCACATTCCAGATCTTTCTGCCACAGAAATGTGAGGAACATGTGTTTTTTAGCCAAATTTTGAGGTTTGCAAAGGATTCTGGGTAACAGAACCTGGTCCGAGCCACACAAGTCACCCCATTTTGGATTCCCCTAGGTCTCTAGTTTTCAGAAATGCACAGGTTTGGTAGGTTTCCCTAGGTGCCGGCTGAGCTACAGGCCAAAATCTACAGGTGGGCACTTTGCAAAAAACACCCCTGTTTTCTTTCAAAAATGTGGATGTGTCCACGTTGCACTTTGGGGCGTTTCCAGTCGCGGGCGCTAGGCCTACCCACACAAGTGAGGTATCATTTTTCTCGGGAGACTTAGGGGAACGCTGGGTGGAAGGAACTATGTGGCTCCTCTCAGATTCCAGAACTTTCTGCCACAGAAATGTGAGGAACATGTGTTTTTTTAGCCAAATTTTGAGGTTTGCAAAGGATTCTGGGTAACAGAACCTGGTCCGAGCCACACAAGTCACCCCATCTTGGATTCCCCTAGGTCTCTAGTTTTCAGAAATGCACTGGTTTGGTAGGTTTCCCTAGGTGGCGGCTGAGCTAGTGGCCAAAATCTACAGGTAGGCACTTTGCAAAAAACACCTCTGTTTTCTTTTAAAAATTTGGATGTGTCCATGTTGCGCTTTGGGGCGTTTCCTGTCGCGGGTGCTAAGCCTACCCACACAAGTGAGGTATCATTTTTATCGGGAGACGTGGGGGAACGCTGGGTGGAAGGAAATTTGTGGCTCCTCTCAGATTCCAGAACTTTCTGCCACAGAAATATGAGGAACATGTGTTTTTTTAGCCAAATTTTGAGGTTTGCAAAGGATTCTGGGTAACAGAACCTGGTCCGAGCCACACAAGTCACCCCATCTTGGATTCCCTTAGGTCTCTAGTTTTCAGAAATGCACAGGTTTGGTAGGTTTCCCTAGGTGCCGGCTGAGCTTAGGCCAAAATCTACAGGTAGGCACTTTGCAAAAAACACCTCTATTTTCTCTAAAAAATTTGGATGTGTCCACGTTGCGCTTTGGGGCGTTTCCTGTCGCGGGCGCTAGGCCTACCCACACAAGTGAGGTATCATTTTTATCGGGAGACGTGGGGGAACGCTGGGTGGAAGGAAATTTGTGGCTCCTCTCAGATTCCAGAACTTTCTGCCACAGAAATGTGAGGAACATGTGTTTATTTAGCCACATTTTGAGGTTTGGGAAGGATTCTGGGTAACAGAACCTGGTCCGAACCACACAAGTCACCCCATCTTGAATTCCCCTAGGTCTCTAGTTTTCATAAATGCACAGGTTTGGTAGGTTTCCGTAGGTGCCAGCTGAGCTACAGGCCAAAATCTACAGGTAGGCACTTTGCAAAAAACACCTCTGTTTTCTTTAAAAAATGTGGATGTGTCCACGTTGCACTTTGGGGCGTTTCCAGTCGCGGGCGCTAGGCCTACCCACACAAGTGAGGTATCATTTTTCTCGGGAGACTTAGGGGAATGCTGGGTGGAAGGAAATTTGTGGCTCCTCTCAGATTCCAGAACTTTCTGCCACAGAAATGTGAGGAACATGTGTTTTTTTAGCCAAATTTTGAGGTTTGCAAAGGATTCTGGGTAACAGAACCTGGTCCGAGCCACACAAGTCACCCCATCTTGGATTCCCCTAGGTCTCTAGTTTTCAGAAATGCACTGGTTTGGTAGGTTTCCCTAGGTGGCGGCTGAGCTAGTGGCCAAAATCTACAGGTAGGCACTTTGCAAAAAACACCTCTGTTTTCTTTTAAAAATTTGGATGTGTCCATGTTGCGCTTTGGGGAGTTTCCTGTCGCGGGCGCTAAGCATACCCACACAAGTGAGGTATCATTTTTATCGGGATACGTGGGGGAACGCTGGGTGGAAGGAAATTTGTGGCTCCTCTCAGATTCCAGAACTTTCTGCCACAGAAATATGAGGAACATGTGTTTTTTTAGCCAAATTTTGAGGTTTGCAAAGGATTCTGGGTAACAGAACCTGGTCCGAGCCACACAAGTCACCCTATCTTGGATTCCCCTAGGTCTCTAGTTTTCAGAAATGCACAGGTTTGGTAGGTTTCCCTAGGTGCCGGCTGAGCTCAGGCCAAAATCTACAGGTAGGCACTTTGCAAAAAACACCTCTGTTTTCTCTAAAAAATTTGGATGTGTCCACGTTGCGCTTTGGGGCGTTTCCTGTCGCGGGCGCTAGGCCTACCCACACAAGTGAGGTATCATTTTTATCGGGAGACGTGGGGGAACGCTGGGTGGAAGGAAATTTGTGGCTTCTCTCACATTCTAGAACTTTCTGCCACAGAAATGTGAGGAACATGTGTTTTTTTAGCCAAATTTTGAGGTTTGCAAAGGATTCTGGGTAACAGAACCTGGTCCGAGCCACACAAGTCACCCCATCTTGGATTCCCCATAGTCTCTAGTTTTCAGAAATGCACAGGGTTGGTAGGTTTCCCTAGGTGGCGGCTGAGCTAGAGGCCAAAATCTACAGGTAGGCACTTTGCAAAAAACACCTCTGTTTTCTTTCAAAAATTTGGATGTGTCCACGTTGCGCTTTGGGGCGTTTCCTGTTGCGGGCGCTAGGCCTACCCACACAAGTGAGGTATCATTTTTATCGGGAGACGTGGGGGAACGCTGGGTGGAAGGAAACTTGTGGCTCCTCTCAGATTCCAGAACTTTCTGCCACAGAAATGTGAGGAACATCAGTTTTTTTAGCCAAATTTTGAGGTTTGCAAAGGATTCTGGGTAACAGAACCTGGTCCGAGCCACACAAGTCACCCCATCTTGGATTCCCCTAGGTCTCTAGTTGTCAGAAATGCACAGGTTTGTTAGGTTTCCCTAGGTGGCGCCTGAGCTAGAGGCCAAAATCTACAGGTAGGCACTTTGCAAAAAACACCTCTGTTTTCTTTCAAAAATTTGGATGTGTCCACGTTGCACTTTGGGGTGTGTCCTATCGCGGGCGCTAGGCCTACCCACACAAGTGAGGTATCATTTTTATAGGGAGACTTGGGGGAACGCTGGGTGGAAGGAAATTTGTGGCTCCTCTCAGATTCCAGAACTTTCTGCCACAGAAATGTGAGGAACATGTGTTTTTTAGCCAAATTTTGAGGTTTGCAAAGGATTCTGGGTAACAGAACCTGGTCCGAGCCACACAAGTCACCCCATTTTGGATTCCCCTAGGTCTCTAGTTTTCAGAAATGCACAGGTTTGGTAGGTTTCCCTAGGTGCCGGCTGAGCTACAGGCCAAAATCTACAGGTAGGCACTTTGCAAAAAACACCTCTGTTTTCTTTAAAAAATGTGGATGTGTCCACGTTGCGCTTTGGGGCGTTTCCTGTCGTGGGCGCTAGGCCTACCCACACAAGTGAGGTATCATTTTTATCGGGACACGTGGGGGAACGCTGCGTGGAAGGAAATTTGTGGCTCCTCTCAGATTCCAGAACTTTCTGCCACAGAAATGAGAGGAACATGTGTTTATTTAGCCACATTTTGAGGTTTGGAAAGGATTCTGGGTAACAGAACCTGGTCCGAGCCACACAAGTCACCCCATCTTGGATTCCCCTAGGTCTCTAGTTGTCAGAAATGCACAGGTTTGTTAGGTTTCCCTAGGTGGCGGCTGAGCTAGTGGCCAAAATCTACAGGTAGGCACTTTGCAAAAAACACCTCTGTTTTCTTTCAAAAATTTGGATGTGTCCATGTTGCGCTTTGGGGCGTTTCCTGTCGCGGGCGCTAAGCCTACCCACACAAGTGAGGTATCATTTTTATCGGGAGAAGTGGTGGAACGCTGGGTGGAAGGAAATTTGTGGCTCCTCTCAGATTCCAGAACTTTCTGCCACAGAAATGTGAGGAACATGTGTTTTTTTAGCCACATTTTGAGGTTTGCAAAGGATTCTGGGTTACAGAACCTGGTCCGAGCCACACAAGTCACCCCATCTTGGATTCCCCTAGGTCTCTAGTTTTCATAAATGCACAGGTTTGGTAGGTTTCCCTAGGTGGCGGCTGAGCTAGTGGCCAAAATCTACAGGTAGGCACTTTGCAAAAAACACCTCTGTTTTCTTTCAAAAATTTGGATGTGTCCATGTTGCGCTTTGGGGCGTTTCCTGTCGCGGGCGCTAAGCCTACCCACACAAGTGAGGTATCATTTTTATCGGGAGAAGTGGTGGAACGCTGGGTGGAAGGAAATTTGTGGCTCCTCTCACATTCCAGAACTTTCTGCCACAGAAATGTGAGGAACATGTGTTTTTTTAGCCACATTTTGAGGTTTGCAAAGGATTCTGGGTAACAGAACCTGGTCCGAGCCACACAAGTCACCCCATCTTGGATTCCCCTAAGTCTCTAGTTTTCAGAAATGCACAGGTTTGGTAGGTTTCTCTAGGTGGCGGCTGAGCTACAGGCCAAAATCTACAGGTAGGCACTTTGCAAAAAACACCTCTGTTTTCTTTCAAGAAATTGGATGTGTCCACGTTGCGTTTTGGGGCGTTTCCTGTCGCGGGCGCTAGGCCTACCCACACAAGTGAGGTATCATTTTTATCGGGAGACTTGGGGGAACGCTGGGTGGAAGGAAATTTGTGGCTCCTCTCAGATTCCAGAACTTTCTGCCACAGAAATGTGTGGAACATGTTTTTTTTTAGCCAAATTTTGAGGTTTGCAAAGGATTCTGGGTAACAGAACCTGGTCCCAGCCACACAAGTCACCCCATCTTGGATTCCCCTAGGTCTCTAGTTTTCAGAAATGCACAGGTTTGGTAGGTTTCCCTAGGTGGCGGCTGAGCTACAGGCCAAAATCTACAGGTAGGCACTTTGCAAAAAACACCTCTGTTTTCTTTAAAAAATTTGGATGTGTCCACGTTGCGCTTTGGGGCATTTCCTGTCGCGGGCGCTAGGCCTACCCACAAAAGTGAGGTATCATTTTTATCGGGAGACGTGGGGGAACGCTGGGTGGAAGGAAATTTGTGGCTCCTCTTAGATTCCAGAACTTTCTGCCACAGAAATATGAGGAACATGTGTTTTTTTAGCCAAATTTTGAGGTTTGCAAAGGATTCTGGGTAACAGAACCTGGTCCGAGCCACACAAGTCACCCCATCTTGGATTCCCCTAGGTCTCTAGTTTTCAGAAATGCACAGGTTTGGTAGGTTTCCCTAGGTGCCGGCTGAGCTCAGGCCAAAATCTACAGGTAGGCACTTTGCAAAAAACACCTCTGTTTTCTTTCAAAAATTTGGATGTGTCCACGTTGCGCTTTGGGGCGTTTCCTGTCGCGGGCGCTAGGCCTACCCACACAAGTGAGGTATCATTTTTATCGGGAGACGTGGGGGAACGCTGGGTGGAAGGAAATTTGTGGCTTCTCTCAGATTCCAGAACTTTCTGCCACAGAAATGTGAGGAACATGTGTTTTTTTAGCCAAATTTTGAGGTTTGCAAAGGATTCTGGGTAACAGAACCTGGTCCGAGCCACACAAGTCACCCCATCTTGGATTCCCCATAGTCTCTAGTTTTCAGAAATGCACAGGGTTGGTAGGTTTCCCTAGGTGGCGGCTGAGCTAGAGGCCAAAATCTACAGGTAGGCACTTTGCAAAAAACACCTCTGTTTTCTTTCAAAAATTTGGATGTGTCCACGTTGCGCTTTGGGGCGTTTCCTGTTGCGGGCGCTAGGCCTACCCACACAAGTGAGGTATCATTTTTATCGGGAGACGTGGGGGAACGCTGGGTGGAAGGAAATTTGTGGCTCCTCTCAGATTCCAGAACTTTCTGCCACAGAAATGTGAGGAACATCAGTTTTTTTAGCCAAATTTTGAGGTTTGCAAAGGATTCTGGGTAACAGAACCTGGTCCGAGCCACACAAGTCACCCCATCTTGGATTCCCCTAGGTCTCTAGTTGTCAGAAATGCACAGGTTTGTTAGGTTTCCCTAGGTGGCGGCTGAGCTAGAGGCCAAAATCTACAGGTAGGCACTTTGCAAAAAACACCTCTGTTTTCTTTCAAAAATTTGGATGTGTCCACGTTGCACTTTGGGTTGTGTCCTATCGCGGGCGCTAGGCCTACCCACACAAGTGAGGTATCATTTTTATAGGGAGACTTGGGGGAACGCTGGGTGGAAGGAAATTTGTGGCTCCTCTCAGATTCCAGAACTTTCTGCCACAGAAATGTGAGGAACATGTGTTTTTTAGCCAAATTTTGAGGTTTGCAAAGGATTCTGGGTAACAGAACCTGGTCCGAGCCACACAAGTCACCCCATTTTGGATTCCCCTAGGTCTCTAGTTTTCAGAAATGCACAGGTTTGGTAGGTTTCCCTAGGTGCCGGCTGAGCTACAGGCCAAAATCTACAGGTAGGCACTTTGCAAAAAACACCTCTGTTTTCTTTAAAAAATGTGGATGTGTCCACGTTGCGCTTTGGGGCGTTTCCTGTCGTGGGCGCTAGGCCTACCCACACAAGTGAGGTATCATTTTTATCGGGACACGTGGGGGAACGCTGCGTGGAAGGAAATTTGTGGCTCCTCTCAGATTCCAGAACTTTCTGCCACAGAAATGTGAGGAACATGTGTTTATTTAGCCACATTTTGAGGTTTGGAAAGGATTCTGGGTAACAGAACCTGGTCCGAGCCACACAAGTCACCCCATCTTGGATTCCCCTAGGTCTCTAGTTGTCAGAAATGCCACGGTTTGTTAGGTTTCCCTAGGTGGCGGCTGAGCTAGAGGCCAAAATCTACAGGTAGGCACTTTGCAAAAAACACCTCTGTTTTCTTTCAAAAATTTGGATGTGTCCACGTTGCACTTTGGGGTGTGTCCTATCGCGGGCGCTAGGCCTACCCACACAAGTGAGGTATCATTTTTATAGGGAGACTTGGGGGAACGCTGGGTGGAAGGAAATTTGTGGCTCCTCTCAGATTCCAGAACTTTCTGCCACAGAAATGTGAGGAACATGTGTTTTTTAGCCAAATTTTGAGGTTTGCAAAGGATTCTGGGTAACAGAACCTGGTCCGAGCCACACAAGTCACCCCATTTTGGATTCCCCTAGGTCTCTAGTTTTCAGAAATGCACAGGTTTGGTAGGTTTCCCTAGGTGCCGGCTGAGCTACAGGCCAAAATCTACAGGTAGGCACTTTGCAAAAAACACCTCTGTTTTCTTTCAAAAATGTGGATGTGTCCACGTTGCACTTTGGGGCGTTTCCTGTCGCGGGCGCTAGGCCTACCCACACAAGTGAGGTATCATTTTTCTCGGGAGACTTAGGGGAACGCTGGGTGGAAGGAAATTTGTGGCTCCTCTCAGATTCCAGAACTTTCTGCCACAGAAATGTGAGGAACATGTGTTTTTTTAGCCAAATTTTGAGGTTTGCAAAGGATTCTGGGTAACAGAACCTGGTCCGAGCCACACAAGTCACCCCATCTTGGATTCCCCTAGGTCTCTAGTTTTCAGAAATGCACTGGTTTGGTAGGTTTCCCTAGGTGGCGGCTGAGTTAGTGGCCAAAAACTACAGGTAGGCACTTTGCAAAAAACACCTCTGTTTTCTTTTAAAAATTTGGATGTGTCCATGTTGCGCTTTGGGGCGTTTCCTGTCGCGGGCGCTAAGCCTACCCACACAAGTGAGGTATCATTTTTATCGGGAGAAGTGGTGGAACGCTGGGTGGAAGGAAATTTGTGGCTCCTCTCAGATTCCAGAACTTTCTGCCACAGAAATGTGAGGAACATGTTTTTTTTAGCCAAATTTTGAGGTTTGCAAAGGATTCTGGGTTACAGAAACTGGTCCGAGCCACACAAGTCACCCCATCTTGGATTCCCCTAAGTCTCTAGTTTTCAGAAATGCACAGGTTTGGTAGGTTTCCCTAGGTGGCGGCTGAGCTACAGGCCAAAATCTACAGGTAGGCACTTTGCAAAAAACACCTCTGTTTTCTTTAAAAAAATTGGATGTGTCCACGTTGCGTTTTGGGGCGTTTCCTGTCGCGGGCGCTAGGCCTACCCACACAAGTGAGGTATCATTTTTATCGGGAGACGTGGGGGAACGCTGGGTGGAAGGAAATTTGTGGCTCCTCTCAGATTCCAGAACTTTCTGCCACAGAAATATGAGGAACATGTGTTTTTTTAGCAAAATTTTGAGGTTTGCAAAGGATTCTGGGTAACAGAACCTGGTCCGAGCCACACAAGTCACCCCATCTTGGATTCCCCTAAGTCTCTAGTTTTCAGAAATGCACAGGTGTGGTAGGTTTCCCTAGGTGGCGGCTGAGCTACAGGCCAAAATCTACAGGTAGGCACTTTGCAAAAAACACCTCTGTTTTCTTTCAAGAAATTGGATGTGTCCACGTTGCGTTTTGGGGCGTTTCCTGTCGCGGGCGCTAGGCCTACCCACACAAGTGAGGTATCATTTTTATCGGGAGACTTGGGGGAACGCTGGGTGGAAGGAAATTTGTGGCTCCTCTCAGATTCCAGAACTTTCTGCCACAGAAATGTGAGGAACATGTGTTTTTTTAGCCAAATTTTGAGGTTTGCAAAGGATTCTGGGTAACAGAACCTGGTCCGAGCCACACAAGTCACCCCATCTTGGATTCCCCTAGGTCTCTAGTTTTCAGAAATGCACAGCTTTGGTAGGTTTCCCTAGGTGGCGGCTGAGCTAGAGGCCAAAATCTACAGGTAGGCACTTTGCAAAAAACACCTCTGTTTTCTTTCAAAAATTTGGATGTGTCCACGTTGCGCTTTGGGGCGTTTCCTGTCGCGGGCGCTAGGGCTACCCACACAAGTGAGGTATCATTTTTATCAGGAGACGTGGGGGAACGCTGGGTGGAAGGAAATTTGTGGCTTCTCTCAGATTCCAGAACTTTCTGCCACAGAAATGTGAGGAACATGTGTTTTTTTAGCCAAATTTTGAGGTTTGCAAAGGATTCTGGGTAACAGAACCTGGTCCGAGCCACACAAGTCACCCCATCTTGGATTCCCCATAGTCTCTAGTTTTCAGAAATGCACAGGGTTGGTAGGTTTCCCTAGGTGGCGGCTGAACTAGAGGCCAAAATCTACAGGTAGGCACTTTGCAAAAAACACCTCTGTTTTCTTTCAAAAATTTGGATGTGTCCACGTTGCGCTTTGGGGCGTTTCCTGTTGCGGGCGCTAGGCCTACCCACACAAGTGAGGTATCATTTTTATCGGGAGACGTGGGGGAACGCTGGGTGGAAGGAAATTTGTGGCTCCTCTCAGATTCCAGAACTTTCTGCCACAGAAATGTGAGGAACATGTGTTTATTTAGCCACATTTTGAGGTTTGGAAAGGATTCTGGGTAACAGAACCTGGTCCGAACCACACAAGTCACCCCATCTTGAATTCCCCTAGGTCTCTAGTTTTCATAAATGCACAGGTTTGGTAGGTTTCCGTAGGTGCCAGCTGAGCTACAGGCCAAAATCTACAGGTAGGCACTTTGCAAAAAACACCTCTGTTTTCTTTAAAAAAATTGGATGTGTCCACGTTGTGCTTTGGGGCGTTTCCTGTCGTGGGCGCTAGGCCTACCCACACAAGTGAGGTATCATTTTTATCGGGAGACGTGGGGGAACGCTGCGTGGAAGGAAATTTGTGGCTCCTCTCAGATTCCAGAACTTTCTGCCACAGAAATGTGAGGAACATCAGTTTTTTTAGCCAAATTTTGAGGTTTGCAAAGGATTCTGGGTAACAGAACCTGGTCCGAGCCACACAAGTCACCCCATCTTGGATTCCCCTAGGTCTCTAGTTGTCAGAAATGCACAGGTTTGTTAGGTTTCCCTAGGTGGCGGCTGAGCTAGAGGCCAAAATCTACAGGTAGGCACTTTGCAAAAAACACCTCTGTTTTCTTTCAAAAATTTGGATGTGTCCACGTTGCACTTTGGGGTGTGTCCTATCGCGGGCGCTAGGCCTACCCACACAAGTGAGGTATCATTTTTATAGGGAGACTTGGGGGAACGCTGGGTGGAAGGAAATTTGTGGCTCCTCTCAGATTCCAGAACTTTCTGCCACAGAAATGTGAGGAACATGTGTTTTTTAGCCAAATTTTGAGGTTTGCAAAGGATTCTGGGTAACAGAACCTGGTCCGAGCCACACAAGTCACCCCATTTTGGATTCCCCTAGGTCTCTAGTTTTCAGAAATGCACAGGTTTGGTAGGTTTCCCTAGGTGCCGGCTGAGCTACAGGCCAAAATCTACAGGTAGGCACTTTGCAAAAAACACCTCTGTTTTCTTTAAAAAATGTGGATGTGTCCACGTTGCGCTTTGGGGCGTTTCCTGTCGTGGGCTCTAGGCCTACCCACACAAGTGAGGTATCATTTTTATCGGGACACGTGGGGGAACGCTGCGTGGAAGGGAATTTGTGGCTCCTCTCAGATTCCAGAACTTTCTGCCACAGAAATGTGAGGAACATGTGTTTATTTAGCCACATTTTGAGGTTTGGAAAGGATTCTGGGTAACAGAACCTGGTCCGAGCCACACAAGTCACCCCATCTTGGATTCCCCTAGGTCTCTAGTTGTCAGAAATGCACAGGTTTGTTAGGTTTCCCTAGGTGGCGGCTGAGCTAGAGGCCAAAATCTACAGGTAGGCACTTTGCAAAAAACACCTCTGTTTTCTTTCAAAAATTTGGATGTGTCCACGTTGCACTTTGGGGTGTGTCCTATCGCGGGCGCTAGGCCTACCCACACAAGTGAGGTATCCTTTTTATAGGGAGACTTGGGGGAACGCTGGGTGGAAGGAAATTTGTGGCTCCTCTCAGATTCCAGAACTTTCTGCCACAGAAATGTGAGGAACATGTGTTTTTTAGCCAAATTTTGAGGTTTGCAAAGGATTCTGGGTAACAGAACCTGGTCCGAGCCACACAAGTCACCCCATCTTGGATTCCCCTAGGTCTCTAGTTTTCAGAAATGCACTGGTTTGGTAGGTTTCCCTAGGTGGCGGCTCAGCTAGTGGCCAAAATCTACAGGTAGGCACTTTGCAAAAAACACCTCTGTTTTCTTTTAAAAATTTGGATGAGTCCATGTTGCGCTTTGGGGCGTTTCCTGTCGCGGGTGCTAAGCCTACCCACACAAGTGAGGTATCATTTTTATCGGGAGACGTGGGGGAACGCTGGGTGGAAGGAAATTTGTGGCTCCTCTCAGATTCCAGAACTTTCTGCCACAGAAATATGAGGAACATGTGTTTTTTTAGCCAAATTTTGAGGTTTGCAAAGGATTCTGGGTAACAGAACCTGGTCCGAGCCACACAAGTCACCCCATCTTGGATTCCCCTAGGTCTCTAGTTTTCAGAAATGCACAGGTTTGGTAGGTTTCCCTAGGTGCCGGCTGAGCTCAGGCCAAAATCTACAGGTAGGCACTTTGCAAAAAACACCTCTGTTTTCTCTAAAAAATTTGGATGTGTCCACGTTGCGCTTTGGGGCGTTTCCTGTCGCGGGCGCTAGGCCTACCCACACAAGTGAGGTATCATTTTTATCGGGAGACGTGGGGGAACGCTGGGTTGAAAGAAATTTGTGGCTTCTCTCACATTCCAGAACTTTCTGCCACAGAAATGTGAGGAACATGTGTTTTTTTAGCCAAATTTTGAGGTTTGCAAAGGATTCTGGGTAACAGAACCTGGTCCGAGCCACACAAGTCAAACCATCTTGGATTCCCCATAGTCTCTAGTTTTCAGAAATGCACAGGGTTGGTAGGTTTCCCTAGGTGGCGGCTGAGCTAGAGGCCAAAATCTACAGGTAGGCACTTTGCAAAAAACACCTCTGTTTTCTTTCAAAAATTTGGATGTGTCCACGTTGCGCTTTGGGGCGTTTCCTGTTGCGGGCGCTAGGCCTACCCACACAAGTGAGGTATCATTTTTATCGGGAGACGTGGGGGAACGCTGGGTGGAAGGAAATTTGTGGCTCCTCTCAGATTCCAGAACTTTCTGCCACAGAAATGTGAGGAACATCAGTTTTTTTAGCCAAATTTTGAGGTTTGCAAAGGATTCTGGGTAACAGAACCTGGTCCGAGCCACACAAGTCACCCCATCTTGGATTCCCCTAGGTCTCTAGTTGTCAGAAATGCACAGGTTTGTTAGGTTTCCCTAGGTGGCGGCTGAGCTAGAGGCCAAAATCTACAGGTAGGCACTTTGCAAAAAACACCTCTGTTTTCTTTAAAAAATTTGGATGTGTCCACGTTGCACTTTGGGGTGTGTCCTATCGCGGGCGCTAGGCCTACCCACACAAGTGAGGTATCATTTTTATAGGGAGACTTGGGGGAACGCTGGGTGGAAGGAAATTTGTGGCTCCTCTCAGATTCCAGTACTTTCTGCCACAGAAATGTGAGGAACATGTGTTTTTTAGCCAAATTTTGAGGTTTGCAAAGGATTCTGGGTAACAGAACCTGGTCCGAGCCACACAAGTCACCCCATTTTGGATTCCCCTAGGTCTCTAGTTTTCAGAAATGCACAGGTTTGGTAGGTTTCCCTAGGTGCCGGCTGAGCTACAGGCCAAAATCTACAGGTAGGCACTTTGCAAAAAACACCTCTGTTTTCTTTAAAAAATGTGGATGTGTCCACGTTGCGCTTTGGGGCGTTTCCTGTCGTGGGCGCTAGGCCTACCCACACAAGTGAGGTAGCATTTTTATCGAAACACGTGGGGGAACGCTGCGTGGAAGGAAATTTGTGGCTCCTCTCAGATTCCAGAACTTTCTGCCACAGAAATGTGAGGAACATGTGTTTATTTAGCCACATTTTGAGGTTTGGAAAGGATTCTGGGTAACAGAACCTGGTCCGAGCCACACAAGTCACCCCATCTTGGATTCCCCTAGGTCTCTAGTTGTCAGAAATGCACAGGTTTGTTAGGTTTCCCTAGGTGGCGGCTGAGCTAGAGGCCAAAATCTACAGGTAGGCACTTTGCAAAAAACACCTCTGTTTTCTTTAAAAAATTTGGATGTGTCCACGTTGCACTTTGGGGTGTGTCCTATCGCGGGCGCTAGGCCTACCCACACAAGTGAGGTATCATTTTTATAGGGAGACTTGGGGGAACGCTGGGTGGAAGGAAATTTGTGGCTCCTCTCAGATTCCAGATCTTTCTGCCACAGAAATGTGAGGAACATATGTTTTTTAGCCAAATTTTGAGGTTTGCAAAGGATTCTGGGTAACAGAACCTGGTCCGAGCCACACAAGTCACCCCATTTTGGATTCCCCTAGGTCTCTAGTTTTCAGAAATGCACAGGTTTGGTAGGTTTCCCTAGGTGCCGGCTGAGCTATAGGCCAAAATCTACAGGTAGGCACTTTGCAAAAAACACCCCTGTTTTGTTTCAAAAATGTGGATGTGTCCACGTTGCACTTTGGGGCGTTTCCAGTCGCGGGCGCTAGGCCTACCCACACAAGTGAGGTATCATTTTTCTCGGGAGACTTAGGGGAACGCTGGGTGGAAGGAAATTTGTGGCTCCTCTCAGATTCCAGAACTTTCTGCCACAGAAATGTGAGGAACATGTGTTTTTTTAGCCAAATTTTGAGGTTTGCAAAGGATTCTGGGTAACAGAACCTGGTCCGAGCCACACAAGTCACCCCATCTTGGATTCCCCTAGGTCTCTAGTTTTCAGAAATGCACAGGTTTGGTAGGTTTCCCTAGGTGCCGGCTGAGCTCAGGCCAAAATCTACAGGTAGGCACTTTGCAAAAAACACCTCTGTTTTCTCTAAAAAATTTGGATGTGTCCACCTTGCGCTTTGGGGCGTTTCCTGTCGCGGGCGCTAGGCCTACCCACACAAGTGAGGTATCATTTTTATCGGGAGACTTGGGGGAACGCTGGGTGGAAAGAAATTTGTGGCTTCTCTCACATTCCAGAACTTTCTGCCACAGAAATGTGAGGAACATGTGTTTTTTTAGCCAAATTTTGAGGTTTGCAAAGGATTCTGGGTAACAGAACCTGGTCCGAGCCACACAAGTCACCCCATCTTGGATTCCCCATAGTCTCTAGTTTTCAGAAATGCACAGGGTTGGTAGGTTTCCCTAGGTGGCGGCTGAGCTAGAGGCCAAAATCTACAGGTAGGCACTTTGCAAAAAACACCTCTGTTTTCTTTCAAAAATTTGGATGTGTCCACGTTGCGCTTTGGGGCGTTTCCTGTGGCGGGCGCTAGGCCTACCCACACAAGTGAGGTATCATTTTTATCGGGAGACGTGGGGGAACGCTGGGTGGAAGGAAATATGTGGCTCCTCTCAGATTCCAGAACTTTCTGCCACAGAAATGTGAGGAACATGTGTTTATTTAGCCACATTTTGAGGTTTGGAAAGGATTCTGGGTAACAGAACCTGGTCCGAACCACACAAGGCACCCCATCTTGAATTCCCCTAGGTCTCTAGTTTTCATAAATGCACAGGTTTGGTAGGTTTCCGTAGGTGCCAGCTGAGCTACAGGCCAAAATCTACAGGTAGGCACTTTGCAAAAAACACCTCTGTTTTCTTTAAAAAATGTGGATGTGTCCACGTTGCACTTTGGGGCGTTTCCAGTCGCGGGCGCTAGGCCTACCCACACAAGTGAGGTATCATTTTTCTCGGGAGACTTAGGGGAATGCTGGGTGGAAGGAAATTTGTGGCTCCTCTCAGATTCCAGAACTTTCTGCCACAGAAATGTGAGGAACATGTGTTTTTTTAGCCAAATTTTGAGGTTTGTAAAGGATTCTGGGTAACAGAACCTGGTCCGAGCCACACAAGTCACCCCATCTTGGATTCCCCTAGGTCTTTAGTTTTCAGAAATGCACTGGTTTGGTAGGTTTCCCTAGGTGGCGGCTGAGCTAGTGGCCAAAATCTACAGGTAGGCACTTTGCAAAAAACACCTCTGTTTTCTTTTAAAAATTTGGATGTGTCCATGTTGCGCTTTGGGGCGTTTCCTGTCGCGGGCGCTAAGCCTACCCACACAAGTGAGGTATCATTTTTATCGGGATACGTGGGGGAACGCTGGGTGGAAGGAAATTTGTGGCTCCTCTCAGATTCCAGAACTTTCTGCCACAGAAATATGAGGAACATGTGTTTTTTTAGCCAAATTTTGAGGTTTGCAAAGGATTCTGGGTAACAGAACCTGGTCCGAGCCACACAAGTCACCCTATCTTGGATTCCCCTAGGTCTCTAGTTTTCAGAAATGCACAGGTTTGGTAGGTTTCCCTAGGTGCCGGCTGAGCTCAGGCCAAAATCTACAGGTAGGCACTTTGCAAAAAACACCTCTGTTTTCTCTAAAAAATTTGGATGTGTCCACGTTGCGCTTTGGGGCGTTTCCTGTCGCGGGCGCTAGGCCTACCCACACAAGTGAGGTATCATTTTTATCGGGAGACGTGGGGGAACGCTGGGTGGAAGGAAATTTGTGGCTTCTCTCACATTCCAGAACTTTCTGCCACAGAAATGTGAGGAACATGTGTTTTTTTAGCCAAATTTTGAGGTTTGCAAAGGATTCTGGGTAACAGAACCTGGTCCGAGCCACACAAGTCACCCCATCTTGGATTCCCCATAGTCTCTAGTTTTCAGAAATGCACAGGGTTGGTAGGTTTCCCTAGGTGGCGGCTGAGCTAGAGGCCAAAATCTCCAGGTAGGCACTTTGCAAAAAACACCTCTGTTTTCTTTCAAAAATTTGGATGTGTCCACGTTGCGCTTTGGGGCGTTTCCTGTTGCGGGCGCTAGGCCTACCCACACAAGTGAGGTATCATTTTTATCGGGAAACGTGGGGGAACGCTGGGTGGAAGGAAATTTGTGGCTCCTCTCAGATTCCAGAACTTTCTGCCACAGAAATGTGAGGAACATCAGTTTTTTTTGCCAAATTTTGAGGTTTGCAAAGGATTCTGGGTAACAGAACCTGGTCCGAGCCACACAAGTCACCCCATCTTGGATTCCCCTAGGTCTCTAGTTTTCAGAAATGCACAGGTTTGTTAGGTTTCCCTAGGTGGCGGCTGAGCTAGAGGCCAAAACCTACAGGTAGGCACTTTGCAAAAAACACCTCTGTTTTCTTTCAAAAATTTGGATGTGTCCACGTTGCACTTTGGGGTGTGTCCTATCGCGGGCGCTAGGCCTACCCACACAAGTGAGGTATCATTTTTATAGGGAGACTTGGGGGAACGCTGGGTGGAAGGAAATTTGTGGCTCCTCTCAGATTCCAGAACTTTCTGCCACAGAAATGTGAGGAACATGTGTTTTTTAGCCAAATTTTGAGGTTTGCAAAGGATTCTGGGTAACAGAACCTGGTCCGAGCCACACAAGTCACCCCATTTTGGATTCCCCTAGGTCTCTAGTTTTCAGAAATGCACAGGTTTGGTAGGTTTCCCTAGGTGCCGGCTGAGCTACAGGCCAAAATCTACAGGTAGGCACTTTGCAAAAAACACCTCTGTTTTCTTTAAAAAATGAGGATGTGTCCACGTTGCGCTTTGGGGCGTTTCCTGTCGTGGGCGCTAGGCCTACCCACACAAGTGAGGTATCATTTTTATCGGGACACGTGGGGGAACGCTGCGTGGAAGGAAATTTGTGGCTCCTCTCAGATTCCAGAACTTTCTGCCACAGAAATGTGAGGAACATGTGTTTATTTAGCCACATTTTGAGGTTTGGAAAGGATTCTGGGTAACAGAACCTGGTCCGAGCCACACAAGTCACCCCATCTTGGATTCCCCTAGGTCTCTAGTTGTCAGAAATGCACAGGTTTGTTAGGTTTCCCTAGGTGGCGGCTGAGCTAGTGGCCAAAATCTACAGGTAGGCACTTTGCAAAAAACACCTATTTTCTTTCAAAAATTTGGATGTGTCCATGTTGCGCTTTGGGGCGTTTCCTGTCGCGGGCGCTAAGCCTACCCACACAAGTGAGGTATCATTTTTATCGGGAGAAGTGGTGGAACGCTGGGTGGAAGGAAATTTGTGGCTCCTCTCAGATTCCAGAACTTTCTGCCACAGAAATGTGAGGAACATGTGTTTTTTTAGCCACATTTTGAGGTTTGCAAAGGATTTTGGGTTACAGAACCTGGTCCGAGCCACACAAGTCACCCCATCTTGGATTCCCCTAGGTCTCTAGTTTTCATAAATGCACAGGTTTGGTAGGTTTCCCTAGGTGGCGGCTGAGCTAGTGGCCAAAATCTACAGGTAGGCACTTTGCAAAAAACACCTCTGTTTTCTTTCAAAAATTTGGATGTGTCCATGTTGCGCTTTGGGACGTTTCCTGTCGCGGGCGCTAAGCCTACCCACACAAGTGAGGTATCATTTTTATCGGGATAAGTGGTGGAACGCTGGGTGGAAGGAAATTTGTGGCTCCTCTCACATTCCAGAACTTTCTGCCACAGAAATGTGAGGAACATGTGTTTTTTTAGCCACATTTTGAGGTTTGCAAAGGATTCTGGGTAACAGAACCTGGTCCGAGCCACACAAGTCACCCCATCTTGGATTCCCCTAAGTCTCTAGTTTTCAGAAATGCACAGGTTTGGTAGGTTTCTCTAGGTGGCGGCTGAGCTACAGGCCAAAATCTACAGGTAGGCACTTTGCAAAAAACACCTCTGTTTTCTTTCAAGAAATTGGATGTGTCCACGTTGCGTTTTGGGGCGTTTCCTGTCGCGGGCGCTAGGCCTACCCACACAAGTGAGGTATCATTTTTATCGGGAGACTTGGGGGAACGCTGGGTGGAAGGAAATTTGTGGCTCCTCTCAGATTCCAGAACTTTCTGCCACAGAAATGTGAGGAACATGTGTTTTTTTAGCCAAATTTTGAGGTTTGCAAAGGATTCTGGGTAACAGAACCTGGTCCGAGCCACACAAGTCACCCCATCTTGGATTCCCCTAGGTCTCTAGTTGTCAGAAATGCACAGGTTTGTTAGGTTTCCCTAGGTGGCGGCTGAGCTAGAGGCCAAAATCTACAGGTAGGCACTTTGCAAAAAACACCTCTGTTTTCTTTAAAAAATTTGGATGTGTCCACGTTGCACTTTGGGGTGTGTCCTATCGCGGGCGCTAGGCCTACCCACACAAGTGAGGTATCATTTTTATAGGGAGACTTGGGGGAACGCTGGGTGGAAGGAAATTTGTGGCTCCTCTCAGATTCCAGAACTTTCTGCCACAGAAATGTGAGGAACATGTGTTTTTTAGCCAAATTTTGAGGTTTGCAAAGGATTCTGGGTAACAGAACCTGGTCCGAGCCACACAAGTCACTCCATTTTGGATTCCCCTAGGTCTCTAGTTTTCAGAAATGCACAGGTTTGGTAGGTTTCCCTAGGTGCCGGCTGAGCTACAGGCCAAAATCTACAGGTAGGCACTTTGCAAAAAACACCTCTGTTTTCTTTAAAAAATGTGGATGTGTCCACGTTGCGCTTTGGGGCGTTTCCTGTCGTGGGCGCTAGGCCTACCCACACAAGTGAGGTATCATTTTTATCGGGACACGTGGGGGAACGCTGCGTGGAAGGAAATTTGTGGCTCCTCTCAGATTCCAGAACTTTCTGCCACAGAAATGTGAGGAACATGTGTTTATTTAGCCACATTTTGAGGTTTGGAAAGGATTCTGGGTAACAGAACCTGGTCCGAGCCACACAAGTCACCCCATCTTGGATTCCCCTAGGTCTCTAGTTGTCAGAAATGCACAGGTTTGTTAGGTTTCCCTAGGTGGCGGCTGAGCTAGAGGCCAAAATCTACAGGTAGGCACTTTGCAAAAAACACCTCTGTTTTCTTTAAAAAATTTGGATGTGTCCACGTTGCACTTTGGGGTGTGTCCTATCGCGGGCGCTAGGCCTACCCACACAAGTGAGGTATCATTTTTATAGGGAGACTTGGGGGAACGCTGGGTGGAAGGAAATTTGTGGCTCCTCTCAGATTCCAGAACTTTCTGCCACAGAAATGTGAGGAACATGTGTTTTTTAGCCAAATTTTGAGGTTTGCAAAGGATTCTGGGTAACAGAACCTGGTCCGAGCCACACAAGTCACCCCATTTTGGATTCCCCTAGGTCTCTAGTTTTCAGAAATGCACAGGTTTGGTAGGTTTCCCTAGGTGCCGGCTGAGCTACAGGCCAAAATCTACA
This sequence comes from Pleurodeles waltl, assembly GCF_031143425.1. Classification (NCBI taxonomy): domain Eukaryota; kingdom Metazoa; phylum Chordata; class Amphibia; order Caudata; family Salamandridae; genus Pleurodeles; species Pleurodeles waltl. The sequence continues at coordinate 3,941,769 of NC_090439.1, forward strand.
GGTAGGCACTTTGCAAAAAACACCCCTGTTTTCTTTCAAAAATGTGGATGTGTCCACGTTGCACTTTGGGGCGTTTCCAGTCGCGGGCGCTAGGCCTACCCACACAAGTGAGGTATCATTTTTCTCGGGAGACTTAGGGGAACGCTGGGTGGAAGGAAATTTGTGGCTCCTCTCAGATTCCAGAACTTTCTGCCACAGAAATGTGAGGAACATGTGTTTTTTTAGCCAAATTTTGAGGTTTGCAAAGGATTCTGGGTAACAGAACCTGGTCCGAGCCACACAAGTCACCCCATCTTGGATTCCCCTAGGTCTCTAGTTTTCAGAAATGCACAGGTTTGGTAGGTTTCCCTAGGTGCCGGCTGAGCTCAGGCCAAAATCTACAGGTAGGCACTTTGCAAAAAACACCTCTGTTTTCTCTAAAAAATTTGGATGTGTCCACGTTGCGCTTTGGGGCGTTTCCTGTCGCGGGCGCTAGGCCTACCCACACAAGTGAGGTATCATTTTTATCGGGAGACTTGGGGGAACGCTGGGTGGAAAGAAATTTGTGGCTTCTCTCACATTCCAGAACTTTCTGCCACAGAAATGTGAGGAACATGTGTTTTTTTAGCCAAATTTTGAGGTTTGCAAAGGATTCTGGGTAACAGAACCTGGTCCGAGCCACACAAGTCACCCCATCTTGGATTCCCCATAGTCTCTAGTTTTCAGAAATGCACAGGGTTGGTAGGTTTCCCTAGGTGGCGGCTGAGCTAGAGGCCAAAATCTACAGGTAGGCACTTTGCAAAAAACACCTCTGTTTTCTTTCAAAAATTTGGATGTGTCCACGTTGCGCTTTGGGGCGTTTCCTGTTGCGGGCGCTAGGCCTACCCACACAAGTGAGGTATCATTTTTATCGGGAGATGTGGGGGAACGCTGGGTGGAAGGAAATTTGTGGCTCCTCTCAGATTCCAGAACTTTCTGCCACAGAAATGTGAGGAACATGTGTTTATTTAGCCACATTTTGAGGTTTGGAAAGGATTCTGGGTAACAGAACCTGGTCCGAACCACACAAGTCACCCCATCTTGAATTCCCCTAGGTCTCTAGTTTTCATAAATGCACAGGTTTGGTAGGTTTCCGTAGGTGCCAGCTGAGCTACAGGCCAAAATCTACAGGTAGGCACTTTGCAAAAAACACCTCTGTTTTCTTTAAAAAATGTGGATGTGTCCACGTTGCACTTTGGGGCGTTTCCAGTCGCGGGCGCTAGGCCTACCCACACAAGTGAGGTATCATTTTTCTCGGGAGACTTAGGGGAATGCTGGGTGGAAGGAAATTTGTGGCTCCTCTCAGATTCCAGAACTTTCTGCCACAGAAATGTGAGGAACATGTGTTTTTTTAGCCAAATTTTGAGGTTTGCAAAGGATTCTGGGTAACAGAACCTGGTCCGAGCCACACAAGTCACCCCATCTTGGATTCCCCTAGGTCTCTAGTTTTCAGAAATGCACTGGTTTGGTAGGTTTCCCTAGGTGGCGGCTGAGCTAGTGGCCAAAATCTACAGGTAGGCACTTTGCAAAAAACACCTCTGTTTTCTTTTAAAAATTTGGATGTGTCCATGTTGCGCTTTGGGGCGTTTCCTGTCGCGGGCGCTAAGCCTACCCACACAAGTGAGGTATCATTTTTATCGGGATACGTGGGGGAACGCTGGGTGGAAGGAAATTTGTGGCTCCTCTCAGATTCCAGAACTTTCTGCCACAGAAATATGAGGAACATGTGTTTTTTTAGCCAAATTTTGAGGTTTGCAAAGGATTCTGGGTAACAGAACCTGGTCCGAGCCACACAAGTCACCCTATCTTGGATGCCCCTAGGTCTCTAGTTTTCAGAAATGCACAGGTTTGGTAGGTTTCCCTAGGTGCCGGCTGAGCTCAGGCCAAAATCTACAGGTAGGCACTTTGCAAAAAACACCTCTGTTTTCTCTAAAAAATTTGGATGTGTCCACGTTGCGCTTTGGGGCGTTTCCTGTCGCGGGCGCTAGGCCTACCCACACAAGTGAGGTATCATTTTTATAGGGAAACTTGGGGGAACGCTGGGTGGAAGGAAATTTGTGGCTTCTCTCACATTCCAGAACTTTCTGCCACAGAAATGTGAGGAACATGTGTTTTTTTAGCCAAATTTTGAGGTTTGCAAAGGATTCTGGGTAACAGAACCTGGTCCGAGCCACACAAGTCACCCCATCTTGGATTCCCCTAGGTCTCTAGTTGTCAGAAATGCACAGGTTTGTTAGGTTTCCCTAGGTGGCGGCTGAGCTAGAGGCCAAAATCTACAGGTAGGCACTTTGCAAAAAACACCTCTGTTTTCTTTCAAAAATTTGGATGTGTCCACGTTGCACTTTGGGGTGTGTCCTATCGCGGGCGCTAGGCCTACCCACACAAGTGAGGTATCATTTTTATAGGGAGACTTGGGGGAACGCTGGGTGGAAGGAAATTTGTGGCTCCTCTCAGATTCCAGAACTTTCTGCCACAGAAATGTGAGGAACATGTGTTTTTTAGCCAAATTTTGAGGTTTGCAAAGGATTCTGGGTAACAGAACCTGGTCCGAGCCACACAAGTCACCCCATTTTGGATTCCCCTAGGTCTCTAGTTTTCAGAAATGCACAGGTTTGGTAGGTTTCCCTAGGTGCCGGCTGAGCTACAGGCCAAAATCTACAGGTAGGCACTTTGCAAAAAACACCTCTGTTTTCTTTAAAAAATGTGGATGTGTCCACGTTGCGCTTTGGGGCGTTTCCTGTCGTGGGCGCTAGGCCTACCCACACAAGTGAGGTATCATTTTTATCGGGACACGTGGGGGAACGCTGCGTGGAAGGAAATTTGTGGCTCCTCTCAGATTCCAGAACTTTCTGCCTCAGAAATGTGAGGAACATATGTTTATTTAGCCACATTTTGAGGTTTGGAAAGGATTCTGGGTAACAGAACCTGGTCCGAGCCACACAAGTCACCCCATCTTGGATTCCCCTAGGTCTCTAGTTGTCAGAAATGCACAGGTTTGTTAGGTTTCCCTAGGTGGCGGCTGAGCTAGAGGCCAAAATCTACAGGTAGGCACTTTGCAAAAAACACCTCTGTTTTCTTTAAAAAATTTGGATGTGTCCACGTTGCACTTTGGGGTGTGTCCTATCGCGGGCGCTAGGCCTACCCACACAAGTGAGGTATCATTTTTATAGGGAGACTTGGGGGAACGCTGGGTGGAAGGAAATTTGTGGCTCCTCTCAGATTCCAGAACTTTCTGCCACAGAAATGTGAGGAACATGTGTTTTTTAGCCAAATTTTGAGGTTTGCAAAGGATTCTGGGTAACAGAACCTGGTCCGAGCCACACAAGTCACCCCATTTTGGATTCCCCTAGGTCTCTAGTTTTCAGAAATGCACAGGTTTGGTAGGTTTCCCTAGGTGCCGGCTGAGCTACAGGCCAAAATCTACAGGTAGGCACTTTGCAAAAAACACCCCTGTTTTCTTTCAAAAATGTGGATGTGTCCACGTTGCACTTTGGGGCGTTTCCAGTCGCGGGCGCTAGGCCTACCCACACAAGTGAGGTATCATTTTTCTCGGGAGACTTAGGGGAACGCTGGGTGGAAGGAAATTTGTGGCTCCTCTCAGATTCCAGAACTTTCTGCCACAGAAATGTGAGGAACATGTGTTTTTTTAGCCAAATTTTGAGGTTTGCAAAGGATTCTGGGTAACAGAACCTGGTCCGAGCCACACAAGTCACCCCATCTTGGATTCCCCTAGGTCTCTAGTTTTCAGAAATGCATAGGTTTGGTAGGTTTCCCTAGGTGCCGGCTGAGCTCAGGCCAAAATCTACAGGTAGGCACTTTGCAAAAAACACCTCTGTTTTCTCTAAAAAATTTGGATGTGTCCACGTTGCGCTTTGGGGCGTTTCCTGTCGCGGGCGCTAGGCCTACCCACACAAGTGAGGTATCATTTTTATCGGGAGACTTGGGGGAACGCTGGGTGGAAAGAAATTTGTGGCTTCTCTCACATTCCAGAACTTTCTGCCACAGAAATGTGAGGAACATGTGTTTTTTTAGCCAAATTTTGAGGTTTGCAAAGGATTCTGGGTAACAGAACCTGGTCCGAGCCACACAAGTCACCCCATCTTGGATTCCCCATAGTCTCTAGTTTTCAGAAATGCACAGGGTTGGTAGGTTTCCCTAGGTGGCGGCTGAGCTAGAGGCCAAAATCTACAGGTAGGCACTTTGCAAAAAACACCTCTGTTTTCTTTCAAAAATTTGGATGTGTCCACGTTGCGCTTTGGGGTGTTTCCTGTTGCGGGCGCTAGGCCTACCCACACAAGTGAGGTATCATTTTTATCGGGAGACGTGGGGGAACGCTGGGTGGAAGGAAATTTGTGGCTCCTCTCAGATTCCAGAACTTTCTGCCACAGAAATGTGAGGAACATGTGTTTATTTAGCCACATTTTGAGGTTTGGAAAGGATTCTGGGTAACAGAACCTGGTCCGAACCACACAAGTCACCCCATCTTGAATTCCCCTAGGTCTCTAGTTTTCATAAATGCACAGGTTTGGTAGGTTTCCGTAGGTGCCAGCTGAGCTACAGGCCAAAATCTACAGGTAGGCACTTTGCAAAAAACACCTCTGTTTTCTTTAAAAAATGTGGATGTGTCCACGTTGCACTTTGGGGCGTTTCCAGTCGCGGGCGCTAGGCCTACCCACACAAGTGAGGTATCATTTTTCTCGGGAGACTTAGGGGAATGCTGGGTGGAAGGAAATTTGTGGCTCCTCTCAGATTCCAGAACTTTCTGCCACAGAAATGTGAGGAACATGTGTTTTTTTAGCCCAATTTTGAGGTTTGCAAAGGATTCTGGGTAACAGAACCTGGTCCGAGCCACACAAGTCACCCCATCTTGGATTCCCCTAGGTCTCTAGTTTTCAGAAATGCACTGGTTTGGTAGGTTTCCCTAGGTGGCGGCTGAGCTAGTGGCCAAAATCTACAGGTAGGCACTTTGCAAAAAACACCTCTGTTTTCTTTTAAAAATTTGGATGTGTCCATGTTGCGCTTTGGGGCGTTTCCTGTCGCGGGCGCTAAGCCTACCCACACAAGTGAGGTATCATTTTTATCGGGATACGTGGGGGAACGCTGGGTGGAAGGAAATTTGTGGCTCCTCTCAGATTCCAGAACTTTCTGCCACAGAAATATGAGGAACATGTGTTTTTTTAGCCAAATTTTGAGGTTTGCAAAGGATTCTGGGTAACAGAACCTGGTCCGAGCCACACAAGTCACCCTATCTTGGATGCCCCTAGGTCTCTAGTTTTCAGAAATGCACAGGTTTGGTAGGTTTCCCTAGGTGCCGGCTGAGCTCAGGCCAAAATCTACAGGTAGGCACTTTGCAAAAAACACCTCTGTTTTCTCTAAAAAATTTGGATGTGTCCACGTTGCGCTTTGGGGCGTTTCCTGTCGCGGGCGCTAGGCCTACCCACACAAGTGAGGTATCATTTTTATAGGGAGACTTGGGGGAACGCTGGGTGGAAGGAAATTTGTGGCTTCTCTCACATTCCAGAACTTTCTGCCACAGAAATGTGAGGAACATGTGTTTTTTTAGCCAAATTTTGAGGTTTGCAAAGGATTCTGGGTAACAGAACCTGGTCCGAGCCACACAAGTCACCCCATCTTGGATTCCCCATAGTCTCTAGTTTTCAGAAATGCACAGGGTTGGTAGGTTTCCCTAGGTGGCGGCTGAGCTAGAGGCCAAAATCTACAGGTAGGCACTTTGCAAAAAACACCTCTGTTTTCTTTCAAAAATTTGGATGTGTCCACGTTGCGCTTTGGGGCGTTTCCTGTTGCGGGCGCTAGGCCTACCCACACAAGTGAGGTATCATTTTTATCGGGAGACGTGGGGGAACGCTGGGTGGAAGGAAATTTGTGGCTCCTCTCAGATTCCAGAACTTTCTGCCACAGAAATGTGAGGAACATCAGTTTTTTTAGCCAAATTTTGAGGTTTGCAAAGGATTCTGGGTAACAGAACCTGGTCCGATCCACACAAGTCACCCCATCTTGGATTCCCCTAGGTCTCTAGTTGTCAGAAATGCACAGGTTTGTTAGGTTTCCCTAGGTGGCGGCTGAGCTAGAGGCCAAAATCTACAGGTAGGCACTTTGCAAAAAACACCTCTGTTTTCTTTCAAAAATTTGGATGTGTCCACGTTGCACTTTGGGGTGTGTCCTATCGCGGGCGCTAGGCCTACCCACACAAGTGAGGTATCATTTTTATAGGGAGACTTGGGGGAACGCTGGGTGGAAGGAAATTTGTGGCTCCTCTCAGATTCCAGAACTTTCTGCCACAGAAATGTGAGGAACATGTGTTTTTTAGCCAAATTTTGAGGTTTGCAAAGGATTCTGGGTAACAGAACCTGGTCCGAGCCACACAAGTCACCCCATTTTGGATTCCCCTAGGTCTCTAGTTTTCAGAAATGCACAGGTTTGGTAGGTTTCCCTAGGTGCCGGCTGAGCTACAGGCCAAAATCTACAGGTAGGCACTTTGCAAAAAACACCTCTGTTTTCTTTAAAAAATGTGGATGTGTCCACGTTGCGCTTTGGGGCGTTTCCTGTCGTGGGCGCTAGGCCTACCCACAGAAGTGAGGTATCATTTTTATCGGGACACGTGGGGGAACGCTGCGTGGAAGGAAATTTGTGGCTCCTCTCAGATTCCAGAACTTTCTGCCACAGAAATGTGAGGAACATGTGTTTATTTAGCCACATTTTGAGGTTTGGAAAGGATTCTGGGTAACAGAACCTGGTCCGAGCCACACAAGTCACCCCATCTTGGATTCCCCTAGGTCTCTAGTTGTCAGAAATGCACAGGTTTGTTAGGTTTCCCTAGGTGGCGGCTGAGCTAGTGGCCAAAATCTACAGGTAGGCACTTTGCAAAAAACACCTCTGTTTTCTTTCAAAAATTTGGATGTGTCCATGTTGCGCTTTGGGGCGTTTCCTGTCGCGGGCGCTAAGCCTACCCACACAAGTGAGGTATCATTTTTATCGGGAGAAGTGGTGGAACGCTGGGTGGAAGGAAATTTGTGGCTCCTCTCAGATTCCAGAACTTTCTGCCACAGAAATGTGAGGAACATGTGTTTTTTTAGCCACATTTTGAGGTTTGCAAAGGATTCTGGGTTACAGAACCTGGTCCGAGCCACACAAGTCACCCCATCTTGGATTCCCCTAGGTCTCTAGTTTTCATAAATGCACAGGTTTGGTAGGTTTCCCTAGGTGGCGGCTGAGCTAGTGGCCAAAATCTACAGGTAGGCACTTTGCAAAAAACACCTCTGTTTTCTTTCAAAAATTTGGATGTGTCCATGTTGCGCTTTGGGGCGTTTCCTGTCGCGGGCGCTAAGCCTACCCACACAAGTGAGGTATCATTTTTATCGGGAGAAGTGGTGGAACGCTGGGTGGAAGGAAATTTGTGGCTCCTCTCAGATTCCAGAACTTTCTGCCACAGAAATGTGAGGAACATGTGTTTTTTTAGCCACATTTTGAGGTTTGCAAAGGATTCTGGGTTACAGAACCTGGTCCGAGCCACACAAGTCACCCCATCTTGGATTCCCCTAGGTCTCTAGTTTTCATAAATGCACAGGTTTGGTAGGTTTCCCTAGGTGGCGGCTGAGCTAGTGGCCAAAATCTACAGGTAGGCACTTTGCAAAAAACACCTCTGTTTTCTTTCAAAAATTTGGATGTGTCCATGTTGCGCTTTGGGGCGTTTCCTGTCGCGGGCGCTAAGCCTACCCACACAAGTGAGGTATCATTTTTATCGGGAGAAGTGGTGGAACGCTGGGTGGAAGGAAATTTGTGGCTCCTCTCACATTCCAGAACTTTCTGCCACAGAAATGTGAGGAACATGTGTTTTTTTAGCCAAATTTTGAGGTTTGCAAAGGATTCTGGGTAACAGAACCTTGTCCGAGCCACACAAGTCACCCTATCTTGGATTCCCCTAGGTCTCTAGTTTTCAGAAATGCACAGGTTTGGTAGGTTTCCCTAGGTGCCGGCTGAGCTGAGGCCAAAATCTACAGGTAGGCACTTTGCAAAAAACACCTCTGTTTTCTCTAAAAAATTTGGATGTGTCCACGTTGCGCTTTGGGGCGTTTCCTGTCGCGGGCGCTAGGCCTACCCACACAAGTGAGGTATCATTTTTATCGGGAGACGTGGGGGAACGCTGGGTGGAAGGAAATTTGTGGCTCCTCTCAGATTCCAGAACTTTCTGCCACAGAAATGTGAGGAACATCAGTTTTTTTAGCCAAATTTTGAGGTTTGCAAAGGATTCTGGGTAACAGAACCTGGTCCGAGCCACACAAGTCACCCCATCTTGGATTCCCCTAGGTCTCTAGTTTTCAGAAATGCACAGGTTTGGTAGGTTTCCCTAGGTGGCGGCTGTGCTACAGGCCAAAATCTACAGGTAGGCACTTTGCAAAAAACACCTCTGTTTTCTTTCAAAAATTTGGATGTGTCCACGTTGCGCTTTGGGGCGTTTCCTGTCGCGGGCGCTAGGCCTACCCACAAAAGTGAGGTATCATTTTTATCGGGAGACTTGGGGGAACGCTGGGTGGAAGGAAATTTGTGGCTCCTCTCAGATTCCAGAACTTTCTGCCACAGAAATGTGAGGAACATGTGTTTTTTTAGCCAAATTTTGAGGTTTGCAAAGGATTCTGGGTAACAGAACCTGGTCCGAGCCACACAAGTCACCCCATCTTGGATTCCCCATAGTCTCTAGTTTTCAGAAATGCACAGGGTTGGTAGGTTTCCCTAGGTGGCGGCTGAGCTAGAGGCCAAAATCTACAGGTAGGCACTTTGCAAAAAACACCTCTGTTTTCATTCAAAAATTTGGATGTGTCCACGTTGCGCTTTGGGGCGTTTCCTGTTGCGGGCGCTAGGCCTACCCACACAAGTGAGGTATCATTTTTATCGGGAGACGTGGGGGAACGCTGGGTGGAAGGAAATTTGTGGCTCCTCTCAGATTCCAGAACTTTCTGCCACAGAAATGTGAGGAACATCAGTTTTTTTAGCCAAATTTTGAGGTTTGCAAAGGATTCTGGGTAACAGAACCTGGTCCGAGCCACACAAGTCACCCCATCTTGGATTCCCCTAGGTCTCTAGTTGTCAGAAATGCACAGGTTTGTTAGGTTTCCCTAGGTGGCGGCTGAGCTAGAGGCCAAAATCTACAGGTAGGCACTTTGCAAAAAACACCTCTGTTTTCTTTCAAAAATTTGGATGTGTCCACGTTGCACTTTGGGGTGTGTCCTATCGCGGGCGCTAGGCCTACCCACACAAGTGAGGTATCATTTTTATAGGGAGACTTGGGGGAACGCTGGGTGGAAGGAAATTTGTGGCTCCTCTCAGATTCCAGAACTTTCTGCCACAGAAATGTGAGGAACATGTGTTTATTTAGCCACATTTTGAGGTTTGGAAAGGATTCTGGGTAACAGAACCTGGTCCGAACCACACAAGTCACCCCATCTTGAATTCCCCTAGGTCTCTAGTTTTCATAAATGCACAGGTTTGGTAGGTTTCCGTAGGTGCCAGCTGAGCTACAGGCCAAAATCTACAGGTAGGCACTTTGCAAAAAACACCTCTGTTTTCTTTAAAAAATGTGGATGTGTCCACGTTGCACTTTGGGGCGTTTCCAGTCGCGGGCGCTAGGCCTACCCACACAAGTGAGGTATCATTTTTCTCGGGAGACTTAGGGGAATGCTGGGTGGAAGGAAATTTGTGGCTCCTCTCAGATTCCAGAACTTTCTGCCACAGAAATGTGAGGAACATGTGTTTTTTTAGCCAAATTTTGAGGTTTGTAAAGGATTCTGGGTAACAGAACCTGGTCCGAGCCACACAAGTCACCCCATCTTGGATTCCCCTAGGTCTCTAGTTTTCAGAAATGCACTGGTTTGGTAGGTTTCCCTAGGTGGCGGCTGAGCTAGTGGCCAAAATCTACAGGTAGGCACTTTGCAAAAAACACCTCTGTTTTCTTTTAAAAATTTGGATGTGTCCATGTTGCGCTTTGGGGCGTTTCCTGTCGCGGGCGCTAAGCCTACCCACACAAGTGAGGTATCATTTTTATCGGGATACGTGGGGGAACGCTGGGTGGAAGGAAATTTGTGGCTCCTCTCAGATTCCAGAACTTTCTGCCACAGAAATATGAGGAACATGTGTTTTTTTAGCCAAATTTTGAGGTTTGCAAAGGATTCTGGGTAACAGAACCTGGTCCGAGCCACACAAGTCACCCTATCTTGGATTCCCCTAGGTCTCTAGTTTTCAGAAATGCACAGGTTTGGTAGGTTTCCCTAGGTGCCGGCTGAGCTCAGGCCAAAATCTACAGGTAGGCACTTTGCAAAAAACACCTCTGTTTTCTCTAAAAAATTTGAATGTGTCCACGTTGCGCTTTGGGGCGTTTCCTGTCGCGGGCGCTAGGCCTACCCACACAAGTGAGGTATCATTTTTATCGGGAGACGTGGGGGAACGCTGGGTGGAAGGAAATTTGTGGCTTCTCTCAGATTCTAGAACTTTCTGCCACAGAAATGTGAGGAACATGTGTTTTTTTAGCCAAATTTTGAGGTTTGCAAAGGATTCTGGGTAACAGAACCTGGTCCGAGCCACACAAGTCACCCCATCTTGGATTCCCCATAGTCTCTAGTTTTCAGAAATGCACAGGGTTGGTAGGTTTCCCTAGGTGGCGGCTGTGCTACAGGCCAAAATCTACAGGTAGGCACTTTGCAAAAAACACCTCTGTTTTCTTTCAAAAATTTGGATGTGTCCACGTTGCGCTTTGGGGCGTTTCCTGTCGCGGGCGCTAGGCCTACCCACAAAAGTGAGGTATCATTTTTATCGGGAGACTTGGGGGAACGCTGGGTGGAAGGAAATTTGTGGCTCCTCTCAGATTCCAGAACTTTCTGCCACAGAAATGTGAGGAACATGTGTTTTTTTAGCCAAATTTTGAGGTTTGCAAAGGATTCTGGGTAACAGAACCTGGTCCGAGCCACACAAGTCACCCCATCTTGGATTCCCCATAGTCTCTAGTTTTCAGAAATGCACAGGGTTGGTAGGTTTCCCTAGGTGGCGGCTGAGCTAGAGGCCAAAATCTACAGGTAGGCACTTTGCAAAAAACACCTCTGTTTTCATTCAAAAATTTGGATGTGTCCACGTTGCGCTTTGGGGCGTTTCCTGTTGCGGGCGCTAGGCCTACCCACACAAGTGAGGTATCATTTTTATCGGGAGACGTGGGGGAACGCTGGGTGGAAGGAAATTTGTGGCTCCTCTCAGATTCCAGAACTTTCTGCCACAGAAATGTGAGGAACATCAGTTTTTTTAGCCAAATTTTGAGGTTTGCAAAGGATTCTGGGTAACAGAACCTGGTCCGAGCCACACAAGTCACCCCATCTTGGATTCCCCTAGGTCTCTAGTTGTCAGAAATGCACAGGTTTGTTAGGTTTCCCTAGGTGGCGGCTGAGCTAGAGGCCAAAATCTACAGGTAGGCACTTTGCAAAAAACACCTCTGTTTTCTTTCAAAAATTTGGATGTGTCCACGTTGCACTTTGGGGTGTGTCCTATCGCGGGCGCTAGGCCTACCCACACAAGTGAGGTATCATTTTTATAGGGAGACTTGGGGGAACGCTGGGTGGAAGGAAATTTGTGGCTCCTCTCAGATTCCAGAACTTTCTGCCACAGAAATGTGAGGAACATGTGTTTATTTAGCCACATTTTGAGGTTTGGAAAGGATTCTGGGTAACAGAACCTGGTCCGAACCACACAAGTCACCCCATCTTGAATTCCCCTAGGTCTCTAGTTTTCATAAATGCACAGGTTTGGTAGGTTTCCGTAGGTGCCAGCTGAGCTACAGGCCAAAATCTACAGGTAGGCACTTTGCAAAAAACACCTCTGTTTTCTTTAAAAAATGTGGATGTGTCCACGTTGCACTTTGGGGCGTTTCCAGTCGCGGGCGCTAGGCCTACCCACACAAGTGAGGTATCATTTTTCTCGGGAGACTTAGGGGAATGCTGGGTGGAAGGAAATTTGTGGCTCCTCTCAGATTCCAGAACTTTCTGCCACAGAAATGTGAGGAACATGTGTTTTTTTAGCCAAATTTTGAGGTTTGTAAAGGATTCTGGGTAACAGAACCTGGTCCGAGCCACACAAGTCACCCCATCTTGGATTCCCCTAGGTCTCTAGTTTTCAGAAATGCACTGGTTTGGTAGGTTTCCCTAGGTGGCGGCTGAGCTAGTGGCCAAAATTTACAGGTAGGCACTTTGCAAAAAACACCTCTGTTTTCTTTTAAAAATTTGGATGTGTCCATGTTGCGCTTTGGGGCGTTTCCTGTCGCGGGCGCTAAGCCTACCCACACAAGTGAGGTATCATTTTTATCGGGATACGTGGGGGAACGCTGGGTGGAAGGAAATTTGTGGCTCCTCTCAGATTCCAGAACTTTCTGCCACAGAAATATGAGGAACATGTGTTTTTTTAGCCAAATTTTGAGGTTTGCAAAGGATTCTGGGTAACAGAACCTGGTCCGAGCCACACAAGTCACCCTATCTTGGATTCCCCTAGGTCTCTAGTTTTCAGAAATGCACAGGTTTGGTAGGTTTCCCTAGGTGCCGGCTGAGCTCAGGCCAAAATCTACAGGTAGGCACTTTGCAAAAAACACCTCTGTTTTCTCTAAAAAATTTGGATGTGTCCACGTTGCGCTTTGGGGCGTTTCCTGTCGCGGGCGCTAGGCCTACCCACACAAGTGAGGTATCATTTTTATCGGGAGACGTGGGGGAACGCTGGGTGGAAGGAAATTTGTGGCTTCTCTCACATTCCAGAACTTTCTGCCACAGAAATGTGAGGAACATGTGTTTTTTTAGCCAAATTTTGAGGTTTGCAAAGGATTCTGGGTAACAGAACCTGGTCCGAGCCACACAAGTCACCCCATCTTGGATTCCCCATAGTCTCTAGTTTTCAGAAATGCACAGGGTTGGTAGGTTTCCCTAGGTGGCGGCTGAGCTAGAGGCCAAAATCTACAGGTAGGCACTTTGCAAAAAACACCTCTGTTTTCTTTCAAAAATTTGGATGTGTCCACGTTGCGCTTTGGGGCGTTTCCTGTTGCGGGCGCTAGGCCTACCCACACAAGTGAGGTATCATTTTTATCGGGAAACGTGGGGGAACGCTGGGTGGAAGGAAATTTGTGGCTCCTCTCAGATTCCAGAACTTTCTGCCACAGAAATGTGAGGAACATCAGTTTTTTTTGCCAAATTTTGAGGTTTGCAAAGGATTCTGGGTAACAGAACCTGGTCCGAGCCACACAAGTCACCCCATCTTGGATTCCCCTAGGTCTCTAGTTTTCAGAAATGCACAGGTTTGTTAGGTTTCCCTAGGTGGCGGCTGAGCTAGAGGCCAAAATCTACAGGTAGGCACTTTGCAAAAAACACCTCTGTTTTCTTTCAAAAATTTGGATGTGTCCACGTTGCACTTTGGGGTGTGTCCTATCGCGGGCGCTAGGCCTACCCACACAAGTGAGGTATCATTTTTATAGGGAGACTTGGGGGAACGCTGGGTGGAAGGAAATTTGTGGCTCCTCTCAGATTCCAGAACTTTCTGCCACAGAAATGTGAGGAACATGTGTTTTTTAGCCAAATTTTGAGGTTTGCAAAGGATTCTGGGTAACAGAACCTGGTCCGAGCCACACAAGTCACCCCATTTTGGATTCCCCTAGGTCTCTAGTTTTCAGAAATGCACAGGTTTGGTAGGTTTCCCTAGGTGCCGGCTGAGCTACAGGCCAAAATCTACAGGTAGGCACTTTGCAAAAAACACCTCTGTTTTCTTTAAAAAATGAGGATGTGTCCACGTTGCGCTTTGGGGCGTTTCCTGTCGTGGGCGCTAGGCCTACCCACACAAGTGAGGTATCATTTTTATCGGGACACGTGGGGGAACGCTGCGTGGAAGGAAATTTGTGGCTCCTCTCAGATTCCAGAACTTTCTGCCACAGAAATGTGAGGAACATGTGTTTATTTAGCCACATTTTGAGGTTTGGAAAGGATTCTGGGTAACAGAACCTGGTCCGAGCCACACAAGTCACCCCATCTTGGATTCCCCTAGGTCTCTAGTTGTCAGAAATGCACAGGTTTGTTAGGTTTCCCTAGGTGGCGGCTGAGCTAGTGGCCAAAATCTACAGGTAGGCACTTTGCAAAAAACACCTGTTTTCTTTCAAAAATTTGGATGTGTCCATGTTGCGCTTTGGGGCGTTTCCTGTCGCGGGCGCTAAGCCTACCCACACAAGTGAGGTATCATTTTTATCGGGAGAAGTGGTGGAACGCTGGGTGGAAGGAAATTTGTGGCTCCTCTCAGATTCCAGAACTTTCTGCCACAGAAATGTGAGGAACATGTGTTTTTTTAGCCACATTTTGAGGTTTGCAAAGGATTCTGGGTTACAGAACCTGGTCCGAGCCACACAAGTCACCCCATCTTGGATTCCCCTAGGTCTCTAGTTTTCATAAATGCACAGGTTTGGTAGGTTTCCCTAGGTGGCGGCTGAGCTAGTGGCCAAAATCTACAGGTAGGCACTTTGCAAAAAACACCTCTGTTTTCTTTCAAAAATTTGGATGTGTCCATGTTGCGCTTTGGGACGTTTCCTGTCGCGGGCGCTAAGCCTACCCACACAAGTGAGGTATCATTTTTATCGGGATAAGTGGTGGAACGCTGGGTGGAAGGAAATTTGTGGCTCCTCTCACATTCCAGAACTTTCTGCCACAGAAATGTGAGGAACATGTGTTTTTTTAGCCACATTTTGAGGTTTGCAAAGGATTCTGGGTAACAGAACCTGGTCCGAGCCACACAAGTCACCCCATCTTGGATTCCCCTAAGTCTCTAGTTTTCAGAAATGCACAGGTTTGGTAGGTTTCTCTAGGTGGCGGCTGAGCTACAGGCCAAAATCTACAGGTAGGCACTTTGCAAAAAACACCTCTGTTTTCTTTCAAGAAATTGGATGTGTCCACGTTGCGTTTTGGGGCGTTTCCTGTCGCGGGCGCTAGGCCTACCCACACAAGTGAGGTATCATTTTTATCGGGAGACTTGGGGGAACGCTGGGTGGAAGGAAATTTGTGGCTCCTCTCAGATTCCAGAACTTTCTGCCACAGAAATGTGAGGAACATGTGTTTTTTTAGCCAAATTTTGAGGTTTGCAAAGGATTCTGGGTAACAGAACCTGGTCCGAGCCACACAAGTCACCCCATCTTGGATTCCCCATAGTCTCTAGTTTTCAGAAATGCACAGGGTTGGTAGGTTTCCCTAGGTGGCGGCTGAGCTAGAGGCCAAAATCTACAGGTAGGCACTTTGCAAAAAACACCTCTGTTTTCTTTCAAAAATTTGGATGTGTCCACGTTGCGCTTTGGGGCGTTTCCTGTTGCGGGCGCTAGGCCTACCCACACAAGTGAGGTATCATTTTTATCGGGAGACGTGGGGGAACGCTGGGTGGAAGGAAATTTGTGGCTCCTCTCAGATTCCAGAACTTTCTGCCACAGAAATGTGAGGAACATGTGTTTATTTAGCCACATTTTGAGGTTTGGAAAGGATTCTGGGTAACAGAACCTGGTCCGAACCACACAAGTCACCCCATCTTGAATTCCCCTAGGTCTCTAGTTTTCATAAATGCACAGGTTTGGTAGGTTTCCGTAGGTGCCAGCTGAGCTACAGGCCAAAATCTACAGGTAGGCACTTTGCAAAAAACACCTCTGTTTTCTTTAAAAAATGTGGATGTGTCCACGTTGCACTTTGGGGTGTTTCCAGTCGCGGGCGCTAGGCCTACCCACACAAGTGAGGTATCATTTTTCTCGGGAGACTTAGGGGAATGCTGGGTGGAAGGAAATTTGTGGCTCCTCTCAGATTCCAGAACTTTCTGCCACAGAAATGTGAGGAACATGTGTTTTTTTAGCCAAATTTTGAGGTTTGCAAAGGATTCTGGGTAACAGAACCTGGTCCGAGCCACACAAGTCACCCCATCTTGGATTCCCCTAGGTCTCTAGTTTTCAGAAATGCACTGGTTTGGTAGGTTTCCCTAGGTGGCGGCTGAGCTAGTGGCCAAAATCTACAGGTAGGCACTTTGCAAAAAACACCTCTGTTTTCTTTTAAAAATTTGGATGTGTCCATGTTGCACTTTGGGGCGTTTCCTGTCGCGGGCGCTAAGCCTACCCACACAAGTGAGGTATCATTTTTATCGGGATACGTGGGGGAACGCTGAGTGGAAGGAAATTTGTGGCTCCTCTCAGATTCCAGAACTTTCTGCCACAGAAATATGAGGAACATGTGTTTTTTTAGCCAAATTTTGAGGTTTGCAAAGGATTCTGGGTAACAGAACCTGGTCCGAGCCACACAAGTCACCCTATCTTGGATGCCCCTAGGTCTCTAGTTTTCAGAAATGCACAGGTTTGGTAGGTTTCCCTAGGTGCCGGCTGAGCTCAGGCCAAAATCTACAGGTAGGCACTTTGCAAAAAACACCTCTGTTTTCTCTAAAAAATTTGGATGTGTCCACGTTGCGCTTTGGGGCGTTTCCTGTCGCGGGCGCTAGGCCTACCCACACAAGTGAGGTATCATTTTTATCGGGAGACTTGGGGGAACGCTGGGTGGAAGGAAATTTGTGGCTCCTCTCAGATTCCAGAACTTTCTGCCACAGAAATGTGAGGAACATGTGTTTTTTTAGCCAAATTTTGAGGTTTGCAAAGGATTCTGGGTAACAGAACCTGGTCCGAGCCACACAAGTCACCCCATCTTGGATTCCCCATAGTCTCTAGTTTTCAGAAATGCACAGGGTTGGTAGGTTTCCCTAGGTGGCGGCTGAGCTAGAGGCCAAAATCTACAGGTAGGCACTTTGCAAAAAACACCTCTGTTTTCATTCAAAAATTTGGATGTGTCCACGTTGCGCTTTGGGGCGTTTCCTGTTGCGGGCGCTAGGCCTACCCACACAAGTGAGGTATCATTTTTATCGGGAGACGTGGGGGAACGCTGGGTGGAAGGAAATTTGTGGCTCCTCTCAGATTCCAGAACTTTCTGCCACAGAAATGTGAGGAACATCAGTTTTTTTAGCCAAATTTTGAGGTTTGCAAAGGATTCTGGGTAACAGAACCTGGTCCGAGCCACACAAGTCACCCCATCTTGGATTCCCCTAGGTCTCTAGTTGTCAGAAATGCACAGGTTTGTTAGGTTTCCCTAGGTGGCGGCTGAGCTAGAGGCCAAAATCTACAGGTAGGCACTTTGCAAAAAACACCTCTGTTTTCTTTCAAAAATTTGGATGTATCCACGTTGCACTTTGGGGTGTGTCCTATCGCGGGCGCTAGGCCTACCCACACAAGTGAGGTATCATTTTTATAGGGAGACTTGGGGGAACGCTGGGTGGAAGGAAATTTGTGGCTCCTCTCAGATTCCAGAACTTTCTGCCACAGAAATGTGAGGAACATGTGTTTATTTAGCCACATTTTGAGGTTTGGAAAGGATTCTGGGTAACAGAACCTGGTCCGAACCACACAAGTCACCCCATCTTGAATTCCCCTAGGTCTCTAGTTTTCATAAATGCACAGGTTTGGTAGGTTTCCGTAGGTGCCAGCTGAGCTACAGGCCAAAATCTACAGGTAGGCACTTTGCAAAAAACACCTCTGTTTTCTTTAAAAAATGTGGATGTGTCCACGTTGCACTTTGGGGCGTTTCCAGTCGCGGGCGCTAGGCCTACCCACACAAGTGAGGTATCATTTTTCTCTGGAGACTTAGGGGAATGCTGGGTGGAAGGAAATTTGTGGCTCCTCTCAGATTCCAGAACTTTCTGCCACAGAAATGTGAGGAACATGTGTTTTTTTAGCCAAATTTTGAGGTTTGTAAAGGATTCTGGGTAACAGAACCTGGTCCGAGCCACACAAGTCACCCCATCTTGGATTCCCCTAGGTCTCTAGTTTTCAGAAATGCACTGGTTTGGTAGGTTTCCCTAGGTGGCGGCTGAGCTAGTGGCCAAAATCTACAGGTAGGCACTTTGCAAAAAACACCTCTGTTTTCTTTTAAAAATTTGGATGTGTCCATGTTGCGCTTTGGGGCGTTTCCTGTCGCGGGCGCTAAGCCTACCCACACAAGTGAGGTATCATTTTTATCGGGATACGTGGGGGAACGCTGGGTGGAAGGAAATTTGTGGCTCCTCTCAGATTCCAGAACTTTCTGCCACAGAAATATGAGGAACATGTGTTTTTTTAGCCAAATTTTGAGGTTTGCAAAGGATTCTGGGTAACAGAACCTGGTCCGAGCCACACAAGTCACCCTATCTTGGATTCCCCTAGGTCTCTAGTTTTCAGAAATGCACAGGTTTGGTAGGTTTCCCTAGGTGCCGGCTGAGCTCAGGCCAAAATCTACAGGTAGGCACTTTGCAAAAAACACCTCTGTTTTCTCTAAAAAATTTGGATGTGTCCACGTTGCGCTTTGGGGCGTTTCCTGTCGCGGGCGCTAGGCCTACCCACACAAGTGAGGTATCATTTTTATCGGGAGACGTGGGGGAACGCTGGGTGGAAGGAAATTTGTGGCTTCTCTCACATTCCAGAACTTTCTGCCACAGAAATGTGAGGAACATGTGTTTTTTTAGCCAAATTTTGAGGTTTGCAAAGGATTCTGGGTAACAGAACCTGGTCCGAGCCACACAAGTCACCCCATCTTGGATTCCCCATAGTCTCTAGTTTTCAGAAATGCACAGGGTTGGTAGGTTTCCCTAGGTGGCGGCTGAGCTAGAGGCCAAAATCTACAGGTAGGCACTTTGCAAAAAACACCTCTGTTTTCTTTCAAAAATTTGGATGTGTCCACGTTGCGCTTTGGGGCGTTTCCTGTTGCGGGCGCTAGGCCTACCCACACAAGTGAGGTATCATTTTTATCGGGAAACGTGGGGGAACGCTGGGTGGAAGGAAATTTGTGGCTCCTCTCAGATTCCAGAACTTTCTGCCACAGAAATGTGAGGAACATCAGTTTTTTTTGCCAAATTTTGAGGTTTGCAAAGGATTCTGGGTAACAGAACCTGGTCCGAGCCACACAAGTCACCCCATCTTGGATTCCCCTAGGTCTCTAGTTTTCAGAAATGCACAGGTTTGTTAGGTTTCCCTAGGTGGCGGCTGAGCTAGAGGCCAAAATCTACAGGTAGGCACTTTGCAAAAAACACCTCTGTTTTCTTTCAAAAATTTGGATGTGTCCACGTTGCACTTTGGGGTGTGTCCTATCGCGGGCGCTAGGCCTACCCACACAAGTGAGGTATCATTTTTATAGGGAGACTTGGGGGAACGCTGGGTGGAAGGAAATTTGTGGCTCCTCTCAGATTCCAGAACTTTCTGCCACAGAAATGTGAGGAACATGTGTTTTTTAGCCAAATTTTGAGGTTTGCAAAGGATTCTGGGTAACAGAACCTGGTCCGAGCCACACAAGTCACCCCATTTTGGATTCCCCTAGGTCTCTAGTTTTCAGAAATGCACAGGTTTGGTAGGTTTCCCTAGGTGCCGGCTGAGCTACAGGCCAAAATCTACAGGTAGGCACTTTGCAAAAAACACCTCTGTTTTCTTTAAAAAATGAGGATGTGTCCACGTTGCGCTTTGGGGCGTTTCCTGTCGTGGGCGCTAGGCCTACCCACACAAGTGAGGTATCATTTTTATCGGGACACGTGGGGGAACGCTGCGTGGAAGGAAATTTGTGGCTCCTCTCAGATTCCAGAACTTTCTGCCACAGAAATGTGAGGAACATGTGTTTATTTAGCCACATTTTGAGGTTTGGAAAGGATTCTGGGTAACAGAACCTGGTCCGAGCCACACAAGTCACCCCATCTTGGATTCCCCTAGGTCTCTAGTTGTCAGAAATGCACAGGTTTGTTAGGTTTCCCTAGGTGGCGGCTGAGCTAGTGGCCAAAATCTACAGGTAGGCACTTTGCAAAAAACACCTGTTTTCTTTCAAAAATTTGGATGTGTCCATGTTGCGCTTTGGGGCGTTTCCTGTCGCGGGCGCTAAGCCTACCCACACAAGTGAGGTATCATTTTTATCGGGAGAAGTGGTGGAACGCTGGGTGGAAGGAAATTTGTGGCTCCTCTCAGATTCCAGAACTTTCTGCCACAGAAATGTGAGGAACATGTGTTTTTTTAGCCACATTTTGAGGTTTGCAAAGGATTCTGGGTTACAGAACCTGGTCCGAGCCACACAAGTCACCCCATCTTGGATTCCCCTAGGTCTCTAGTTTTCATAAATGCACAGGTTTGGTAGGTTTCCCTAGGTGGCGGCTGAGCTAGTGGCCAAAATCTACAGGTAGGCACTTTGCAAAAAACACCTCTGTTTTCTTTCAAAAATTTGGATGTGTCCATGTTGCGCTTTGGGACGTTTCCTGTCGCGGGCGCTAAGCCTACCCACACAAGTGAGGTATCATTTTTATCGGGATAAGTGGTGGAACGCTGGGTGGAAGGAAATTTGTGGCTCCTCTCACATTCCAGAACTTTCTGCCACAGAAATGTGAGGAACATGTGTTTTTTTAGCCACATTTTGAGGTTTGCAAAGGATTCTGGGTAACAGAACCTGGTCCGAGCCACACAAGTCACCCCATCTTGGATTCCCCTAAGTCTCTAGTTTTCAGAAATGCACAGGTTTGGTAGGTTTCTCTAGGTGGCGGCTGAGCTACAGGCCAAAATCTACAGGTAGGCACTTTGCAAAAAACACCTCTGTTTTCTTTCAAGAAATTGGATGTGTCCACGTTGCGTTTTGGGGCGTTTCCTGTCGCGGGCGCTAGGCCTACCCACACAAGTGAGGTATCATTTTTATCGGGAGACTTGGGGGAACGCTGGGTGGAAGGAAATTTGTGGCTCCTCTCAGATTCCAGAACTTTCTGCCACAGAAATGTGAGGAACATGTGTTTTTTTAGCCAAATTTTGAGGTTTGCAAAGGATTCTGGGTAACAGAACCTGGTCCGAGCCACACAAGTCACCCCATCTTGGATTCCCCATAGTCTCTAGTTTTCAGAAATGCACAGGGTTGGTAGGTTTCCCTAGGTGGCGGCTGAGCTAGAGGCCAAAATCTACAGGTAGGCACTTTGCAAAAAACACCTCTGTTTTCTTTCAAACATTTGGATGTGTCCACGTTGCGCTTTGGGGCGTTTCCTGTTGCGGGCGCTAGGCCTACCCACACAAGTGAGGTATCATTTTTATCGGGAGACGTGGGGGAACGCTGGGTGGAAGGAAATTTGTGGCTCCTCTCAGATTCCAGAACTTTCTGCCACAGAAATGTGAGGAACATGTGTTTATTTAGCCACATTTTGAGGTTTGGAAAGGATTCTGGGTAACAGAACCTGGTCCGAACCACACAAGTCACCCCATCTTGAATTCCCCTAGGTCTCTAGTTTTCATAAATGCACAGGTTTGGTAGGTTTCCGTAGGTGCCAGCTGAGCTACAGGCCAAAATCTACAGGTAGGCACTTTGCAAAAAACACCTCTGTTTTCTTTAAAAAATGTGGATGTGTCCACGTTGCACTTTGGGGCGTTTCCAGTCGCGGGCGCTAGGCCTACCCACACAAGTGAGGTATCATTTTTCTCGGGAGACTTAGGGGAATGCTGGGTGGAAGGAAATTTGTGGCTCCTCTCAGATTCCAGAACTTTCTGCCACAGAAATGTGAGGAACATGTGTTTTTTTAGCCAAATTTTGAGGTTTGTAAAGGATTCTGGGTAACAGAACCTGGTCCGAGCCACACAAGTCACCCCATCTTGGATTCCCCTAGGTCTCTAGTTTTCAGAAATGCACTGGTTTGGTAGGTTTCCCTAGGTGGCGGCTGAGCTAGTGGCCAAAATCTACAGGTAGGCACTTTGCAAAAAACACCTCTGTTTTCTTTTAAAAATTTGGA
The DNA here is from genome assembly GCF_031143425.1 of Pleurodeles waltl. Taxonomy (NCBI): domain Eukaryota; kingdom Metazoa; phylum Chordata; class Amphibia; order Caudata; family Salamandridae; genus Pleurodeles; species Pleurodeles waltl. Next base: position 3,963,630 of record NC_090439.1, read on the forward strand.
TGTGTCCATGTTGCGCTTTGGGGCGTTTCCTGTCGCGGGCGCTAAGCCTACCCACACAAGTGAGGTATCATTTTTATCGGGATACGTGGGGGAACGCTGGGTGGAAGGAAATTTGTGGCTCCTCTCAGATTCCAGAACTTTCTGCCACAGAAATATGAGGAACATGTGTTTTTTTAGCCAAATTTTGAGGTTTGCAAAGGATTCTGGGTAACAGAACCTGGTCCGAGCCACACAAGTCACCCTATCTTGGATTCCCCTAGGTCTCTAGTTTTCAGAAATGCACAGGTTTGGTAGGTTTCCCTAGGTGCCGGCTGAGCTCAGGCCAAAATCTACAGGTAGGCACTTTGCAAAAAACACCTCTGTTTTCTCTAAAAAATTTGGATGTGTCCACGTTGCGCTTTGGGGCGTTTCCTGTCGCGGGCGCTAGGCCTACCCACACAAGTGAGGTATCATTTTTATCGGGAGACGTGGGGGAACGCTGGGTGGAAGGAAATTTGTGGCTTCTCTCACATTCCAGAACTTTCTGCCACAGAAATGTGAGGAACATGTGTTTTTTTAGCCAAATTTTGAGGTTTGCAAAGGATTCTGGGTAACAGAACCTGGTCCGAGCCACACAAGTCACCCCATCTTGGATTCCCCATAGTCTCTAGTTTTCAGAAATGCACAGGGTTGGTAGGTTTCCCTAGGTGGCGGCTGAGCTAGAGGCCAAAATCTACAGGTAGGCACTTTGCAAAAAACACCTCTGTTTTCTTTCAAAAATTTGGATGTGTCCACGTTGCGCTTTGGGGCGTTTCCTGTTGCGGGCGCTAGGCCTACCCACACAAGTGAGGTATCATTTTTATCGGGAAACGTGGGGGAACGCTGGGTGGAAGGAAATTTGTGGCTCCTCTCAGATTCCAGAACTTTCTGCCACAGAAATGTGAGGAACATCAGTTTTTTTTGCCAAATTTTGAGGTTTGCAAAGGATTCTGGGTAACAGAACCTGGTCCGAGCCACACAAGTCACCCCATCTTGGATTCCCCTAGGTCTCTAGTTTTCAGAAATGCACAGGTTTGTTAGGTTTCCCTAGGTGGCGGCTGAGCTAGAGGCCAAAATCTACAGGTAGGCACTTTGCAAAAAACACCTCTGTTTTCTTTCAAAAATTTGGATGTGTCCACGTTGCACTTTGGGGTGTGTCCTATCGCGGGCGCTAGGCCTACCCACACAAGTGAGGTATCATTTTTATAGGGAGACTTGGGGGAACGCTGGGTGGAAGGAAATTTGTGGCTCCTCTCAGATTCCAGAACTTTCTGCCACAGAAATGTGAGGAACATGTGTTTTTTAGCCAAATTTTGAGGTTTGCAAAGGATTCTGGGTAACAGAACCTGGTCCGAGCCACACAAGTCACCCCATTTTGGATTCCCCTAGGTCTCTAGTTTTCAGAAATGCACAGGTTTGGTAGGTTTCCCTAGGTGCCGGCTGAGCTACAGGCCAAAATCTACAGGTAGGCACTTTGCAAAAAACACCTCTGTTTTCTTTAAAAAATGAGGATGTGTCCACGTTGCGCTTTGGGGCGTTTCCTGTCGTGGGCGCTAGGCCTACCCACACAAGTGAGGTATCATTTTTATCGGGACACGTGGGGGAACGCTGCGTGGAAGGAAATTTGTGGCTCCTCTCAGATTCCAGAACTTTCTGCCACAGAAATGTGAGGAACATGTGTTTATTTAGCCACATTTTGAGGTTTGGAAAGGATTCTGGGTAACAGAACCTGGTCCGAGCCACACAAGTCACCCCATCTTGGATTCCCCTAGGTCTCTAGTTGTCAGAAATGCACAGGTTTGTTAGGTTTCCCTAGGTGGCGGCTGAGCTAGTGGCCAAAATCTACAGGTAGGCACTTTGCAAAAAACACCTGTTTTCTTTCAAAAATTTGGATGTGTCCATGTTGCGCTTTGGGGCGTTTCCTGTCGCGGGCGCTAAGCCTACCCACACAAGTGAGGTATCATTTTTATCGGGAGAAGTGGTGGAACGCTGGGTGGAAGGAAATTTGTGGCTCCTCTCAGATTCCAGAACTTTCTGCCACAGAAATGTGAGGAACATGTGTTTTTTTAGCCACATTTTGAGGTTTGCAAAGGATTCTGGGTTACAGAACCTGGTCCGAGCCACACAAGTCACCCCATCTTGGATTCCCCTAGGTCTCTAGTTTTCATAAATGCACAGGTTTGGTAGGTTTCCCTAGGTGGCGGCTGAGCTAGTGGCCAAAATCTACAGGTAGGCACTTTGCAAAAAACACCTCTGTTTTCTTTCAAAAATTTGGATGTGTCCATGTTGCGCTTTGGGACGTTTCCTGTCGCGGGCGCTAAGCCTACCCACACAAGTGAGGTATCATTTTTATCGGGATAAGTGGTGGAACGCTGGGTGGAAGGAAATTTGTGGCTCCTCTCACATTCCAGAACTTTCTGCCACAGAAATGTGAGGAACATGTGTTTTTTTAGCCACATTTTGAGGTTTGCAAAGGATTCTGGGTAACAGAACCTGGTCCGAGCCACACAAGTCACCCCATCTTGGATTCCCCTAAGTCTCTAGTTTTCAGAAATGCACAGGTTTGGTAGGTTTCTCTAGGTGGCGGCTGAGCTACAGGCCAAAATCTACAGGTAGGCACTTTGCAAAAAACACCTCTGTTTTCTTTCAAGAAATTGGATGTGTCCACGTTGCGTTTTGGGGCGTTTCCTGTCGCGGGCGCTAGGCCTACCCACACAAGTGAGGTATCATTTTTATCGGGAGACTTGGGGGAACGCTGGGTGGAAGGAAATTTGTGGCTCCTCTCAGATTCCAGAACTTTCTGCCACAGAAATGTGAGGAACATGTGTTTTTTTAGCCAAATTTTGAGGTTTGCAAAGGATTCTGGGTAACAGAACCTGGTCCGAGCCACACAAGTCACCCCATCTTGGATTCCCCATAGTCTCTAGTTTTCAGAAATGCACAGGGTTGGTAGGTTTCCCTAGGTGGCGGCTGAGCTAGAGGCCAAAATCTACAGGTAGGCACTTTGCAAAAAACACCTCTGTTTTCTTTCAAAAATTTGGATGTGTCCACGTTGCGCTTTGGGGCGTTTCCTGTTGCGGGCGCTAGGCCTACCCACACAAGTGAGGTATCATTTTTATCGGGAGACGTGGGGGAACGCTGGGTGGAAGGAAATTTGTGGCTCCTCTCAGATTCCAGAACTTTCTGCCACAGAAATGTGAGGAACATGTGTTTATTTAGCCACATTTTGAGGTTTGGAAAGGATTCTGGGTAACAGAACCTGGTCCGAACCACACAAGTCACCCCATCTTGAATTCCCCTAGGTCTCTAGTTTTCATAAATGCACAGGTTTGGTAGGTTTCCGTAGGTGCCAGCTGAGCTACAGGCCAAAATCTACAGGTAGGCACTTTGCAAAAAACACCTCTGTTTTCTTTAAAAAATGTGGATGTGTCCACGTTGCACTTTGGGGCGTTTCCAGTCGCGGGCGCTAGGCCTACCCACACAAGTGAGGTATCATTTTTCTCGGGAGACTTAGGGGAATGCTGGGTGGAAGGAAATTTGTGGCTCCTCTCAGATTCCAGAACTTTCTGCCACAGAAATGTGAGGAACATGTGTTTTTTTAGCCAAATTTTGAGGTTTGCAAAGGATTCTGGGTAACAGAACCTGGTCCGAGCCACACAAGTCACCCCATCTTGGATTCCCCTAGGTCTCTAGTTTTCAGAAATGCACTGGTTTGGTAGGTTTCCCTAGGTGGCGGCTGAGCTAGTGGCCAAAATCTACAGGTAGGCACTTTGCAAAAAACACCTCTGTTTTCTTTTAAAAATTTGGATGTGTCCATGTTGCACTTTGGGGCGTTTCCTGTCGCGGGCGCTAAGCCTACCCACACAAGTGAGGTATCATTTTTATCGGGATACGTGGGGGAACGCTGGGTGGAAGGAAATTTGTGGCTCCTCTCAGATTCCAGAACTTTCTGCCACAGAAATATGAGGAACATGTGTTTTTTTAGCCAAATTTTGAGGTTTGCAAAGGATTCTGGGTAACAGAACCTGGTCCGAGCCACACAAGTCACCCTATCTTGGATGCCCCTAGGTCTCTAGTTTTCAGAAATGCACAGGTTTGGTAGGTTTCCCTAGGTGCCGGCTGAGCTCAGGCCAAAATCTACAGGTAGGCACTTTGCAAAAAACACCTCTGTTTTCTCTAAAAAATTTGGATGTGTCCACGTTGCGCTTTGGGGCGTTTCCTGTCGCGGGCGCTAGGCCTACCCACACAAGTGAGGTATCATTTTTATCGGGAGACTTGGGGGAACGCTGGGTGGAAGGAAATTTGTGGCTCCTCTCAGATTCCAGAACTTTCTGCCACAGAAATGTGAGGAACATGTGTTTTTTTAGCCAAATTTTGAGGTTTGCAAAGGATTCTGGGTAACAGAACCTGGTCCGAGCCACACAAGTCACCCCATCTTGGATTCCCCATAGTCTCTAGTTTTCAGAAATGCACAGGGTTGGTAGGTTTCCCTAGGTGGCGGCTGAGCTAGAGGCCAAAATCTACAGGTAGGCACTTTGCAAAAAACACCTCTGTTTTCATTCAAAAATTTGGATGTGTCCACGTTGCGCTTTGGGGCGTTTCCTGTTGCGGGCGCTAGGCCTACCCACACAAGTGAGGTATCATTTTTATCGGGAGACGTGGGGGAACGCTGGGTGGAAGGAAATTTGTGGCTCCTCTCAGATTCCAGAACTTTCTGCCACAGAAATGTGAGGAACATCAGTTTTTTTAGCCAAATTTTGAGGTTTGCAAAGGATTCTGGGTAACAGAACCTGGTCCGAGCCACACAAGTCACCCCATCTTGGATTCCCCTAGGTCTCTAGTTTTCAGAAATGCACAGGTTTGGTAGGTTTCCCTAGGTGCCGGCTGAGCTACAGGCCAAAATCTACAGGTAGGCACTTTGCAAAAACACCTCTGTTTTCTTTAAAAAATGTGGATGTGTCCACGTTGCACTTTGGGGCGTTTCCAGTCGCGGGCGCTAGGCCTACCCACACAAGTGAGGTATCATTTTTCTCGGGAGACTTAGGGGAATGCTGGGTGGAAGGAAATTTGTGGCTCCTCTCAGATTCCAGAACTTTCTGCCACAGAAATGTGAGGAACATGTGTTTTTTTAGCCAAATTTTGAGGTTTGCAAAGGATTCTGGGTAACAGAACCTGGTCCGAGCCACACAAGTCACCCCATCTTGGATTCCCCTAGGTCTCTAGTTTTCAGAAATGCACTGGTTTGGTAGGTTTCCCTAGGTGGCGGCTGAGCTAGTGGCCAAAATCTACAGGTAGGCACTTTGCAAAAAACACCTCTGTTTTCTTTTAAAAATTTGGATGTGTCCATGTTGCACTTTGGGGCGTTTCCTGTCGCGGGCGCTAAGCCTACCCACACAAGTGAGGTATCATTTTTATCGGGATACGTGGGGGAACGCTGGGTGGAAGGAAATTTGTGGCTCCTCTCAGATTCCAGAACTTTCTGCCACAGAAATATGAGGAACATGTGTTTTTTTAGCCAAATTTTGAGGTTTGCAAAGGATTCTGGGTAACAGAACCTGGTCCGAGCCACACAAGTCACCCTATCTTGGATGCCCCTAGGTCTCTAGTTTTCAGAAATGCACAGGTTTGGTAGGTTTCCCTAGGTGCCGGCTGAGCTCAGGCCAAAATCTACAGGTAGGCACTTTGCAAAAAACACCTCTGTTTTCTCTAAAAAATTTGGATGTGTCCACGTTGCGCTTTGGGGCGTTTCCTGTCGCGGGCGCTAGGCCTACCCACACAAGTGAGGTATCATTTTTATCGGGAGACTTGGGGGAACGCTGGGTGGAAGGAAATTTGTGGCTCCTCTCAGATTCCAGAACTTTCTGCCACAGAAATGTGAGGAACATGTGTTTTTTTAGCCAAATTTTGAGGTTTGCAAAGGATTCTGGGTAACAGAACCTGGTCCGAGCCACACAAGTCACCCCATCTTGGATTCCCCATAGTCTCTAGTTTTCAGAAATGCACAGGGTTGGTAGGTTTCCCTAGGTGGCGGCTGAGCTAGAGGCCAAAATCTACAGGTAGGCACTTTGCAAAAAACACCTCTGTTTTCATTCAAAAATTTGGATGTGTCCACGTTGCGCTTTGGGGCGTTTCCTGTTGCGGGCGCTAGGCCTACCCACACAAGTGAGGTATCATTTTTATCGGGAGACGTGGGGGAACGCTGGGTGGAAGGAAATTTGTGGCTCCTCTCAGATTCCAGAACTTTCTGCCACAGAAATGTGAGGAACATCAGTTTTTTTAGCCAAATTTTGAGGTTTGCAAAGGATTCTGGGTAACAGAACCTGGTCCGAGCCACACAAGTCACCCCATCTTGGATTCCCCTAGGTCTCTAGTTTTCAGAAATGCACAGGTTTGGTAGGTTTCCCTAGGTGCCGGCTGAGCTACAGGCCAAAATCTACAGGTAGGCACTTTGCAAAAAACACCTCTGTTTTCTTTAAAAAATGTGGATGTGTCCACGTTGCGCTTTGGGGCGTTTCCTGTCGTGGGCGCTAGGCCTACCCACACAAGTGAGGTATCATTTTTATCGGGACACGTGGGGGAACGCTGCGTGGAAGGAAATTTGTGGCTCCTCTCAGATTCCAGAACTTTCTGCCTCAGAAATGTGAGGAACATGTGTTTATTTAGCCACATTTTGAGGTTTGGAAAGGATTCTGGGTAACAGAACCTGGTCCGAGCCACACAAGTCACCCCATCTTGGATTCCCCTAGGTCTCTAGTTGTCAGAAATGCACAGGTTTGTTAGGTTTCCCTAGGTGGCGGCTGAGCTAGAGGCCAAAATCTACAGGTAGGCACTTTGCAAAAAACACCTCTGTTTTCTTTAAAAAATTTGGATGTGTCCACGTTGCACTTTGGGGTGTGTCCTATCGCGGGCGCTAGGCCTACCCACACAAGTGAGGTATCATTTTTATAGGGAGACTTGGGGGAACGCTGGGTGGAAGGAAATTTGTGGCTCCTCTCAGATTCCAGAACTTTCTGCCACAGAAATGTGAGGAACATGTGTTTTTTAGCCAAATTTTGAGGTTTGCAAAGGATTCTGGGTAACAGAACCTGGTCCGAGCCACACAAGTCACCCCATTTTGGATTCCCCTAGGTCTCTAGTTTTCAGAAATGCACAGGTTTGGTAGGTTTCCCTAGGTGCCGGCTGAGCTACAGGCCAAAATCTACAGGTAGGCACTTTGCAAAAAACACCCCTGTTTTCTTTCAAAAATGTGGATGTGTCCACGTTGCACTTTGGGGCGTTTCCAGTCGCGGGCGCTAGGCCTACCCACACAAGTGAGGTATCATTTTTCTCGGGAGACTTAGGGGAACGCTGGGTGGAAGGAAATTTGTGGCTCCTCTCAGATTCCAGAACTTTCTGCCACAGAAATGTGAGGAACATGTGTTTTTTTAGCCAAATTTTGAGGTTTGCAAAGGATTCTGGGTAACAGAACCTGGTCCGAGCCACACAAGTCACCCCATCTTGGATTCCCCTAGGTCTCTAGTTTTCAGAAATGCATAGGTTTGGTAGGTTTCCCTAGGTGCCGGCTGAGCTCAGGCCAAAATCTACAGGTAGGCACTTTGCAAAAAACACCTCTGTTTTCTCTAAAAAATTTGGATGTGTCCACGTTGCGCTTTGGGGCGTTTCCTGTCGCGGGCGCTAGGCCTACCCACACAAGTGAGGTATCATTTTTATCGGGAGACTTGGGGGAACGCTGGGTGGAAAGAAATTTGTGGCTTCTCTCACATTCCAGAACTTTCTGCCACAGAAATGTGAGGAACATGTGTTTTTTTAGCCAAATTTTGAGGTTTGCAAAGGATTCTGGGTAACAGAACCTGGTCCGAGCCACACAAGTCACCCCATCTTGGATTCCCCATAGTCTCTAGTTTTCAGAAATGCACAGGGTTGGTAGGTTTCCCTAGGTGGCGGCTGAGCTAGAGGCCAAAATCTACAGGTAGGCACTTTGCAAAAAACACCTCTGTTTTCTTTCAAAAATTTGGATGTGTCCACGTTGCGCTTTGGGGTGTTTCCTGTTGCGGGCGCTAGGCCTACCCACACAAGTGAGGTATCATTTTTATCGGGAGACGTGGGGGAACGCTGGGTGGAAGGAAATTTGTGGCTCCTCTCAGATTCCAGAACTTTCTGCCACAGAAATGTGAGGAACATGTGTTTATTTAGCCACATTTTGAGGTTTGGAAAGGATTCTGGGTAACAGAACCTGGTCCGAACCACACAAGTCACCCCATCTTGAATTCCCCTAGGTCTCTAGTTTTCATAAATGCACAGGTTTGGTAGGTTTCCGTAGGTGCCAGCTGAGCTACAGGCCAAAATCTACAGGTAGGCACTTTGCAAAAAACACCTCTGTTTTCTTTAAAAAATGTGGATGTGTCCACGTTGCACTTTGGGGCGTTTCCAGTCGCGGGCGCTAGGCCTACCCACACAAGTGAGGTATCATTTTTCTCGGGAGACTTAGGGGAATGCTGGGTGGAAGGAAATTTGTGGCTCCTCTCAGATTCCAGAACTTTCTGCCACAGAAATGTGAGGAACATGTGTTTTTTTAGCCCAATTTTGAGGTTTGCAAAGGATTCTGGGTAACAGAACCTGGTCCGAGCCACACAAGTCACCCCATCTTGGATTCCCCTAGGTCTCTAGTTTTCAGAAATGCACTGGTTTGGTAGGTTTCCCTAGGTGGCGGCTGAGCTAGTGGCCAAAATCTACAGGTAGGCACTTTGCAAAAAACACCTCTGTTTTCTTTTAAAAATTTGGATGTGTCCATGTTGCGCTTTGGGGCGTTTCCTGTCGCGGGCGCTAAGCCTACCCACACAAGTGAGGTATCATTTTTATCGGGATACGTGGGGGAACGCTGGGTGGAAGGAAATTTGTGGCTCCTCTCAGATTCCAGAACTTTCTGCCACAGAAATATGAGGAACATGTGTTTTTTTAGCCAAATTTTGAGGTTTGCAAAGGATTCTGGGTAACAGAACCTGGTCCGAGCCACACAAGTCACCCTATCTTGGATGCCCCTAGGTCTCTAGTTTTCAGAAATGCACAGGTTTGGTAGGTTTCCCTAGGTGCCGGCTGAGCTCAGGCCAAAATCTACAGGTAGGCACTTTGCAAAAAACACCTCTGTTTTCTCTAAAAAATTTGGATGTGTCCACGTTGCGCTTTGGGGCGTTTCCTGTCGCGGGCGCTAGGCCTACCCACACAAGTGAGGTATCATTTTTATAGGGAGACTTGGGGGAACGCTGGGTGGAAGGAAATTTGTGGCTTCTCTCACATTCCAGAACTTTCTGCCACAGAAATGTGAGGAACATGTGTTTTTTTAGCCAAATTTTGAGGTTTGCAAAGGATTCTGGGTAACAGAACCTGGTCCGAGCCACACAAGTCACCCCATCTTGGATTCCCCATAGTCTCTAGTTTTCAGAAATGCACAGGGTTGGTAGGTTTCCCTAGGTGGCGGCTGAGCTAGAGGCCAAAATCTACAGGTAGGCACTTTGCAAAAAACACCTCTGTTTTCTTTCAAAAATTTGGATGTGTCCACGTTGCGCTTTGGGGCGTTTCCTGTTGCGGGCGCTAGGCCTACCCACACAAGTGAGGTATCATTTTTATCGGGAGACGTGGGGGAACGCTGGGTGGAAGGAAATTTGTGGCTCCTCTCAGATTCCAGAACTTTCTGCCACAGAAATGTGAGGAACATCAGTTTTTTTAGCCAAATTTTGAGGTTTGCAAAGGATTCTGGGTAACAGAACCTGGTCCGAGCCACACAAGTCACCCCATCTTGGATTCCCCTAGGTCTCTAGTTGTCAGAAATGCACAGTTTTGTTAGGTTTCCCTAGGTGGCGGCTGAGCTAGAGGCCAAAATCTACAGGTAGGCACTTTGCAAAAAACACCTCTGTTTTCTTTCAAAAATTTGGATGTGTCCACGTTGCACTTTGGGGTGTGTCCTATCGCGGGCGCTAGGCCTACCCACACAAGTGAGGTATCATTTTTATAGGGAGACTTGGGGGAACGCTGGGTGGAAGGAAATTTGTGGCTCCTCTCAGATTCCAGAACTTTCTGCCACAGAAATGTGAGGAACATGTGTTTTTTAGCCAAATTTTGAGGTTTGCAAAGGATTCTGGGTAACAGAACCTGGTCCGAGCCACACAAGTCACCCCATTTTGGATTCCCCTAGGTCTCTAGTTTTCAGAAATGCACAGGTTTGGTAGGTTTCCCTAGGTGCCGGCTGAGCTACAGGCCAAAATCTACAGGTAGGCACTTTGCAAAAAACACCTCTGTTTTCTTTAAAAAATGTGGATGTGTCCACGTTGCGCTTTGGGGCGTTTCCTGTCGTGGGCGCTAGGCCTACCCACACAAGTGAGGTATCATTTTTATCGGGACACGTGGGGGAACGCTGCGTGGAAGGAAATTTGTGGCTCCTCTCAGATTCCAGAACTTTCTGCCACAGAAATGTGAGGAACATGTGTTTATTTAGCCACATTTTGAGGTTTGGAAAGGATTCTGGGTAACAGAACCTGGTCCGAGCCACACAAGTCACCCCATCTTGGATTCCCCTAGGTCTCTAGTTGTCAGAAATGCACAGGTTTGTTAGGTTTCCCTAGGTGGCGGCTGAGCTAGTGGCCAAAATCTACAGGTAGGCACTTTGCAAAAAACACCTCTGTTTTCTTTCAAAAATTTGGATGTGTCCATGTTGCGCTTTGGGGCGTTTCCTGTCGCGGGCGCTAAGCCTACCCACACAAGTGAGGTATCATTTTTATCGGGAGAAGTGGTGGAACGCTGGGTGGAAGGAAATTTGTGGCTCCTCTCAGATTCCAGAACTTTCTGCCACAGAAATGTGAGGAACATGTGTTTTTTTAGCCACATTTTGAGGTTTGCAAAGGATTCTGGGTTACAGAACCTGGTCCGAGCCACACAAGTCACCCCATCTTGGATTCCCCTAGGTCTCTAGTTTTCATAAATGCACAGGTTTGGTAGGTTTCCCTAGGTGGCGGCTGAGCTAGTGGCCAAAATCTACAGGTAGGCACTTTGCAAAAAACACCTCTGTTTTCTTTCAAAAATTTGGATGTGTCCATGTTGCGCTTTGGGGCGTTTCCTGTCGCGGGCGCTAAGCCTACCCACACAAGTGAGGTATCATTTTTATAGGGAGAAGTGGTGGAACGCTGGGTGGAAGGAAATTTGTGGCTCCTCTCAGATTCCAGAACTTTCTGCCACAGAAATGTGAGGAACATGTGTTTTTTTAGCCACATTTTGGGGTTTGCAAAGGATTCTGGGTTACAGAACCTGGTCCGAGCCACACAAGTCACCCCATCTTGGATTCCCCTAGGTCTCTAGTTTTCATAAATGCACAGGTTTGGTAGGTTTCCCTAGGTGGCGGCTGAGCTAGAGGCCAAAATCTACAGGTAGGCACTTTGCAAAAAACACCTCTGTTTTCTTTCAAAAATTTGGATGTGTCCATGTTGCGCTTTGGGGCGTTTCCTGTCGCGGGCGCTAAGCCTACCCACACAAGTGAGGTATCATTTTTATCGGGAGAAGTGGTGGAACGCTGGGTGGAAGGAAATTTGTGGCTCCTCTCACATTCCAGAACTTTCTGCCACAGAAATGTGAGGAACATGTGTTTTTTTAGCCAAATTTTGAGGTTTGCAAAGGATTCTGGGTAACAGAACCTTGTCCGAGCCACACAAGTCACCCTATCTTGGATTCCCCTAGGTCTCTAGTTTTCAGAAATGCACAGGTTTGGTAGGTTTCCCTAGGTGCCGGCTGAGCTGAGGCCAAAATCTACAGGTAGGCACTTTGCAAAAAACACCTCTGTTTTCTCTAAAAAATTTGGATGTGTCCACGTTGCGCTTTGGGGCGTTTCCTGTCGCGGGCGCTAGGCCTACCCACACAAGTGAGGTATCATTTTTATCGGGAGACGTGGGGGAACGCTGGGTGGAAGGAAATTTGTGGCTCCTCTCAGATTCCAGAACTTTCTGCCACAGAAATGTGAGGAACATCAGTTTTTTTAGCCAAATTTTGAGGTTTGCAAAGGATTCTGGGTAACAGAACCTGGTCCGAGCCACACAAGTCACCCCATCTTGGATTCCCCTAGGTCTCTAGTTTTCAGAAATGCACAGGTTTGGTAGGTTTCCCTAGGTGGCGGCTGTGCTACAGGCCAAAATCTACAGGTAGGCACTTTGCAAAAAACACCTCTGTTTTCTTTCAAAAATTTGGATGTGTCCACGTTGCGCTTTGGGGCGTTTCCTGTCGCGGGCGCTAGGCCTACCCACAAAAGTGAGGTATCATTTTTATCGGGAGACTTGGGGGAACGCTGGGTGGAAGGAAATTTGTGGCTCCTCTCAGATTCCAGAACTTTCTGCCACAGAAATGTGAGGAACATGTGTTTTTTTAGCCAAATTTTGAGGTTTGCAAAGGATTCTGGGTAACAGAACCTGGTCCGAGCCACACAAGTCACCCCATCTTGGATTCCCCATAGTCTCTAGTTTTCAGAAATGCACAGGGTTGGTAGGTTTCCCTAGGTGGCGGCTGAGCTAGAGGCCAAAATCTACAGGTAGGCACTTTGCAAAAAACACCTCTGTTTTCATTCAAAAATTTGGATGTGTCCACGTTGCGCTTTGGGGCGTTTCCTGTTGCGGGCGCTAGGCCTACCCACACAAGTGAGGTATCATTTTTATCGGGAGACGTGGGGGAACGCTGGGTGGAAGGAAATTTGTGGCTCCTCTCAGATTCCAGAACTTTCTGCCACAGAAATGTGAGGAACATCAGTTTTTTTAGCCAAATTTTGAGGTTTGCAAAGGATTCTGGGTAACAGAACCTGGTCCGAGCCACACAAGTCACCCCATCTTGGATTCCCCTAGGTCTCTAGTTGTCAGAAATGCACAGGTTTGTTAGGTTTCCCTAGGTGGCGGCTGAGCTAGAGGCCAAAATCTACAGGTAGGCACTTTGCAAAAAACACCTCTGTTTTCTTTCAAAAATTTGGATGTGTCCACGTTGCACTTTGGGGTGTGTCCTATCGCGGGCGCTAGGCCTACCCACACAAGTGAGGTATCATTTTTATAGGGAGACTTGGGGGAACGCTGGGTGGAAGGAAATTTGTGGCTCCTCTCAGATTCCAGAACTTTCTGCCACAGAAATGTGAGGAACATGTGTTTTTTAGCCAAATTTTGAGGTTTGCAAAGGATTCTGGGTAACAGAACCTGGTCCGAGCCACACAAGTCACCCCATTTTGGATTCCCCTAGGTCTCTAGTTTTCAGAAATGCACAGGTTTGGTAGGTTTCCCTAGGTGCCGGCTGAGCTACAGGCCAAAATCTACAGGTAGGCACTTTGCAAAAAACACCTCTGTTTTCTTTCAAAAATGTGGATGTGTCCACGTTGCGCTTTGGGGCGTTTCCTGTCGTGGGCGCTAGGCCTACCCACACAAGTGAGGTATCATTTTTATCGGGACACGTGGGGGAACGCTGCGTGGAAGGAAATTTGTGGCTCCTCTCAGATTCCAGAACTTTCTGCCACAGAAATGTGAGGAACATGTGTTTATTTAGCCACATTTTGAGGTTTGGAAAGGATTCTGGGTAACAGAACCTGGTCTGAGCCACACAAGTCACCCCATCTTGGATTCCCCTAGGTCTCTAGTTGTCAGAAATGCACAGGTTTGTTAGGTTTCCCTAGGTGGCGGCTGAGCTAGTGGCCAAAATCTACAGGTAGGCACTTTGCAAAAAACACCTCTGTTTTCTTTCAAAAATTTGGATGTGTCCATGTTGCGCTTTGGGGTGTTTCCTGTCGCGGGCGCTAAGCCTACCCACACAAGTGAGGTATCATTTTTATCGGGAGAAGTGGTGGAACGCTGGGTGGAAGGAAATTTGTGGCTCCTCTCAGATTCCAGAACTTTCTGCCACAGAAATGTGAGGAACATGTGTTTTTTTAGCCACATTTTGAGGTTTGCAAAGGATTCTGGGTAACAGAACCTGGTCCGAGCCACACAAGTCACCCCATCTTGGATTCCCCTAAGTCTCTAGTTTTCAGAAATGCACAGGTTTGGTAGGTTTCTCTAGGTGGCGGCTGAGCTACAGGCCAAAATCTACAGGTAGGCACTTTGCAAAAAACACCTCTGTTTTCTTTCAAGAAATTGGATGTGTCCACGTTGCGTTTTGGGGCGTTTCCTGTCGCGGGCGCTAGGCCTACCCACACAAGTGAGGTATCATTTTTATCGGGAGACTTGGGGGAACGCTGGGTGGAAGGAAATTTGTGGCTCCTCTCAGATTCCAGAACTTTCTGCCACAGAAATGTGAGGAACATGTGTTTTTTTAGCCAAATTTTGAGGTTTGCAAAGGATTCTGGGTTACAGAACCTGGTCCGAGCCACACAAGTCACCCCATCTTGGATTCCCCTAGGTCTCTAGTTTTCATAAATGCACAGGTTTGGTAGGTTTCCCTAGGTGGCGGCTGAGCTAGTGGCCAAAATCTACAGGTAGGCACTTTGCAAAAAACACCTCTGTTTTCTTTCAAAAATTTGGATGTGTCCATGTTGCGCTTTGGGGCGTTTCCTGTCGCGGGCGCTAAGCCTACCCACACAAGTGAGGTATCATTTTTATCGGGAGAAGTGGTGGAACGCTGGGTGGAAGGAAATTTGTGGCTCCTCTCACATTCCAGAACTTTCTGCCACAGAAATGTGAGGAACATGTGTTTTTTTAGCCACATTTTGAGGTTTGCAAAGGATTCTGGGTAACAGAACCTGGTCCGAGCCACACAAGTCACCCCATCTTGGATTCCCCTAAGTCTCTAGTTTTCAGAAATGCACAGGTTTGGTAGGTTTCTCTAGGTGGCGGCTGAGCTACAGGCCAAAATCTACAGGTAGGCACTTTGCAAAAAACACCTCTGTTTTCTTTCAAGAAATTGGATGTGTCCACGTTGCGTTTTGGGGCGTTTCCTGTCGCGGGCGCTAGGCCTACCCACACAAGTGAGGTATCATTTTTATCGGGAGACTTGGGGGAACGCTGGGTGGAAGGAAATTTGTGGCTCCTCTCAGATTCCAGAACTTTCTGCCACAGAAATGTGAGGAACATGTGTTTTTTTAGCCAAATTTTGAGGTTTGCAAAGGATTCTGGGTAACAGAACCTGGTCCGAGCCACACAAGTCACCCCATCTTGGATTCCCCTAGGTCTCTAGTTTTCAGAAATGCACAGGTTTGGTAGGTTTCCCTAGGTGGCGGCTGAGCTACAGGCCAAAATCTACAGGTAGGCACTTTGCAAAAAACACCTCTGTTTTCTTTCAAAAATTTGGATGTGTCCACGTTGCGCTTTGGGGCGTTTCCTGTCGCGGGCGCTAGGCCTACCCACAAAAGTGAGGTATCATTTTTATCGGGAGACTTGGGGGAACGCTGGGTGGAAGGAAATTTGTGGCTCCTCTCAGATTCCAGAACTTTCTGCCACAGAAATGTGAGGAACATGTGTTTTTTTAGCCAAATTTTGAGGTTTGCAAAGGATTCTGGGTAACAGAACCTGGTCCGAACCACACAAGTCACCCCATCTTGGATTCCCCTAGGTCTCTAGTTTTCAGAAATGCACTGGTTTGGTAGGTTTCCCTAGGTGGCGGCTGAGCTAGTGGCCAAAATCTACAGGTAGGCACTTTGCAAAAAACACCTCTGTTTTCTTTTAAAAATTTGGATGTGTCCATGTTGCGCTTTGGGGCGTTTCCTGTCGCGGGCGCTAAGCCTACCCACACAAGTGAGGTATCATTTTTATCGGGATACGTGGGGGAACGCTGGGTGGAAGGAAATTTGTGGCTCCTCTCAGATTCCAGAACTTTCTGCCACAGAAATATGAGGAACATGTGTTTTTTTAGCCAAATTTTGAGGTTTGCAAAGGATTCTGGGTAACAGAACCTGGTCCGAGCCACACAAGTCACCCCATCTTGGATTCCCCTAGGTCTCTAGTTTTCAGAAATGCACAGGTTTGGTAGGTTTCCCTAGGTGCCGGCTGAGCTCAGGCCAAAATCTACAGGTAGGCACTTTGCAAAAAACACCTCTGTTTTCTCTAAAAAATTTGGATGTGTCCACGTTGCGCTTTGGGGCGTTTCCTGTCGCGGGCGCTAGGCCTACCCACACAAGTGAGGTATCATTTTTATCGGGAGACGTGGGGGAACGCTGGGTGGAAGGAAATTTGTGGCTTCTCTCACATTCCAGAACTTTCTGCCACAGAAATGTGAGGAACATGTGTTTTTTTAGCCAAATTTTGAGGTTTGCAAAGGATTCTGGGTAACAGAACCTGGTCCGAGCCACACAAGTCACCCCATCTTGGATTCCCCATAGTCTCTAGTTTTCAGAAATGCACAGGGTTGGTAGGTTTCCCTAGGTGGCGGCTGAGCTAGAGGCCAAAATCTACAGGTAGGCACTTTGCAAAAAACACCTCTGTTTTCTTTCAAAAATTTGGATGTGTCCACGTTGCGCTTTGGGGCGTTTCCTGTTGCGGGCGCTAGGCCTACCCACACAAGTGAGGTATCATTTTTATCGGGAGACGTGGGGGAACGCTGGGTGGAAGGAAATTTGTGGCTCCTCTCAGATTCCAGAACTTTCTGCCACAGAAATGTGAGGAACATGTGTTTTTTTAGCCAAATTTTGAGGTTTGCAAAGGATTCTGGGTAACAGAACCTGGTCCGAACCACACAAGTCACCCCATCTTGGATTCCCCTAGGTCTCTAGTTTTCAGAAATGCACTGGTTTGGTAGGTTTCCCTAGGTGGCGGCTGAGCTAGTGGCCAAAATCTACAGGTAGGCACTTTGCAAAAAACACCTCTGTTTTCTTTTAAAAATTTGGATGTGTCCATGTTGCGCTTTGGGGCGTTTCCTGTCGCGGGCGCTAAGCCTACCCACACAAGTGAGGTATCATTTTTATCGGGATACGTGGGGGAACGCTGGGTGGAAGGAAATTTGTGGCTCCTCTCAGATTCCAGAACTTTCTGCCACAGAAATATGAGGAACATGTGTTTTTTTAGCCAAATTTTGAGGTTTGCAAAGGATTCTGGGTAACAGAACCTGGTCCGAGCCACACAAGTCACCCCATCTTGGATTCCCCTAGGTCTCTAGTTTTCAGAAATGCACAGGTTTGGTAGGTTTCCCTAGGTGCCGGCTGAGCTCAGGCCAAAATCTACAGGTAGGCACTTTGCAAAAAACACCTCTGTTTTCTCTAAAAAATTTGGATGTGTCCACGTTGCGCTTTGGGGCGTTTCCTGTCGCGGGCGCTAGGCCTACCCACACAAGTGAGGTATCATTTTTATCGGGAGACGTGGGGGAACGCTGGGTGGAAGGAAATTTGTGGCTTCTCTCACATTCCAGAACTTTCTGCCACAGAAATGTGAGGAACATGTGTTTTTTTAGCCAAATTTTGAGGTTTGCAAAGGATTCTGGGTAACAGAACCTGGTCCGAGCCACACAAGTCACCCCATCTTGGATTCCCCATAGTCTCTAGTTTTCAGAAATGCACAGGGTTGGTAGGTTTCCCTAGGTGGCGGCTGAGCTAGAGGCCAAAATCTACAGGTAGGCACTTTGCAAAAAACACCTCTGTTTTCTTTCAAAAATTTGGATGTGTCCACGTTGCGCTTTGGGGCGTTTCCTGTTGCGGGCGCTAGGCCTACCCACACAAGTGAGGTATCATTTTTATCGGGAGACGTGGGGGAACGCTGGGTGGAAGGAAATTTGTGGCTCCTCTCAGATTCCAGAACTTTCTGCCACAGAAATGTGAGGAACATCAGTTTTTTTAGCCAAATTTTGAGGTTTGCAAAGGATTCTGGGTAACAGAACCTGGTCCGAGCCACACAAGTCACCCCATCTTGGATTCCCCTAGGTCTCTAGTTGTCAGAAATGCACAGGTTTGTTAGGTTTCCCTAGGTGGCGGCTGAGCTAGAGGCCAAAATCTACAGGTAGGCACTTTGCAAAAAACACCTCTGTTTTCTTTCAAAAATTTGGATGTGTCCACGTTGCACTTTGGGGTGTGTCCTATCGCGGGCGCTAGGCCTACCCACACAAGTGAGGTATCATTTTTATAGGGAGACTTGGGGGAACGCTGGGTGGAAGGAAATTTGTGGCTCCTCTCAGATTCCAGAACTTTCTGCCACAGAAATGTGAGGAACATGTGTTTTTTAGCCAAATTTTGAGGTTTGCAAAGGATTCTGGGTAACAGAACCTGGTCCGAGCCACACAAGTCACCCCATTTTGGATTCCCCTAGGTCTCTAGTTTTCAGAAATGCACAGGTTTGGTAGGTTTCCCTAGGTGCCGGCTGAGCTACAGGCCAAAATCTACAGGTAGGCACTTTGCAAAAAACACCTCTGTTTTCTTTAAAAAATGTGGATGTGTCCACGTTGCGCTTTGGGGCGTTTCCTGTCGTGGGCGCTAGGCCTACCCACACAAGTGAGGTATCATTTTTATCGGGACACGTGGGGGAACGCTGCGTGGAAGGAAATTTGTGGCTCCTCTCAGATTCCAGAACTTTCTGCCACAGAAATGTGAGGAACATGTGTTTATTTAGCCACATTTTGAGGTTTGGAAAGGATTCTGGGTAACAGAACCTGGTCCGAGCCACACAAGTCACCCCATCTTGGATTCCCCTAGGTCTCTAGTTGTCAGAAATGCACAGGTTTGTTAGGTTTCCCTAGGTGGCGGCTGAGCTAGTGGCCAAAATCTACAGGTAGGCACTTTGCAAAAAACACCTCTGTTTTCTTTCAAAAATTTGGATGTGTCCATGTTGCGCTTTGGGGCGTTTCCTGTCGCGGGCGCTAAGCCTACCCACACAAGTGAGGTATCATTTTTATCGGGAGAAGTGGTGGAACGCTGGGTGGAAGGAAATCTGTGGCTCCTCTCAGATTCCAGAACTTTCTGCCACAGAAATGTGAGGAACATGTGTTTTTTTAGCCACATTTTGAGGTTTGCAAAGGATTCTGGGTTACAGAACCTGGTCCGAGCCACACAAGTCACCCCATCTTGGATTCCCCTAAGTCTCTAGTTTTCAGAAATGCACAGGTTTGGTAGGTTTCTCTAGGTGGCGGCTGAGCTACAGGCCAAAATCTACAGGTAGGCACTTTGCAAAAAACACCTCTGTTTTCTTTCAAGAAATTGGATGTGTCCACGTTGCGTTTTGGGGCGTTTCCTGTCGCGGGCGCTAGGCCTACCCACACAAGTGAGGTATCATTTTTATCGGGAGACTTGGGGGAACGCTGGGTGGAAGGAAATTTGTGGCTCCTCTCAGATTCCAGAACTTTCTGCCACAGAAATGTGAGGAACATGTGTTTTTTTAGCCAAATTTTGAGGTTTGCAAAGGATTCTGGGTAACAGAACCTGGTCCGAGCCACACAAGTCACCCCATCTTGGATTCCCCTAGGTCTCTAGTTTTCAGAAATGCACAGGTTTGGTAGGTTTCCCTAGGTGGCGGCTGAGCTACAGGCCAAAATCTACAGGTAGGCACTTTGCAAAAAACACCTCTGTTTTCTTTCAAAAATTTGGATGTGTCCACGGTGCGCTTTGGGGCGTTTCCTGTCGCGGGCGCTAGGCCTACCCACAAAAGTGAGGTATCATTTTTATCGGGAGACGGGGGGAACGCTGGGTGGAAGGAAATTTGTGGCTCCTCTTAGATTCCAGAACTTTCTGCCACAGAAATATGAGGAACATGTGTTTTTTTAGCCAAATTTTGAGGTTTGCAAAGGATTCTGGGTAACAGAACCTGGTCCGAGCCACACAAGTCACCCCATCTTGGATTCCCCTAGGTCTCTAGTTTTCAGAAATGCACAGGTTTGGTAGGTTTCCCTAGGTGCCGGCTGAGCTCAGGCCAAAATCTACAGGTAGGCACTTTGCAAAAAACACCTCTGTTTTCTTTCAAAAATTTGGATGTGTCCACGTTGCGCTTTGGGGCGTTTCCTGTCGCGGGCGCTAGGCCTACCCACACAAGTGAGGTATCATTTTTATCGGGAGACGTGGGGGAACGCTGGGTGGAAGGAAATTTGTGGCTTCTCTCAGATTCCAGAACTTTCTGCCACAGAAATGTGAGGAACATGTGTTTTTTTAGCCAAATTTTGAGGTTTGCAAAGGATTCTGGGTAACAGAACGTGGTCCGAGCCACACAAGTCACCCCATCTTGGATTCCCCATAGTCTCTAGTTTTCAGAAATGCACAGGGTTGGTAGGTTTCCCTAGGTGGCGGCTGAGCTAGAGGCCAAAATCTACAGGTAGGCACTTTGCAAAAAACACCTCTGTTTTCTTTCAAAAATTTGGATGTGTCCACGTTGCGCTTTGGGGCGTTTCCTGTTGCGGGCGCTAGGCCTACCCACACAAGTGAGGTATCATTTTTATCGGGAGACGTGGGGGAACGCTGGGTGGAAGGAAATTTGTGGCTCCTCTCAGATTCCAGAACTTTCTGCCACAGAAATGTGAGGAACATCAGTTTTTTTAGCCAAATTTTGAGGTTTGCAAAGGATTCTGGGTAACAGAACCTGGTCCGAGCCACACAAGTCACCCCATCTTGGATTCCCCTAGGTCTCTAGTTGTCAGAAATGCACAGGTTTGTTAGGTTTCCCTAGGTGGCGGCTGAGCTAGAGGCCAAAATCTACAGGTAGGCACTTTGCAAAAAACACCTCTGTTTTCTTTCAAAAATTTGGATGTGTCCACGTTGCACTTTGGGGTGTGTCCTATCGCGGGCGCTAGGCCTACCCACA
The DNA here is from genome assembly GCF_031143425.1 of Pleurodeles waltl. Lineage (NCBI taxonomy): Eukaryota > Metazoa > Chordata > Amphibia > Caudata > Salamandridae > Pleurodeles > Pleurodeles waltl. The sequence goes on from NC_090439.1 coordinate 3,984,350, forward strand.
CAAGTGAGGTATCATTTTTATAGGGAGACTTGGGGGAACGCTGGGTGGAAGGAAATTTGTGGCTCCTCTCAGATTCCAGAACTTTCTGCCACAGAAATGTGAGGAACATGTGTTTTTTAGCCAAATTTTGAGGTTTGCAAAGGATTCTGGGTAACAGAACCTGGTCCGAGCCACACAAGTCACCCCATTTTGGATTCCCCTAGGTCTCTAGTTTTCAGAAATGCACAGGTTTGGTAGGTTTCCCTAGGTGCCGGCTGAGCTACAGGCCAAAATCTACAGGTAGGCACTTTGCAAAAAACACCTCTGTTTTCTTTAAAAAATGTGGATGTGTCCACGTTGCGCTTTGGGGCGTTTCCTGTCGTGGGCGCTAGGCCTACCCACACAAGTGAGGTATCATTTTTATCGGGACACGTGGGGGAACGCTGCGTGGAAGGAAATTTGTGGCTCCTCTCAGATTCCAGAACTTTCTGCCACAGAAATGTGAGGAACATGTGTTTATTTAGCCACATTTTGAGGTTTGGAAAGGATTCTGGGTAACAGAACCTGGTCCGAGCCACACAAGTCACCCCATCTTGGATTCCCCTAGGTCTCTAGTTGTCAGAAATGCACAGGTTTGTTAGGTTTCCCTAGGTGGCGGCTGAGCTAGAGGCCAAAATCTACAGGTAGGCACTTTGCAAAAAACACCTCTGTTTTCTTTCAAAAATTTGGATGTGTCCACGTTGCACTTTGGGGTGTGTCCTATCGCGGGCGCTAGGCCTACCCACACAAGTGAGGTATCATTTTTATAGGGAGACTTGGGGGAACGCTGGGTGGAAGGAAATTTGTGGCTCCTCTCAGATTCCAGAACTTTCTGCCACAGAAATGTGAGGAACATGTGTTTTTTAGCCAAATTTTGAGGTTTGCAAAGGATTCTGGGTAACAGAACCTGGTCCGAGCCACACAAGTCACCCCATTTTGGATTCCCCTAGGTCTCTAGTTTTCAGAAATGCACAGGTTTGGTAGGTTTCCCTAGGTGCCGGCTGAGCTACAGGCCAAAATCTACAGGTAGGCACTTTGCAAAAAACACCTCTGTTTTCTTTCAAAAATGTGGATGTGTCCACGTTGCACTTTGGGGCGTTTCCTGTCGCGGGCGCTAGGCCTACCCACACAAGTGAGGTATCATTTTTCTCGGGAGAAGTGGTGGAACGCTGGGTGGAAGGAAATTTGTGGCTCCTCTCACATTCCAGAACTTTCTGCCACAGAAATGTGAGGAACATGTGTTTTTTTAGCCACATTTTGAGGTTTGCAAAGGATTCTGGGTAACAGAACCTGGTCCGAGCCACACAAGTCACCCCATCTTGGATTCCCCTAAGTCTCTAGTTTTCAGAAATGCACAGGTTTGGTAGGTTTCTCTAGGTGGCGGCTGAGCTACAGGCCAAAATCTATAGGTAGGCACTTTGCAAAAAACACCTCTGTTTTCTTTCAAGAAATTGGATGTGTCCACGTTGCGTTTTGGGGCGTTTCCTGTCGCGTGCGCTAGGCCTACCCACACAAGTGAGGTATAATTTTTATCGGGAGACTTGGGGGAACGCTGGGTGGAAGGAAATTTGTGGCTCCTCTCAGATTCCAGAACTTTCTGCCACAGAAATGTGAGGAACATGTGTTTTTTTAGCCAAATTTTGAGGTTTGCAAAGGATTCTGGGTAACAGAACCTGGTCCGAGCCACACAAGTCACCCCATCTTGGATTCCCCTAGGTCTCTAGTTTTCAGAAATGCACAGGTTTGGTAGGTTTCCCTAGGTGGCGGCTGAGCTACAGGCCAAAATCTACAGGTAGGCACTTTGCAAAAAACACCTCTGTTTTCTTTCAAAAATTTGGATGTCTCCACGTTGCGCTTTGGGGCGTTTCCTGTCGCGGGCGCTAGGCCTACCCACAAAAGTGAGGTATCATTTTTATCGGGAGACTTGGGGGAACGCTGGGTGGAAGGAAATTTGTGGCTCCTCTCAGATTCCAGAACTTTCTGCCACAGAAATGTGAGGAACATGTGTTTTTTTAGCCAAATTTTGAGGTTTGCAAAGGATTCTGGGTAACAGAACCTGGTCCGAGCCACACAAGTCACCCCATCTTGGATTCCCCTAGGTCTCTAGTTTTCAGAAATGCACTGGTTTGGTAGGTTTCCCTAGGTGGCGGCTGAGCTAGTGGCCAAAATCTACAGGTAGGCACTTTGCAAAAAACACCTCTGTTTTCTTTTAAAAATTTGGATGTGTCCATGTTGCGCTTTGGGGCGTTTCCTGTCGCGGGCGCTAAGCCTACCCACACAAGTGAGGTATCATTTTTATCGGGAGACGTGGGGGAACACTGGGTGGAAGGAAATTTGTGGCTTCTCTCAGATTCCAGAACTTTCTGCCACAGAAATGTGAGGAACATGTGTTTTTTTAGCCAAATTTTGAGGTTTGCAAAGGATTCTGGGTAACAGAACCTGGTCCGAGCCACACAAGTCACCCCATCTTGGATTCCCCATAGTCTCTAGTTTTCAGAAATGCACAGGTTTGGTAGGTTTCCCTAGGTGCCGGCTGAGCTCAGGCCAAAATCTACAGGTAGGCACTTTGCAAAAAACACCTCTGTTTTCTCTAAAAAATTTGGATGTGTCCACGTTGCGCTTTGGGGCGTTTCCTGTCGCGGGCGCTAGGCCTACCCACGCAAGTGAGGTATCATTTTTATCGGGAGACGTGGGGGAACGCTGGGTGGAAGGAAATTTGTGGCTTCTCTCACATTCCAGAACTTTCTGCCACAGAAATGTGAGGAACATGTGTTTTTTTAGCCAAATTTTGAGGTTTGCAAAGGATTCTGGGTAACAGAACCTGTTCCGAGCCACACAAGTCACCCCATCTTGGATTCCCCATAGTCTCTAGTTTTCAGAAATGCACAGGGTTGGTAGGTTTCCCTAGGTGGCGGCTGAGCTAGAGGCCAAAATCTACAGGTAGGCACTTTGCAAAAAACACCTCTGTTTTCTTTCAAAAATTTGGATGTGTCCACGTTGCGCTTTGGGGCGTTTCCTGTCGCGTGCGCTAGGCCTACCCACACAAGTGAGGTATCATTTTTATCGGGAGACGTGGGGGAACGCTGGGTGGAAGGAAATTTGTGGCTTCTCTCACATTCCAGAACTTTCTGCCACAGAAATGTGAGGAACATGTGTTTTTTTAGCCAAATTTTGAGGTTTGCAAAGGATTCTGGGTAACAGAACCTGTTCCGAGCCACACAAGTCACCCCATCTTGGATTCCCCATAGTCTCTAGTTTTCAGAAATGCACAGGGTTGGTAGGTTTCCCTAGGTGGCGGCTGAGCTAGAGGCCAAAATCTACAGGTAGGCACTTTGCAAAAAACACCTCTGTTTTCTTTCAAAAATTTGGATGTGTCCACGTTGCGCTTTGGGGCGTTTCCGGTTGCGGGCGCTAGGCCTACCCACACAAGTGAGGTATCATTTTTATCAGGAGACGTGGGGGAACGCTGGGTGGAAGGAAATTTGTGGCTCCTCTCAGATTCCAGAACTTTCTGCCACAGAAATGTGAGGAACATCAGTTTTTTTAGCCAAATTTTGAGGTTTGCAAAGGATTCTGGGTAACAGAACCTGGTCCGAGCCACACAAGTCACCCCATCTTGGATTCCCCTAGGTCTCTAGTTGTCAGAAATGCACAGGTTTGTTAGGTTTCCCTAGGTGGCGGCTGAGCTAGAGGCCAAAATCTACAGGTAGGCACTTTGCAAAAAACACCTCTGTTTTCTTTCAAAAATTTGGATGTGTCCACGTTGCACTTTGGGGTGTGTCCTATCGCGGGCGCTAGGCCTACCCACACAAGTGAGGTATCATTTTTATAGGGAGACTTGGGGGAACGCTGGGTGGAAGGAAATTTGTGGCTCCTCTCAGATTCCAGAACTTTCTGCCACAGAAATGTGAGGAACATGTGTTTTTTAGCCAAATTTTGAGGTTTGCAAAGGATTCTGGGTAACAGAACCTGGTCTGAGCCACACAAGTCACCCCATTTTGGATTCCCCTAGGTCTCTAGTTTTCAGAAATGCACAGGTTTGGTAGGTTTCCCTAGGTGCCGGCTGAGCTACAGGCCAAAATCTACAGGTAGGCACTTTGCAAAAAACACCTCTGTTTTCTTTAAAAAATGTGGATGTGTCCACGTTGCGCTTTGGGGCGTTTCCTGTCGTGGGCGCTAGGCCTACCCACACAAGTGAGGTATCATTTTTATCGGGACACGTGGGGGAACGCTGCGTGGAAGGAAATTTGTGGCTCCTCTCAGATTCCAGAACTTTCTGCCACAGAAATGTGAGGAACATGTGTTTATTTAGCCACATTTTGAGGTTTGGAAAGGATTCTGGGTAACAGAACCTGGTCCGAGCCACACAAGTCACCCCATCTTGGATTCCCCTAGGTCTCTAGTTGTCAGAAATGCACAGGTTTGTTAGGTTTCCCTAGGTGGCGGCTGAGCTAGTGGCCTAAATCTACAGGTAGGCACTTTGCAAAAAACACCTCTGTTTTCTTTCAAAAATTTGGATGTGTCCATGTTGCGCTTTGGGGCGTTTCCTGTCGCGGGCGCTAAGCCTACCCACACAAGTGAGGTATCATTTTTATCGGGAGAAGTGGTGGAACGCTGGGTGGAAGGAAATTTGTGGCTCCTCTCAGATTCCAGAACTTTCTGCCACAGAAATGTGAGGAACATGTGTTTTTTTAGCCACATTTTGAGGTTTGCAAAGGATTCTGGGTTACAGAACCTGTTCCGAGCCACACAAGTCACCCCATCTTGGATTCCCCTAGGTCTCTAGTTTTCATAAATGCACAGGTTTGATAGGTTTCCCTAGGTGGCGGCTGAGCTAGTGGCCAAAATCTACAGGTAGGCACTTTGCAAAAAACACCTCTGTTTTCTTTCAAAAATTTGGATGTGTCCATGTTGCGCTTTGGGGCGTTTCCTGTCGCGGGCGCTAAGCCTACCCACACAAGTGAGGTATCATTTTTATCGGGAGAAGTGGTGGAACGCTGGGTGGAAGGAAATTTGTGGCTCCTCTCACATTCCAGAACTTTCTGCCACAGAAATGTGAGGAACATGTGTTTTTTTAGCCACATTTTGAGGTTTGCAAAGGATTCTGGGTAACAGAACCTGGTCCGAGCCACACAAGTCACCCCATCTTGGATTCCCCTAAGTCTCTAGTTTTCAGAAATGCACAGGTTTGGTAGGTTTCTCTAGGTGGCGGCTGAGCTACAGGCCAAAATCTACAGGTAGGCACTTTGCAAAAAACACCTCTGTTTTCTTTCAAGAAATTGGATGTGTCCACGTTGCGTTTTGGGGCGTTTCCTGTCGCGGGCGCTAGGCCTACCCACACAAGTGAGGTATCATTTTTATCGGGAGACTTGGGGGAACGCTGGGTGGAAGGAAATTTGTGGCTCCTCTCAGATTCCAGAACTTTCTGCCACAGAAATGTGAGGAACATGTGTTTTTTTAGCCAAATTTTGAGGTTTGCAAAGGATTCTGGGTAACAGAACCTGGTCCGAGCCACACAAGTCACCCCATCTTGGATTCCCCTAGGTCTCTAGTTTTCAGAAATGCACAGGTTTGGTAGGTTTCCCTAGGTGGCGGCTGAGCTACAGGCCAAAATCTACAGGTAGGCACTTTGCAAAAAACACCTCTGTTTTCTTTCAAAAATTTGGATGTGTCCACGTTGCGCTTTGGGGCGTTTCCTGTCGCGGGCGCTAGGCCTACCCACAAAAGTGAGGTATCATTTTTATCGGGAGACGTGGGGGAACGCTGGGTGGAAGGAAATTTGTGGCTCCTCTTAGATTCCAGAACTTTCTGCCACAGAAATATGAGGAACATGTGTTTTTTTAGCCAAATTTTGAGGTTTGCAAAGGATTCTGGGTAACAGAACCTGGTCCGAGCCACACAAGTCACCCCATCTTGGATTCCCCTAGGTCTCTAGTTTTCAGAAATGCACAGGTTTGGTAGGTTTCCCTAGGTGCCGGCTGAGCTCAGGCCAAAATCTACAGGTAGGCACTTTGCAAAAAACACCTCTGTTTTCTTTCAAAAATTTGGATGTGTCCACGTTGCGCTTTGGGGCGTTTCCTGTCGCGGGCGCTAGGCCTACCCACACAAGTGAGGTATCATTTTTATCGGGAGACGTGGGGGAACACTGGGTGGAAGGAAATTTGTGGCTTCTCTCAGATTCCAGAACTTTCTGCCACAGAAATGTGAGGAACATGTGTTTTTTTAGCCAAATTTTGAGGTTTGCAAAGGATTCTGGGTAACAGAACCTGGTCCGAGCCACACAAGTCACCCCATCTTGGATTCCCCATAGTCTCTAGTTTTCAGAAATGCACAGGTTTGGTAGGTTTCCCTAGGTGCCGGCTGAGCTCAGGCCAAAATCTACAGGTAGGCACTTTGCAAAAAACACCTCTGTTTTCTCTAAAAAATTTGGATGTGTCCACGTTGCGCTTTGGGGCGTTTCCTGTCGCGGGCGCTAGGCCTACCCACACAAGTGAGGTATCATTTTTATCGGGAGACGTGGGGGAACGCTGGGTGGAAGGAAATTTGTGGCTTCTCTCACATTCCAGAACTTTCTGCCACAGAAATGTGAGGAACATGTGTTTTTTTAGCCAAATTTTGAGGTTTGCAAAGGATTCTGGGTAACAGAACCTGTTCCGAGCCACACAAGTCACCCCATCTTGGATTCCCCATAGTCTCTAGTTTTCAGAAATGCACAGGGTTGGTAGGTTTCCCTAGGTGGCGGCTGAGCTAGAGGCCAAAATCTACAGGTAGGCACTTTGCAAAAAACACCTCTGTTTTCTTTCAAAAATTTGGATGTGTCCACGTTGCGCTTTGGGGCGTTTCCGGTTGCGGGCGCTAGGCCTACCCACACAAGTGAGGTATCATTTTTATCGGGAGACGTGGGGGAACGCTGGGTGGAAGGAAATTTGTGGCTCCTCTCAGATTCCAGAACTTTCTGCCACAGAAATGTGAGGAACATCAGTTTTTTTAGCCAAATTTTGAGGTTTGCAAAGGATTCTGGGTAACAGAACCTGGTCCGAGCCACACAAGTCACCCCATCTTGGATTCCCCTAGGTCTCTAGTTGTCAGAAATGCACAGGTTTGTTAGGTTTCCCTAGGTGGCGGCTGAGCTAGAGGCCAAAATCTACAGGTAGGCACTTTGCAAAAAACACCTCTGTTTTCTTTCAAAAATTTGGATGTGTCCACGTTGCACTTTGGGGTGTGTCCTATCGCGGGCGCTAGGCCTACCCACACAAGTGAGGTATCATTTTTATAGGGAGACTTGGGGGAACGCTGGGTGGAAGGAAATTTGTGGCTCCTCTCAGATTCCAGAACTTTCTGCCACAGAAATGTGAGGAACATGTGTTTTTTAGCCAAATTTTGAGGTTTGCAAAGGATTCTGGGTAACAGAACCTGGTCCGAGCCACACAAGTCACCCCATTTTGGATTCCCCTAGGTCTCTAGTTTTCAGAAATGCACAGGTTTGGTAGGTTTCCCTAGGTGCCGGCTGAGCTACAGGCCAAAATCTACAGGTAGGCACTTTGCAAAAAACACCTCTGTTTTCTTTAAAAAATGTGGATGTGTCCACGTTGCGCTTTGGGGCGTTTCCTGTCGTGGGCGCTAGGCCTACCCACACAAGTGAGGTATCATTTTTATCGGGACACGTGGGGGAACGCTGCGTGGAAGGAAATTTGTGGCTCCTCTCAGATTCCAGAACTTTCTGCCACAGAAATGTGAGGAACATGTGTTTATTTAGCCACATTTTGAGGTTTGGAAAGGATTCTGGGTAACAGAACCTGGTCCGAGCCACACAAGTCACCCCATCTTGGATTCCCCTAGGTCTCTAGTTGTCAGAAATGCACAGGTTTGTTAGGTTTCCCTAGGTGGCGGCTGAGCTAGTGGCCTAAATCTACAGGTAGGCACTTTGCAAAAAACACCTCTGTTTTCTTTCAAAAATTTGGATGTGTCCATGTTGCGCTTTGGGGCGTTTCCTGTCGCGGGCGCTAAGCCTACCCACACAAGTGAGGTATCATTTTTATCGGGAGAAGTGGTGGAACGCTGGGTGGAAGGAAATTTGTGGCTCCTCTCAGATTCCAGAACTTTCTGCCACAGAAATGTGAGGAACATGTGTTTTTTTAGCCACATTTTGAGGTTTGCAAAGGATTCCTGGTTACAGAACCTGTTCCGAGCCACACAAGTCACCCCATCTTGGATTCCCCTAGGTCTCTAGTTTTCATAAATGCACAGGTTTGATAGGTTTCCCTAGGTGGCGGCTGAGCTAGTGGCCAAAATCTACAGGTAGGCACTTTGCAAAAAACACCTCTGTTTTCTTTCAAAAATTTGGATGTGTCCATGTTGCGCTTTGGGGCATTTCCTGTCGCGGGCGCTAAGCCTACCCACACAAGTGAGGTATCATTTTTATCGGGAGAAGTGGTGGAACGCTGGGTGGAAGGAAATTTGTGGCTCCTCTCACATTCCAGAACTTTCTGCCACAGAAATGTGAGGAACATGTGTTTTTTTAGCCACATTTTGAGGTTTGCAAAGGATTCTGGGTAACAGAACCTGGTCCGAGCCACACAAGTCACCCCATCTTGGATTCCCCTAAGTCTCTAGTTTTCAGAAATGCACAGGTTTGGTAGGTTTCTCTAGGTGGCGGCTGAGCTACAGGCCAAAATCTACAGGTAGGCACTTTGCAAAAAACACCTCTGTTTTCTTTCAAGAAATTGGATGTGTCCACGTTGCGTTTTGGGGCGTTTCCTGTCGCGGGCGCTAGGCCTACCCACACAAGTGAGGTATCATTTTTATCGGGAGACTTGGGGGAACGCTGGGTGGAAGGAAATTTGTGGCTCCTCTCAGATTCCAGAACTTTCTGCCACAGAAATGTGAGGAACATGTGTTTTTTTAGCCAAATTTTGAGGTTTGCAAAGGATTCTGGGTAACAGAACCTGGTCCGAGCCACACAAGTCACCCCATCTTGGATTCCCCTAGGTCTCTAGTTTTCAGAAATGCACAGGTTTGGTAGGTTTCCCTAGGTGGCGGCTGAGCTACAGGCCAAAATCTACAGGTAGGCACTTTGCAAAAAACACCTCTGTTTTCTTTCAAAAATTTGGATGTGTCCACGTTGCGCTTTGGGGCGTTTCCTGTCGCGGGCGCTAGGCCTACCCACAAAAGTGAGGTATCATTTTTATCGGGAGACGTGGGGGAACGCTGGGTGGAAGGAAATTTGTGGCTCCTCTTAGATTCCAGAACTTTCTGCCACAGAAATATGAGGAACATGTGTTTTTTTAGCCAAATTTTGAGGTTTGCAAAGGATTCTGGGTAACAGAACCTGGTCCGAGCCACACAAGTCACCCCATCTTGGATTCCCCTAGGTCTCTAGTTTTCAGAAATGCACAGGTTTGGTAGGTTTCCCTAGGTGCCGGCTGAGCTCAGGCCAAAATCTACAGGTAGGCACTTTGCAAAAAACACCTCTGTTTTCTTTCAAAAATTTGGATGTGTCCACGTTGCGCTTTGGGGCGTTTCCTGTCGCGGGCGCTAGGCCTACCCACACAAGTGAGGTATCATTTTTATCGGGAGACGTGGGGGAACACTGGGTGGAAGGAAATTTGTGGCTTCTCTCAGATTCCAGAACTTTCTGCCACAGAAATGTGAGGAACATGTGTTTTTTTAGCCAAATTTTGAGGTTTGCAAAGGATTCTGGGTAACAGAACCTGGTCCGAGCCACACAAGTCCCCCCATCTTGGATTCCCCATAGTCTCTAGTTTTCAGAAATGCACAGGGTTGGTAGGTTTCCCTAGGTGGCGGCTGAGCTAGAGGCCAAAATCTACAGGTAGGCACTTTGCAAAAAACACCTCTGTTTTCTTTCAAAAATTTGGATGTGTCCACGTTGCGCTTTGGGGCGTTTCCTGTTGCGGGCGCTAGGCCTACCCACACAAGTGAGGTATCATTTTTATCGGGAGACGTGGGGGAACGCTGGGTGGAAGGAAATTTGTGGCTCCTCTCAGATTCCAGAACTTTCTGCCACAGAAATGTGAGGAACATCAGTTTTTTTAGCCAAATTTTGAGGTTTGCAAAGGATTCTGGGTAACAGAACCTGGTCCGAGCCACACAAGTCACCCCATCTTGGATTCCCCTAGGTCTCTAGTTGTCAGAAATGCACAAGTTTGTTAGGTTTCCCTAGGTGGCGGCTGAGCTAGAGGCCAAAATCTACAGGTAGGCACTTTGCAAAAAACACCTCTGTTTTCTTTCAAAAATTTGGATGTGTCCACGTTGCACTTTGGGGTGTGTCCTATCGCGGGCGCTAGGCCTACCCACACAAGTGAGGTATCATTTTTATAGGGAGACTTGGGGGAACGCTGGGTGGAAGGAAATTTGTGGCTCCTCTCAGATTCCAGAACTTTCTGCCACAGAAATGTGAGGAACATGTGTTTTTTAGCCAAATTTTGAGGTTTGCAAAGGATTCTGGGTAACAGAACCTGGTCCGAGCCACACAAGTCACCCCATTTTGGATTCCCCTAGGTCTCTAGTTTTCAGAAATGCACAGGTTTGGTAGGTTTCCCTAGGTGCCGGCTGAGCTACAGGCCAAAATCTACAGGTAGGCACTTTGCAAAAAACACCTCTGTTTTCTTTAAAAAATGTGGATGTGTCCACGTTGCGCTTTGGGGCGTTTCCTGTCGTGGGCGCTAGGCCTACCCACACAAGTGAGGTATCATTTTTATCGGGACACGTGGGGGAACGCTGCGTGGAAGGAAATTTGTGGCTCCTCTCAGATTCCAGAACTTTCTGCCACAGAAATGTGAGGAACATGTGTTTATTTAGCCACATTTTGAGGTTTGGAAAGGATTCTGGGTAACAGAACCTGGTCCGAGCCACACAAGTCACCCCATCTTGGATTCCCCTAGGTCTCTAGTTGTCAGAAATGCACAGGTTTGTTAGGTTTCCCTAGGTGGCGGCTGAGCTAGAGGCCAAAATCTACAGGTAGGCACTTTGCAAAAAACACCTCTGTTTTCTTTAAAAAATTTGGATGTGTCCACGTTGCACTTTGGGGTGTGTCCTATCGCGGGCGCTAGGCCTACCCACACAAGTGAGGTATCATTTTTATAGGGAGACTTGGGGGAACGCTGGGTGGAAGGAAATTTGTGGCTCCTCTCAGATTCCAGAACTTTCTGCCACAGAAATGTGAGGAACATGTGTTTTTTAGCCAAATTTTGAGGTTTGCAAAGGATTCTGGGTAACAGAACCTGGTCCGAGCCACACAAGTCACCCCATTTTGGATTCCCCTAGGTCTCTAGTTTTCAGAAATGCACAGGTTTGGTAGGTTTCCCTAGGTGCCGGCTGAGCTACAGGCCAAAATCTACAGGTAGGCACTTTGCAAAAAACACCTCTGTTTTCTTTCAAAAATGTGGATGTGTCCACGTTGCACTTTGGGGCGTTTGCTGTCGCGGGCGCTAGGCCTACCCACACAAGTGAGGTATCATTTTTCTCGGGAGACTTAGGGGAACGCTGGGTGGAAGGAAATTTGTGGCTCCTCTCAGATTCCAGAACTTTCTGCCACAGAAATGTGAGGAACATGTGTTTTTTTAGCCAAATTTTGGGGTTTGCAAAGGATTCTGGGTAACAGAACCTGGTCCGAGCCACACAAGTCACCCCATCTTGGATTCCCCTAGGTCTCTAGTTTTCAGAAATGCACTGGTTTGGTAGGTTTCCCTAGGTGGCGGCTGAGTTAGTGGCCAAAATCTACAGGTAGGCACTTTGCAAAAAACACCTCTGTTTTCTTTTAAAAATTTGGATGTGTCCATGTTGCGCTTTGGGGCGTTTCCTGTCGCGGGCGCTAAGCCTACCCACACAAGTGAGGTATCATTTTTATCGGGAGACGTGGGGGAACGCTGGGTGGAAGGAAATTTGTGGCTCCTCTCAGATTCCAAAACTTTCTGCCACAGAAATATGAGGAACATGTCTTTTTTTAGCCAAATTTTGAGGTTTGCAAAGGATTCTGGGTAACAGAACCTGGTCCGAGCCACACAAGTCACCCCATCTTGGATTCCCCTAGGTCTCTAGTTTTCAGAAATGCACAGGTTTGGTAGGTTTCCCTAGGTGCCGGCTGAGCTCAGGCCAAAATCTACAGGTAGGCACTTTGCAAAAAACACCTCTGTTTTCTCTAAAAAATTTGGATGTGTCCACGTTGCGCTTTGGGGCGTTTCCTGTCGCGGGCGCTAGGCCTACCCACACAAGTGAGGTATCATTTTTATCGGGAGACGTGGGGGAACGCTGGGTGGAAGGAAATTTGTGGCTTCTCTCAGATTCCAGAACTTTCTGCCACAGAAATGTGAGGAACATGTGTTTTTTTAGCCAAATTTTGAGGTTTGCAAAGGATTCTGGGTAACAGAACCTGGTCCGAGCCACACAAGTCACCCCATCTTGGATTCCCCATAGTCTCTAGTTTTCAGAAATGCACAGGGTTGGTAGGTTTCCCTAGGTGGCGGCTCAGCTAGAGGCCAAAATCTACAGGTAGGCACTTTGCAAAAAACACCTCTGTTTTCTTTCAAAAATTTGGATGTGTCCACGTTGCACTTTGGGGTGTGTCCTATCGCGGGCGCTTGGCCTACCCACACAAGTGAGGTATCATTTTTATAGGGAGACTTGGGGGAACGCTGGGTGGAAGGAAATTTGTGGCTCCTCTCAGATTCCAGAACTTTCTGCCACAGAAATGTGAGGAACATGTGTTTTTTAGCCAAATTTTGAGGTTTGCAAAGGATTCTGGGTAACAGAACCTGGTCCGAGCCACACAAGTCACCCCATTTTGGATTCCCCTAGGTCTCTAGTTTTCAGAAATGCACAGGTTTGGTAGGTTTCCCTAGGTGCCGGCTGAGCTACAGGCCAAAATCTACAGGTAGGCACTTTGCAAAAAACACCTCTGTTTTCATTCAAAAATGTGGATGTGTCCACGTTGCACTTTGGGGCGTTTCCTGTCGCGGGCGCTAGGCCTACCCACACAAGTGAGGTATCATTTTTATCGGGAGACTTGGGGGAACGCTGGGTGGAAGGAAATTTGTGGCTCCTCTCAGATTCCAGAACTTTCTGCAACAGAAATGTGAGGAACATGTGTTTTTTTAACCAAATTTTGAGGTTTGCAAAGGATTCTGGGTAACAGAACCTGGTCCGAGCCACACAAGTCACCCCATCTTGGATTCCCCTAGGTCTCTAGTTTTCATAAATGCACAGGTTTGGTAGGTTTCCCTAGGTGGCGGCTGAGCTAGTGGCCAAAATCTACAGGTAGGCACTTTGCAAAAAACACCTCTGTTTTCTTTCAAAAATTTGGATGTGTCCATGTTGCGCTTTGGGGCGTTTCATGTCGCGGGCGCTAAGCCTACTCATACAAGTGAGGTATCATTTTTATCGGGAGAAGTGGTGGAACGCTGGGTGGAAGGAAATTTGTGGCTCCTCTCAGATTCCAGAACTTTCTGCCACAGAAATGTGAGGAACATGTGTTTTTTTAGCCAAATTTTGAGGTTTGCAAAGGATTCTGGGTTACAGAAACTGGTCCGAGCCACACAAGTCACCCCATCTTGGATTCCCCTAAGTCTCTAGTTTTCAGAAATGCACAGGTTTGGTAGGTTTCCCTAGGTGGCGGCTGAGCTACAGGCCAAAATCTACAGGTAGGCACTTTGCAAAAAACACCTCTGTTTTCTTTAAAAAAATTAGATGTGTCCACGTTGCGTTTTGGGGCGTTTCCTGTCGCGGGCGCTAGGCCTACCCACACAAGTGAGGTATCATTTTTATCAGGAGACGTGGGGGAACGCTGGGTGGAAGGAAATTTGTGGCTCCTCTCAGATTCCAGTACTTTCTGCCACAGAAATATGAGGAACATGTGTTTTTTTAGCCAAATTTTGAGGTTTGCAAAGGATTCTGGGTAACAGAACCTGGTCCGAGCCACACAAGTCACCCCATCTTGGATTCCCCTAAGTCTCTAGTTTTCAGAAATGCACAGGTTTGGTAGGTTTCCCTTGGTGGCGGCTGAGCTACAGGCCAAAATCTACAGGTAGGCACTTTGCAAAAAACACCTCTGTTTTCTTTCAAGAAATTGGATGTGTCCACGTTGCGTTTTGGGGCGTTTCCTGTCGCCGGCGCTACGCCTACCCACACAAGTGAGGTATCATTTTTATCGGGAGACTTGGGGGAACGCTGGGTGGAAGGAAATTTGTGGCTCCTCTCAGATTCCAGAACTTTCTGCCACAGAAATGTGAGGAACATGTGTTTTTTTAGCCAAATTTTGAGGTTTGCAAAGGATTCTGGGTAACAGAACCTGGTCCGAGCCACACAAGTCACCCCATCTTGGATTCCCCTAGGTCTCTAGTGTTCAGAAATGCACAGGTTTGGTAGGTTTCCCTAGGTGGCGGCTGAGCTACAGGCCAAAATCTACAGGTAGGCACTTTGCAAAAAACACCTCTGTTTTCTTTCAAAAATTTGGATGTGTCCACGTTGCGCTTTGGGGCGTTCCCTGTCGCGGGCGCTAGGCCTACCCACAAAAGTGAGGTATCATTTTTATCGGGAGACGTGGGGGAACGCTGGGTGGAAGGAAATTTGTGGCTCCTCTTAGATTCCAGAACTTTCTGCCACAGAAATATGAGGAACATGTGTTTTTTTAGCCAAATTTTGAGGTTTGCAAAGGATTCTGGGTAACAGAACCTGGTCCGAGCCACACAAGTCACCCCATCTTGGATTCCCCTAGGTCTCTAGTTTTCAGAAATGCACAGGTTTGGTAGGTTTCCCTAGGTGCCGGCTGAGCTCAGGCCAAAATCTACAGGTAGGCACTTTGCAAAAAACACCTCTGTTTTCTTTCAAAAATTTGGATGTGTCCACGTTGCGCTTTGGGGCGTTTCCTGTCGCGGGCGCTAGGCCTACCCACACAAGTGAGGTATCATTTTTATCGGGAGACGTGGGGGAACGCTGGGTGGAAGGAAATTTGTGGCTTCTCTCAGATTCCAGAACTTTCTGCCACAGAAATGTGAGGAACATGTGTTTTTTTAGCCAAATTTTGAGGTTTGCAAAGGATTCTGGGTAACAGAACCAGGTCCGAGCCACACAAGTCACCCCATCTTGGATTCCCCATAGTCTCTAGTTTTCAGAAATGCACAGGGTTGGTAGGTTTCCCTAGGTGGCGGCTGAGCTAGAGGCCAAAATCTACAGGTAGGCACTTTGCAAAAAACACCTCTGTTTTCTTTCAAAAATTTGGATGTGTCCACGTTGCGCTTTGGGTCGTTTCCTGTTGCGGGCGCTAGGCCTACCCACACAAGTGAGGTATCATTTTTATCAGGAGACGTGGGGGAACGCTGGGTGGAAGGAAATTTGTGGCTCCTCTCAGATTCCAGAACTTTCTGCCACAGAAATGTGAGGAACATCAGTTTTTTTAGCCAAATTTTGAGGTTTGCAAAGGATTCTGGGTAACAGAACCTGGTCCGAGCCACACAAGTCACCCCATCTTGGATTCCCCTAGGTCTCTAGTTGTCAGAAATGCACAGGTTTGTTAGGTTTCCCTAGGTGGCGGCTGAGCTAGAGGCCAAAATCTACAGGTAGGCACTTTGCAAAAAACACCTCTGTTTTCTTTCAAAAATGTGGATGTGTCCACGTTGCACTTTGGGGTGTGTCCTATCGTGGGCGCTAGGCCTACCCACACAAGTGAGGTATCATTTTTATAGGGAGACTTGGGGGAACGCTGGGTGGAAGGAAATTTGTGGCTCCTCTCAGATTCCAGAACTTTCTGCCACAGAAATGTGAGGAACATGTGTTTTTTAGCCAAATTTTGAGGTTTGCAAAGGATTCTGTGTAACAGAACCTGGTCCGAGCCACACAAGTCACCCCATTTTGGATTCCCCTAGGTCTCTAGTTTTCAGAAATGCACAGGTTTGGTAGGTTTCCCTAGGTGCCGGCTGAGCTACAGGCCAAAATCTACAGGTAGGCACTTTGCAAAAAACACCTCTGTTTTCTTTAAAAAATGTGGATGTGTCCACGTTGCGCTTTGGGGCGTTTCCTGTCGTGGGCGCTAGGCCTACCCACACAAGTGAGGTATCATTTTTATCGGGACACGTGGGGGAACGCTGCGTGGAAGGAAATTTGTGGCTCCTCTCAGATTCCAGAACTTTCTGCCACAGAAATTTGAGGAACATGTGTTTATTTAGCCACATTTTGAGGTTTGGAAAGGATTCTGGGTAACAGAACCTGGTCCGAGCCACACAAGTCACCCCATCTTGGATTCCCCTAGGTCTCTAGTTGTCAGAAATGCACAGGTTTGTTAGGTTTCCCTAGGTGGCGGCTGAGCTAGAGGCCAAAATCTACAGGTAGGCACTTTGCAAAAAACACCTCTGTTTTCTTTCAAAAATTTGGATGTGTCCACGTTGCACTTTGGGGTGTGTCCTATCGCGGGCGCTAGGCCTACCCACACAAGTGAGGTATCATTTTTATATGGAGACTTGGGGGAACGCTGGGTGGAAGGAAATTTGTGGCTCCTCTCAGATTCCAGAACTTTCTGCCACAGAAATGTGAGGAACATGTGTTTTTTTAGCCAAATTTTGAGGTTTGCAAAGGATTCTGGGTAACAGAACCTGGTCCGAGCCACACAAGTCACCCCATCTTGGATTCCCCAAGGTCTCTAGTTTTCAGAAATGCACAGGTTTGGTAGGTTTCCCTAGGTGGCGGCTGAGCTACAGGCCAAAATCTACAGGTAGGCACTTTGCAAAAAACACCTCTGTTTTCTTTCAAAAAATTGGATGTGTCCACGTTGCGTTTTGGGGCGTTTCCTGTCGCGGGCGCTAGGCCTACCCACACAAGTGAGGTATCATTTTTATCGGGAGACGTGGGGGAACGCTGGGTGGAAGGAAATTTGTGGCTCCTCTCAGATTCCAGAACTTTCTGCCACAGAAATATGAGGAACATGTGTTTTTTTAGCCAAATTTTGAGGTTTGCAAAGGATTCTGGGTAACAGAACCTGGTCCGAGCCACACAAGTCACCCCATCTTGGATTCCCCTAAGTCTCTAGTTTTCAGAAATGCACAGGTTTGGTAGGTTTCCCTAGGTGGCGGCTGAGCTACAGTCCAAAATCTACAGGTAGGCACTTTGCCAAAAACACCTCTGTTTTCTTTCAAGAAATTGGATGTGTCCACGTTGCGTTTTGGGGCGTTTCCTGTCGCGGGCGCTAGGCCTACCCGCACAAGTGAGGTATCATTTTTATCGGGAGACTTGGGGGAACGCTGGGTGGAAGGAAATTTGTGGCTCCTCTCAGATTCCAGAACTTTCTGCCACAGAAATGTGAGGAACATGTGTTTTTCTAGCCAAATTTTGAGGTTTGCAAAGGATTCTGGGTAACAGAACCTGGTCCGAGCCACACAAGTCACCCCATCTTGGATTCCCCTAGGTCTCTAGTTTTCAGAAATGCACAGGTTTGGTAGGTTTCCCTAGGTGGCGGCTGAGCTACAGGCCAAAATCTACAGGTAGGCACTTTGCAAAAAACACCTCTGTTTTCTTTCAAAAATTTGGATGTGTCCACGTTGCGCTTTGGGGCGTTCCCTGTCGCGGGCGCTAGGCCTACCCACAAAAGTGAGGTATCATTTTTATCGGGAGACGTGGGGGAACGCTGGGTGGAAGGAAATTTGTGGCTCCTCTTAGATTCCAGTACTTTCTGCCACAGAAATATGAGGAACATGTGTTTTTTTAGCCAAATTTTGAGGTTTGCAAAGGATTCTGGGTAACAGAACCTGGTCCGAGCCACACAAGTCACCCCATCTTGGATTCCCCTAGGTCTCTAGTTTTCAGAAATGCACAGGTTTGGTAGGTTTCCCTAGGTGCCGGCTGAGCTCAGGCCAAAATCTACAAGTAGGCACTTTGCAAAAAACACCTCTGTTTTCTTTCAAAAATTTGGATGTGTCCACGTTGCGCTTTGGGGCGTTTCCTGTCGCGGGCGCTAGGCCTACCCACTTAAGTGAGGTATCATTTTTATCGGGAGACGTGGGGGAACGCTGGGTGGAAGGAAATTTGTGGCTTCTCTCAGATTCCAGAACTTTCTGCCACAGAAATGTGAGGAACATGTTTTTTTTTTTAGCCAAATTTTGAGGTTTGCAAAGGATTCTGGGTAACAGAACCTGGTCCGAGCCACACAAGTCACCCCATCTTGGATTCCCCATAGTCTCTAGTTTTCAGAAATGCACAGGGTTGGTAGGTTTCCCTAGGTGGCGGCTGAGCTAGAGGCCAAAATCTACAGGTAGGCACTTTGCAAAAAACACCTCTGTTTTCTTTCAAAAATTTGGATGTGTCCACGTTCCGCTTTGGGGCGTTTCCTGTTGCGGGCGCTAGGCCTACCCACACAAGTGAGGTATCATTTTTATCGGGAGACGTGGGGGAACGCTGGGTGGAAGGAAATTTGTGGCTCCTCTCAGATTCCAGAACTTTCTGCCACAGAAATGTGAGGAACATCAGTTTTTTTAGCCAAATTTTGAGGTTTGCAAAGGATTCTGGGTAACAGAACCTGGTCCGAGCCACACAAGTCACCCCATCTTGGATTCCCCTAGGTCTCTAGTTGTCAGAAATGCACAGGTTTGTTAGGTTTCCCTAGGTGGCGGCTGAGCTAGAGGCCAAAATCTACAGGTAGGCACTTTGCAAAAAACACCTCTGTTTTCTTTCAAAAATTTGGATGTGTCCACGTTGCACTTTGGGGTGTGTCCTATCGCGGGCGCTAGGCCTACCCACACAAGTGAGGTATCATTTTTATAGGGAGACTTGGGGGAACGCTGGGTGGAAGGAAATTTGTGGCTCCTCTCATATTCCAGAACTTTCTGCCACAGAAATGTGAGGAACATGTGTTTTTTAGCAAAATTTTGAGGTTTGCAAAGGATTCTGGGTAACAGAACCTGGTCCGAGCCACACAAGTCACCCCATTTTGGATTCCCCTAGGTCTCTAGTTTTCAGAAATGCACAGGTTTGGTAGGTTTCCCTAGGTGCCGGCTGAGCTACAGGCCAAAATCTACAGGTAGGCACTTTGCAAAAAACACCTCTGTTTTCTTTAAAAAATGTGGATGTGTCCATGTTGCGCTTTGGGGTGTGTCCTATCGCGGGCGCTAGGCCTACCCACACAAGTGAGGTATCATTTTTATAGGGAGACTTGGGGGAACGCTGGGTGGAAGGAAATTTGTGGCTCCTCTCAGATTCCAGAACTTTCTGCCACAGAAATGTGAGGAACATGTGTTTTTTTAGCCAAATTTTGAGGTTTGCAAAGGATTCTGGGTAACAGAACCTGGTCCGAGCCACACAAGTCACCCCATCTTGGATTCCCCTAGGTCTCTAGTTTTCAGAAATGCACAGGTTTGGTAGGTTTCCCTAGGTGGCGGCTGAGCTACAGGCCAAAATCTACAGGTAGGCACTTTGCAAAAAACACCTCTGTTTTCTTTCAAAAAATTGGATGTGTCCACGTTGCGTTTTGGGGCGTTTCCTGTCGCGGGCGCTAGGCCTACCCACACAAGTGAGGTATCATTTTTATCGGGAGACGTGGGGGAACGCTGGGTGGAAGGAAATTTGTGGCTCCTCTCAGATTCCAGAACTTTCTGCCACAGAAATATGAGGAACATGTGTTTTTTTAGCCAAATTTTGAGGTTTGCAAAGGATTCTGGGTAACAGAACCTGGTCCGAGCCACACAAGTCACCCCATCTTGGATTCCCCTAAGTCTCTAGTTTTCAGAAATGCACAGGTTTGGTAGGTTTCCCTAGGTGGCGGCTGAGCTACAGGCCAAAATCTACAGGTAGGCACTTTGCAAAAAACACCTCTGTTTTCTTTCAAGAAATTGGATGTGTCCACGTTGCGTTTTAGGGCGTTTCCTGTCGCGGGCGCTAGGCCTACCCACACAAGTGAGGTATCATTTTTATCGGGAGACTTTGGGGAACGCTGGGTGGAAGGAAATTTGTGGCTCCTCTCAGATTCCAGAACTTTCTGCCACAGAAATGTGAGGAACATGTGTTTTTTTAGCCAAATTTTGAGGTTTGCAAAGGATTCTGGGTAACAGAACCTGGTCCGAGCCACACAAGTCACCCCATCTTGGATTCCCCTAGGTCTCTAGTTTTCAGAAATGCACAGGTTTGGTAGGTTTCCCTAGGTGGCGGCTGAGCTACAGGCCAAAATCTACAGGTAGGCACTTTGCAAAAAACACCTCTGTTTTCTTTCAAAAATTTGGATGTGTCCACGTTGCGCTTTGGGGCGTTCCCTGTCGCGGGCGCTAGGCCTACCCACAAAAGTGAGGTATCATTTTTATCGGGAGACGTGGGGGAACGCTGGGTGGAAGGAAATTTGTGGCTCCTCTTAGATTCCAGAACTTTCTGCCACAGAAATATGAGGAACATGTGTTTTTTTAGCCAAATTTTGAGGTTTGCAAAGGATTCTGGGTAACAGAACCTGGTCCGAGCCACACAAGTCACCCCATCTTGGATTCCCCTAGGTCACTAGTTTTCAGAAATGCACAGGTTTGGTAGGTTTCCCTAGGTGCCGGCTGAGCTCAGGCCAAAATCTACAAGTAGGCACTTTGCAAAAAACACCTCTGTTTTCTTTCAAAAATTTGGATGTGTCCACGTTGCGCTTTGGGGCGTTTCCTGTCGCGGGCGCTAGGCCTACCCACTCAAGTGAGGTATCATTTTTATCGGGAGACGTGGGGGAACGCTGGGTGGAAGGAAATTTGTGGCTTCTCTCAGATTCCAGAACTTTCTGCCACAGAAATGTGAGGAACATGTGTTTTTTTAGCCAAATTTTGAGGTTTGCAAAGGATTCTGGGTAACAGAACCTGGTCCGAGCCACACAAGTCACCCCATCTTGGATTCCCCATAGTCTCTAGTTTTCAGAAATGCACAGGGTTGGTAGGTTTCCCTAGGTGGCGGCTGAGCTAGAGGCCAAAATCTACAGGTAGGCACTTTGCAAAAAACACCTCTGTTTTCTTTCAAAAATTTGGATGTGTCCACGTTGCGCTTTGGGGCGTTTCCTGTTGCGGGCGCTAGGCCTACCCACACAAGTGAGGTATAATTTTTATCGGGAGACTTGGGGGAACGCTGGGTGGAAGGAAATTTGTGGCTCCTCTCAGATTCCAGAACTTTCTGCCACAGAAATGTGAGGAACATGTGTTTTTTTAGCCAAATTTTGAGGTTTGCAAAGGATTCTGGGTAACAGAACCTGGTCCGAGCCACACAAGTCACCCCATCTTGGATTCCCCTAGGTCTCTAGTTTTCAGAAATGCACAGGTTTGGTAGGTTTCCCTAGGTGGCGGCTGAGCTACAGGCCAAAATCTACAGGTAGGCACTTTGCAAAAAACACCTCTGTTTTCTTTCAAAAATTTGGATGTCTCCACGTTGCGCTTTGGGGCGTTTCCTGTCGCGGGCGCTAGGCCTACCCACAAAAGTGAGGTATCATTTTTATCGGGAGACTTGGGGGAACGCTGGGTGGAAGGAAATTTGTGGCTCCTCTCAGATTCCAGAACTTTCTGCCACAGAAATGTGAGGAACATGTGTTTTTTTAGCCAAATTTTGAGGTTTGCAAAGGATTCTGGGTAACAGAACCTGGTCCGAGCCACACAAGTCACCCCATCTTGGATTCCCCTAGGTCTCTAGTTTTCAGAAATGCACTGGTTTGGTAGGTTTCCCTAGGTGGCGGCTGAGCTAGTGGCCAAAATCTACAGGTAGGCACTTTGCAAAAAACACCTCTGTTTTCTTTTAAAAATTTGGATGTGTCCATGTTGCGCTTTGGGGCGTTTCCTGTCGCGGGCGCTAAGCCTACCCACACAAGTGAGGTATCATTTTTATCGGGATACGTGGGGGAACGCTGGGTGGAAGGAAATTTGTGGCTCCTCTCAGATTCCAGAACTTTCTGCCACAGAAATATGAGGAACATGTGTTTTTTTAGCCAAATTTTGAGGTTTGCAAAGGATTCTGGGTAACAGAACCTGGTCCGAGCCACACAAGTCACCCTATCTTGGATTCCCCTAGGTCTCTAGTTTTCAGAAATGCACAGGTTTGGTAGGTTTCCCTAGGTGCCGGCTGAGCTCAGGCCAAAATCTACAGGTAGGCACTTTGCAAAAAACACCTCTGTTTTCTCTAAAAAATTTGGATGTGTCCACGTTGCGCTTTGGGGCGTTTCCTGTCGCGGGCGCTAGGCCTACCCACACAAGTGAGGTATCATTTTTATCGGGAGACGTGGGGGAACGCTGGGTGGAAGGAAATTTGTGGCTTCTCTCACATTCCAGAACTTTCTGCCACAGAAATGTGAGGAACATGTGTTTTTTTAGCCAAATTTTGAGGTTTGCAAAGGATTCTGGGTAACAGAACCTGTTCCGAGCCACACAAGTCACCCCATCTTGGATTCCCCATAGTCTCTAGTTTTCAGAAATGCACAGGGTTGGTAGGTTTCCCTAGGTGGCGGCTGAGCTAGAGGCCAAAATCTACAGGTAGGCACTTTGCAAAAAACACCTCTGTTTTCTTTCAAAAATTTGGATGTGTCCACGTTGCGCTTTGGGGCGTTTCCGGTTGCGGGCGCTAGGCCTACCCACACAAGTGAGGTATCATTTTTATCGGGAGACGTGGGGGAACGCTGGGTGGAAGGAAATTTGTGGCTCCTCTCAGATTCCAGAACGTTCTGCCACAGAAATGTGAGGAACATCAGTTTTTTTAGCCAAATTTTGAGGTTTGCAAAGGATTCTGGGTAACAGAACCTGGTCCGAGCCACACAAGTCACCCCACCTTGGATTCCCCTAGGTCTCTAGTTGTCAGAAATGCACAGGTTTGTTAGGTTTCCCTAGGTGGCGGCTGAGCTAGAGGCCAAAATCTACAGGTAGGCACTTTGCAAAAAACACCTCTGTTTTCTTTCAAAAATTTGGATGTGTCCACGTTGCACTTTGGGGTGTGTCCTATCGCGGGCGCTAGGCCTACCCACACAAGTGAGGTATCATTTTTATAGGGAGACTTGGGGGAACGCTGGGTGGAAGGAAATTTGTGGCTCCTCTCAGATTCCAGAACTTTCTGCCACAGAAATGTGAGGAACATGTGTTTTTTAGCCAAATTTTGAGGTTTGCAAAGGATTCTGGGTAACAGAACCTGGTCCGAGCCACACAAGTCACCCCATTTTGGATTCCCCTAGGTCTCTAGTTTTCAGAAATGCACAGGTTTGGTAGGTTTCCCTAGGTGCCGGCTGAGCTACAGGCCAAAATCTACAGGTAGGCACTTTGCAAAAAACACCTCTGTTTTCTTTAAAAAATGTGGATGTGTCCACGTTGCGCTTTGGGGCGTTTCCTGTCGTGGGCGCTAGGCCTACCCACACAAGTGAGGTATCATTTTTATCGGGACACGTGGGGGAACGCTGCGTGGAAGGAAATTTGTGGCTCCTCTCAGATTCCAGAACTTTCTGCCACAGAAATGTGAGGAACATGTGTTTATTTAGCCACATTTTGAGGTTTGGAAAGGATTCTGGGTAACAGAACCTGGTCCGAGCCACACAAGTCACCCCATCTTGGATTCCCCTAGGTCTCTAGTTGTCAGAAATGCACAGGTTTGTTAGGTTTCCCTAGGTGGCGGCTGAGCTAGTGGCCAAAATCTACAGGTAGGCACTTTGCAAAAAACACCTCTGTTTTCTTTAAAAAATTTGGATGTGTCCATGTTGCGCTTTGGGGCGTTTCCTGTCGCGGGCGCTAAGCCTACCCACACAAGTGAGGTATCATTTTTATCGGGAGAAGTGGTGGAACGCTGGGTGGAAGGAAATTTGTGGCTCCTCTCAGATTCCAGAACTTTCTGCCACAGAAATGTGAGGAACATGTGTTTTTTTAGCCACATTTTGAGGTTTGCAAAGGATTCTGGGTTACAGAACCTGTTCCGAGCCACACAAGTCACCCCATCTTGGATTCCCCTAGGTCTCTAGTTTTCATAAATGCACAGGTTTGATAGGTTTCCCTAGGTGGCGGCTGAGCTAGTGGCCAAAATCTACAGGTAGGCACTTTGCAAAAAACACCTCTGTTTTCTTTCAAAAATTTGGATGTGTCCATGTTGCGCTTTGGGGCGTTTCCTGTCGCGGGCGCTAAGCCTACCCACACAAGTGAGGTATCATTTTTATCGGGAGAAGTAGTGGAACGCTGGGTGGAAGGAAATTTGTGGCTCCTCTCACATTCCAGAACTTTCTGCCACAGAAATATGAGGAACATGTGTTTTTTTAGCCACATTTTGAGGTTTGCAAAGGATTCTGGGTAACAGAACCTGGTCCGAGCCACACAAGTCACCCCATCTTGGATTCCCCTAAGTCTCTAGTTTTCAGAAATGCACAGGTTTGGTAGGTTTCTCTAGGTGGCGGCTGAGCTACAGGCCAAAATCTACAGGTAGGCACTTTGCAAAAAACACCTCTGTTTTCTTTCAAGAAATTGGATGTGTCCACGTTGCGTTTTGGGGCGTTTCCTGTCGCGGGCGCTAGGCCTACCCACACAAGTGAGGTATCATTTTTATCGGGAGACTTGGGGGAACGCTGGGTGGAAGGAAATTTGTGGCTCCTCTCAGATTCCAGAACTTTCTGCCACAGAAATGTGAGGAACATGTGTTTTTTTAGCCAAATTTTGAGGTTTGCAAAGGATTCTGGGTAACAGAACCTGGTCCGAGCCACACAAGTCACCCCATCTTGGATTCCCCTAGGTCTCTAGTTTTCAGAAATGCACAGGTTTGGTAGGTTTCCCTAGGTGGCGGCTGAGCTACAGGCCAAAATCTACAGGTAGGCACTTTGCAAAAAACACCTCTGTTTTCTTTCAAAAATTTGGATGTGTCCACGTTGCGCTTTGGGGCGTTTCCTGTCGCGGGCGCTAGGCCTACCCACAAAAGTGAGGTATCATTTTTATCGGGAGACGTGGGGGAACGCTGGGTGGAAGGAAATTTGTGGCTCCTCTTAGATTCCAGAACTTTCTGCCACAGAAATATGAGGAACATGTGTTTTTTTAGCCAAATTTTGAGGTTTGCAAAGGATTCTGGGTAACAGAACCTGGTCCGAGCCACACAAGTCACCCCATCTTGGATTCCCCTAGGTCTCTAGTTTTCAGAAATGCACAGGTTTGGTAGGTTTCCCTAGGTGCCGGCTGAGCTCAGGCCAAAATCTACAGGTAGGCACTTTGCAAAAAACACCTCTGTTTTCTCTAAAAAATTTGGATGTGTCCACGTTGCGCTTTGGGGCGTTTCCTGTCGCGGGCGCTAGGCCTACCCACACAAGTGAGGTATCATTTTTATCGGGAGACGTGGGGGAACGCTGGGTGGAAGGAAATTTGTGGCTTCTCTCACATTCCAGAACTTTCTGCCACAGAAATGTGAGGAACATGTGTTTTTTTAGCCAAATTTTGAGGTTTGCAAAGGATTCTGGGTAACAGAACCTGTTCCGAGCCACACAAGTCACCCCATCTTGGATTCCCCATAGTCTCTAGTTTTCAGAAATGCACAGGGTTGGTAGGTTTCCCTAGGTGGCGGCTGAGCTAGAGGCCAAAATCTACAGGTAGGCACTTTGCAAAAAACACCTCTGTTTTCTTTCAAAAATTTGGATGTGTCCACGTTGCGCTTTGGGGCGTTTCCGGTTGCGGGCGCTAGGCCTACCCACACAAGTGAGGTATCATTTTTATCGGGAGACGTGGGGGAACGCTGGGTGGAAGGAAATTTGTGGCTCCTCTCAGATTCCAGAACTTTCTGCCACAGAAATGTGAGGAACATCAGTTTTTTTAGCCAAATTTTGAGGTTTGCAAAGGATTCTGGGTAACAGAACCTGGTCCGAGCCACACAAGTCACCCCACCTTGGATTCCCCTAGGTCTCTAGTTGTCAGAAATGCACAGGTTTGTTAGGTTTCCCTAGGTGGCGGCTGAGCTAGAGGCCAAAATCTACAGGTAGGCACTTTGCAAAAAACACCTCTGTTTTCTTTCAAAAATTTGGATGTGTCCACGTTGCACTTTGGGGTGTGTCCTATCGCGGGCGCTAGGCCTACCCACACAAGTGAGGTATCATTTTTATAGGGAGACTTGGGGGAACGCTGGGTGGAAGGAAATTTGTGGCTCCTCTCAGATTCCAGAACTTTCTGCCACAGAAATGTGAGGAACATGTGTTTTTTAGCCAAATTTTGAGGTTTGCAAAGGATTCTGGGTAACAGAACCTGGTCCGAGCCACACAAGTCACCCCATTTTGGATTCCCCTAGGTCTCTAGTTTTCAGAAATGCACAGGTTTGGTAGGTTTCCCTAGGTGCCGGCTGAGCTACAGGCCAAAATCTACAGGTAGGCACTTTGCAAAAAACACCTCTGTTTTCTTTAAAAAATGTGGATGTGTCCACGTTGCGCTTTGGGGCGTTTCCTGTCGTGGGCGCTAGGCCTACCCACACAAGTGAGGTATCATTTTTATCGGGACACGTGGGGGAACGCTGCGTGGAAGGAAATTTGTGGCTCCTCTCAGATTCCAGAACTTTCTGCCACAGAAATGTGAGGAACATGTGTTTATTTAGCCACATTTTGAGGTTTGGAAAGGATTCTGGGTAACAGAACCTGGTCCGAGCCACACAAGTCACCCCATCTTGGATTCCCCTAGGTCTCTAGTTGTCAGAAATGCACAGGTTTGTTAGGTTTCCCTAGGTGGCGGCTGAGCTAGTGGCCAAAATCTACAGGTAGGCACTTTGCAAAAAACACCTCTGTTTTCTTTAAAAAATTTGGATGTGTCCATGTTGCGCTTTGGGGCGTTTCCTGTCGCGGGCGCTAAGCCTACCCACACAAGTGAGGTATCATTTTTATCGGGAGAAGTGGTGGAACGCTGGGTGGAAGGAAATTTGTGGCTCCTCTCAGATTCCAGAACTTTCTGCCACAGAAATGTGAGGAACATGTGTTTTTTTAGCCACATTTTGAGGTTTGCAAAGGATTCTGGGTTACAGAACCTGTTCCGAGCCACACAAGTCACCCCATCTTGGATTCCCCTAAGTCTCTAGTTTTCAGAAATGCACAGGTTTGGTAGGTTTCTCTAGGTGGCGGCTGAGCTAGTGGCCAAAATCTACAGGTAGGCACTTTGCAAAAAACACCTCTGTTTTCTTTCAAAAATTTGGATGTGTCCATGTTGCGCTTTGGGGCGTTTCCTGTCGCGGGCGCTAAGCCTACCCACACAAGTGAGGTATCATTTTTATCGGGAGAAGTAGTGGAACGCTGGGTGGAAGGAAATTTGTGGCTCCTCTCACATTCCAGAACTTTCTGCCACAGAAATGTGAGGAACATGTGTTTTTTTAGCCACATTTTGAGGTTTGCAAAGGATTCTGGGTAACAGAACCTGGTCCGAGCCACACAAGTCACCCCATCTTGGATTCCCCTAAGTCTCTAGTTTTCAGAAATGCACAGGTTTGGTAGGTTTCTCTAGGTGGCGGCTGAGCTACAGGCCAAAATCTACAGGTAGGCACTTTGCAAAAAACACCTCTGTTTTCTTTCAAGAAATTGGATGTGTCCACGTTGCGTTTTGGGGCGTTTCCTGTCGCGGGCGCTAGGCCTACCCACACAAGTGAGGTATCATTTTTATCGGGAGACTTGGGGGAACGCTGGGTGGAAGGAAATTTGTGGCTCCTCTCAGATTCCAGAACTTTCTGCCACAGAAATGTGAGGAACATGTGTTTTTTTAGCCAAATTTTGAGGTTTGCAAAGGATTCTGGGTAACAGAACCTGGTCCGAGCCACACAAGTCACCCCATCTTGGATTCCCCTAGGTCTCTAGTTTTCAGAAATGCACAGGTTTGGTAGGTTTCCCTAGGTGGCGGCTGAGCTACAGGCCAAAATCTACAGGTAGGCACTTTGCAAAAAACACCTCTGTTTTCTTTCAAAAATTTGGATGTGTCCACGTTGCGCTTTGGGGCGTTTCCTGTCGCGGGCGCTAGGCCTACCCACAAAAGTGAGGTATCATTTTTATCGGGAGACGTGGGGGAACGCTGGGTGGAAGGAAATTTGTGGCTCCTCTTAGATTCCAGAACTTTCTGCCACAGAAATATGAGGAACATGTGTTTTTTTAGCCAAATTTTGAGGTTTGCAAAGGATTCTGGGTAACAGAACCTGGTCCGAGCCACACAAGTCACCCCATCTTGGATTCCCCTAGGTCTCTAGTTTTCAGAAATGCACAGGTTTGGTAGGTTTCCCTAGGTGCCGGCTGAGCTCAGGCCAAAATCTACAGGTAGGCACTTTGCAAAAAACACCTCTGTTTTCTTTCAAAAATTTGGATGTGTCCACGTTGCGCTTTGGGGCGTTTCCTGTCGCGGGCGCTAGGCCTACCCACTTAAGTGAGGTATCATTTTTATCGGGAGACGTGGGGGAACGCTGGGTGGAAGGAAATTTGTGGCTTCTCTCAGATTCCAGAACTTTCTGCCACAGAAATGTGAGGAACATGTTTTTTTTTTAGCCAAATTTTGAGGTTTGCAAAGGATTCTGGGTAACAGAACCTGGTCCGAGCCACACAAGTCACCCCATCTTGGATTCCCCATAGTCTCTAGTTTTCAGAAATGCACAGGGTTGGTAGGTTTCCCTAGGTGGCGGCTGAGCTAGAGGCCAAAATCTACAGGTAGGCACTTTGCAAAAAACACCTCTGTTTTCTTTCAAAAATTTGGATGTGTCCACGTTCCGCTTTGGGGCGTTTCCTGTTGCGGGCGCTAGGCCTACCCACACAAGTGAGGTATCATTTTTATCGGGAGACGTGGGGGAACGCTGGGTGGAAGGAAATTTGTGGCTCCTCTCAGATTCCAGAACTTTCTGCCACAGAAATGTGAGGAACATCAGTTTTTTTAGCCAAATTTTGAGGTTTGCAAAGGATTCTGGGTAACAGAACCTGGTCCGAGCCACACAAGTCACCCCATCTTGGATTCCCCTAGGTCTCTAGTTGTCAGAAATGCACAGGTTTGTTAGGTTTCCCTAGGTGGCGGCTGAGCTAGAGGCCAAAATCTACAGGTAGGCACTTTGCAAAAAACACCTCTGTTTTCTTTCAAAAATTTGGATGTGTCCACGTTGCACTTTGGGGTGTGTCCTATCGCGGGCGCTAGGCCTACCCACACAAGTGAGGTATCATTTTTATAGGGAGACTTGGGGGAACGCTGGGTGGAAGGAAATTTGTGGCTCCTCTCATATTCCAGAACTTTCTGCCACAGAAATGTGAGGAACATGTGTTTTTTAGCAAAATTTTGAGGTTTGCAAAGGATTCTGGGTAACAGAACCTGGTCCGAGCCACACAAGTCACCCCATTTTGGATTCCCCTAGGTCTCTAGTTTTCAGAAATGCACAGGTTTGGTAGGTTTCCCTAGGTGCCGGCTGAGCTACAGGCCAAAATCTACAGGTAGGCACTTTGCAAAAAACACCTCTGTTTTCTTTAAAAAATGTGGATGTGTCCATGTTGCGCTTTGGGGTGTGTCCTATCGCGGGCGCTAGGCCTACCCACACAAGTGAGGTATCATTTTTATAGGGAGACTTGGGGGAACGCTGGGTGGAAGGAAATTTGTGGCTCCTCTCAGATTCCAGAACTTTCTGCCACAGAAATGTGAGGAACATGTGTTTTTTTAGCCAAATTTTGAGGTTTGCAAAGGATTCTGGGTAACAGAACCTGGTCCGAGCCACACAAGTCACCCCATCTTGGATTCCCCTAGGTCTCTAGTTTTCAGAAATGCACAGGTTTGGTAGGTTTCCCTAGGTGGCGGCTGAGCTACAGGCCAAAATCTACAGGTAGGCACTTTGCAAAAAACACCTCTGTTTTCTTTCAAAAAATTGGATGTGTCCACGTTGCGTTTTGGGGCGTTTCCTGTCGCGGGCGCTAGGCCTACCCACACAAGTGAGGTATCATTTTTATCGGGAGACGTGGGGGAACGCTGGGTGGAAGGAAATTTGTGGCTCCTCTCAGATTCCAGAACTTTCTGCCAAGAAATATGAGGAACATGTGTTTTTTTAGCCAAATTTTGAGGTTTGCAAAGGATTCTGGGTAACAGAACCTGGTCCGAGCCACACAAGTCACCCCATCTTGGATTCCCCTAAGTCTCTAGTTTTCAGAAATGCACAGGTTTGGTAGGTTTCCCTAGGTGGCGGCTGAGCTACAGGCCAAAATCTACAGGTAGGCACTTTGCAAAAAACACCTCTGTTTTCTTTCAAGAAATTGGATGTGTCCACGTTGCGTTTTAGGGCGTTTCCTGTCGCGGGCGCTAGGCCTACCCACACAAGTGAGGTATCATTTTTATCGGGAGACTTTGGGGAACGCTGGGTGGAAGGAAATTTGTGGCTCCTCTCAGATTCCAGAACTTTCTGCCACAGAAATGTGAGGAACATGTGTTTTTTTAGCCAAATTTTGAGGTTTGCAAAGGATTCTGGGTAACAGAACCTGGTCCGAGCCACACAAGTCACCCCATCTTGGATTCCCCTAGGTCTCTAGTTTTCAGAAATGCACAGGTTTGGTAGGTTTCCCTAGGTGGCGGCTGAGCTACAGGCCAAAATCTACAGGTAGGCACTTTGCAAAAAACACCTCTGTTTTCTTTCAAAAATTTGGATGTGTCCACGTTGCGCTTTGGGGCGTTCCCTGTCGCGGGCGCTAGGCCTACCCACAAAAGTGAGGTATCATTTTTATCGGGAGACGTGGGGGAACGCTGGGTGGAAGGAAATTTGTGGCTCCTCTTAGATTCCAGAACTTTCTGCCACAGAAATATGAGGAACATGTGTTTTTTTAGCCAAATTTTGAGGTTTGCAAAGGATTCTGGGTAACAGAACCTGGTCCGAGCCACACAAGTCACCCCATCTTGGATTCCCCTAGGTCACTAGTTTTCAGAAATGCACAGGTTTGGTAGGTTTCCCTAGGTGCCGGCTGAGCTCAGGCCAAAATCTACAAGTAGGCACTTTGCAAAAAACACCTCTGTTTTCTTTCAAAAATTTGGATGTGTCCACGTTGCGCTTTGGGGCGTTTCCTGTCGCGGGCGCTAGGCCTACCCACTCAAGTGAGGTATCATTTTTATCGGGAGACGTGGGGGAACGCTGGGTGGAAGGAAATTTGTGGCTTCTCTCAGATTCCAGAACTTTCTGCCACAGAAATGTGAGGAACATGTGTTTTTTTAGCCAAATTTTGAGGTTTGCAAAGGATTCTGGGTAACAGAACCTGGTCCGAGCCACACAAGTCACCCCATCTTGGATTCCCCATAGTCTCTAGTTTTCAGAAATGCACAGGGTTGGTAGGTTTCCCTAGGTGGCGGCTGAGCTAGAGGCCAAAATCTACAGGTAGGCACTTTGCAAAAATCACCTCTGTTTTCTTTCAAAAATTTGGATGTGTCCACGTTGCGCTTTGGGGCGTTTCCTGTTGCGGGCGCTAGGCCTACCCACACAAGTGAGGTATAATTTTTATCGGGAGACTTGGGGGAACGCTGGGTGGAAGGAAATTTGTGGCTCCTCTCAGATTCCAGAACTTTCTGCCACAGAAATGTGAGGAACATGTGTTTTTTTAGCCAAATTTTGAGGTTTGCAAAGGATTCTGGGTAACAGAACCTGGTCCGAGCCACACAAGTCACCCCATCTTGGATTCCCCTAGGTCTCTAGTTTTCAGAAATGCACAGGTTTGGTAGGTTTCCCTAGGTGGCGGCTGAGCTACAGGCCAAAATCTACAGGTAGGCACTTTGCAAAAAACACCTCTGTTTTCTTTCAAAAATTTGGATGTCTCCACGTTGCGCTTTGGGGCGTTTCCTGTCGCGGGCGCTAGGCCTACCCACAAAAGTGAGGTATCATTTTTATCGGGAGACTTGGGGGAACGCTGGGTGGAAGGAAATTTGTGGCTCCTCTCAGATTCCAGAACTTTCTGCCACAGAAATGTGAGGAACATGTGTTTTTTTAGCCAAATTTTGAGGTTTGCAAAGGATTCTGGGTAACAGAACCTGGTCCGAGCCACACAAGTCACCCCATCTTGGATTCCCCTAGGTCTCTAGTTTTCAGAAATGCACTGGTTTGGTAGGTTTCCCTAGGTGGCGGCTGAGCTAGTGGCCAAAATCTACAGGTAGGCACTTTGCAAAAAACACCTCTGTTTTCTTTTAAAAATTTGGATGTGTCCATGTTGCGCTTTGGGGCGTTTCCTGTCGCGGGCGCTAAGCCTACCCACACAAGTGAGGTATCATTTTTATCGGGATACGTGGGGGAACGCTGGGTGGAAGGAAATTTGTGGCTCCTCTCAGATTCCAGAACTTTCTGCCACAGAAATATGAGGAACATGTGTTTTTTTAGCCAAATTTTGAGGTTTGCAAAGGATTCTGGGTAACAGAACCTGGTCTGAGCCACACAAGTCACCCTATCTTGGATTCCCCTAGGTCTCTAGTTTTCAGAAATGCACAGGTTTGGTAGGTTTCCCTAGGTGCCGGCTGAGCTCAGGCCAAAATCTACAGGTAGGCACTTTGCAAAAAACACCTCTGTTTTCTCTAAAAAATTTGGATGTGTCCACGTTGCGCTTTGGGGCGTTTCCTGTCGCGGGCGCTAGGCCTACCCACACAAGTGAGGTATCATTTTTATCGGGAGACGTGGGGGAACGCTGGGTGGAAGGAAATTTGTGGCTTCTCTCACATTCCAGAACTTTCTGCCACAGAAATGTGAGGAACATGTGTTTTTTTAGCCAAATTTTGAGGTTTGCAAAGGATTCTGGGTAACAGAACCTGTTCCGAGCCACACAAGTCACCCCATCTTGGATTCCCCATAGTCTCTAGTTTTCAGAAATGCACAGGGTTGGTAGGTTTCCCTAGGTGGCGGCTGAGCTAGAGGCCAAAATCTACAGGTAGGCACTTTGCAAAAAACACCTCTGTTTTCTTTCAAAAATTTGGATGTGTCCACGTTGCGCTTTGGGGCGTTTCCGGTTGCGGGCGCTAGGCCTACCCACACAAGTGAGGTATCATTTTTATCGGGAGACGTGGGGGAACGCTGGGTGGAAGGAAATTTGTGGCTCCTCTCAGATTCCAGAACGTTCTGCCACAGAAATGTGAGGAACATCAGTTTTTTTAGCCAAATTTTGAGGTTTGCAAAGGATTCTGGGTAACAGAACCTGGTCCGAGCCACACAAGTCACCCCACCTTGGATTCCCCTAGGTCTCTAGTTGTCAGAAATGCACAGGTTTGTTAGGTTTCCCTAGGTGGCGGCTGAGCTAGAGGCCAAAATCTACAGGTAGGCACTTTGCAAAAAACACCTCTGTTTTCTTTCAAAAATTTGGATGTGTCCACGTTGCACTTTGGGGTGTGTCCTATCGCGGGCGCTAGGCCTACCCACACAAGTGAGGTATCATTTTTATAGGGAGACTTGGGGGAACGCTGGGTGGAAGGAAATTTGTGGCTCCTCTCAGATTCCAGAACTTTCTGCCACAGAAATGTGAGGAACATGTGTTTTTTAGCCAAATTTTGAGGTTTGCAAAGGATTCTGGGTAACAGAACCTGGTCCGAGCCACACAAGTCACCCCATTTTGGATTCCCCTAGGTCTCTAGTTTTCAGAAATGCACAGGTTTGGTAGGTTTCCCTAGGTGCCGGCTGAGCTACAGGCCAAAATCTACAGGTAGGCACTTTGCAAAAAACACCTCTGTTTTCTTTAAAAAATGTGGATGTGTCCACGTTGCGCTTTGGGGCGTTTCCTGTCGTGGGCGCTAGGCCTACCCACACAAGTGAGGTATCATTTTTATCGGGACACGTGGGGGAACGCTGCGTGGAAGGAAATTTGTGGCTCCTCTCAGATTCCAGAACTTTCTGCCACAGAAATGTGAGGAACATGTGTTTATTTAGCCACATTTTGAGGTTTGGAAAGGATTCTGGGTAACAGAACCTGGTCCGAGCCACACAAGTCACCCCATCTTGGATTCCCCTAGGTCTCTAGTTGTCAGAAATGCACAGGTTTGTTAGGTTTCCCTAGGTGGCGGCTGAGCTAGTGGCCAAAATCTACAGGTAGGCACTTTGCAAAAAACACCTCTGTTTTCTTTAAAAAATTTGGATGTGTCCATGTTGCGCTTTGGGGCGTTTCCTGTCGCGGGCGCTAAGCCTACCCACACAAGTGAGGTATCATTTTTATCGGGAGAAGTGGTGGAACGCTGGGTGGAAGGAAATTTGTGGCTCCTCTCAGATTCCAGAACTTTCTGCCACAGAAATGTGAGGAACATGTGTTTTTTTAGCCACATTTTGAGGTTTGCAAAGGATTCTGGGTTACAGAACCTGTTCCGAGCCACACAAGTCACCCCATCTTGGATTCCCCTAGGTCTCTAGTTTTCATAAATGCACAGGTTTGATAGGTTTCCCTAGGTGGCGGCTGAGCTAGTGGCCAAAATCTACAGGTAGGCACTTTGCAAAAAACACCTCTGTTTTCTTTCAAAAATTTGGATGTGTCCATGTTGCGCTTTGGGGCGTTTCCTGTCGCGGGCGCTAAGCCTACCCACACAAGTGAGGTATCATTTTTATCGGGAGAAGTAGTGGAACGCTGGGTGGAAGGAAATTTGTGGCTCCTCTCACATTCCAGAACTTTCTGCCACAGAAATATGAGGAACATGTGTTTTTTTAGCCACATTTTGAGGTTTGCAAAGGATTCTGGGTAACAGAACCTGGTCCGAGCCACACAAGTCACCCCATCTTGGATTCCCCTAAGTCTCTAGTTTTCAGAAATGCACAGGTTTGGTAGGTTTCTCTAGGTGGCGGCTGAGCTACAGGCCAAAATCTACAGGTAGGCACTTTGCAAAAAACACCTCTGTTTTCTTTCAAGAAATTGGATGTGTCCACGTTGCGTTTTGGGGCGTTTCCTGTCGCGGGCGCTAGGCCTACCCACACAAGTGAGGTATCATTTTTATCGGGAGACTTGGGGGAACGCTGGGTGGAAGGAAATTTGTGGCTCCTCTCAGATTCCAGAACTTTCTGCCACAGAAATGTGAGGAACATGTGTTTTTTTAGCCAAATTTTGAGGTTTGCAAAGGATTCTGGGTAACAGAACCTGGTCCGAGCCACACAAGTCACCCCATCTTGGATTCCCCTAGGTCTCTAGTTTTCAGAAATGCACAGGTTTGGTAGGTTTCCCTAGGTGGCGGCTGAGCTACAGGCCAAAATCTACAGGTAGGCACTTTGCAAAAAACACCTCTGTTTTCTTTCAAAAATTTGGATGTGTCCACGTTGCGCTTTGGGGCGTTTCCTGTCGCGGGCGCTAGGCCTACCCACAAAAGTGAGGTATCATTTTTATCGGGAGACGTGGGGGAACGCTGGGTGGAAGGAAATTTGTGGCTCCTCTTAGATTCCAGAACTTTCTGCCACAGAAATATGAGGAACATGTGTTTTTTTAGCCAAATTTTGAGGTTTGCAAAGGATTCTGGGTAACAGAACCTGGTCCGAGCCACACAAGTCACCCCATCTTGGATTCCCCTAGGTCTCTAGTTTTCAGAAATGCACAGGTTTGGTAGGTTTCCCTAGGTGCCGGCTGAGCTCAGGCCAAAAT
Organism: Pleurodeles waltl; assembly: GCF_031143425.1. NCBI lineage: Eukaryota > Metazoa > Chordata > Amphibia > Caudata > Salamandridae > Pleurodeles > Pleurodeles waltl. The sequence continues at coordinate 4,019,835 of NC_090439.1, forward strand.
CTACAGGTAGGCACTTTGCAAAAAACACCTCTGTTTTCTCTAAAAAATTTGGATGTGTCCACGTTGCGCTTTGGGGCGTTTCCTGTCGCGGGCGCTAGGCCTACCCACACAAGTGAGGTATCATTTTTATCGGGAGACGTGGGGGAACGCTGGGTGGAAGGAAATTTGTGGCTTCTCTCACATTCCAGAACTTTCTGCCACAGAAATGTGAGGAACATGTGTTTTTTTAGCCAAATTTTGAGGTTTGCAAAGGATTCTGGGTAACAGAACCTGTTCCGAGCCACACAAGTCACCCCATCTTGGATTCCCCATAGTCTCTAGTTTTCAGAAATGCACAGGGTTGGTAGGTTTCCCTAGGTGGCGGCTGAGCTAGAGGCCAAAATCTACAGGTAGGCACTTTGCAAAAAACACCTCTGTTTTCTTTCAAAAATTTGGATGTGTCCACGTTGCGCTTTGGGGCGTTTCCGGTTGCGGGCGCTAGGCCTACCCACACAAGTGAGGTATCATTTTTATCGGGAGACGTGGGGGAACGCTGGGTGGAAGGAAATTTGTGGCTCCTCTCAGATTCCAGAACTTTCTGCCACAGAAATGTGAGGAACATCAGTTTTTTTAGCCAAATTTTGAGGTTTGCAAAGGATTCTGGGTAACAGAACCTGGTCCGAGCCACACAAGTCACCCCACCTTGGATTCCCCTAGGTCTCTAGTTGTCAGAAATGCACAGGTTTGTTAGGTTTCCCTAGGTGGCGGCTGAGCTAGAGGCCAAAATCTACAGGTAGGCACTTTGCAAAAAACACCTCTGTTTTCTTTCAAAAATTTGGATGTGTCCACGTTGCACTTTGGGGTGTGTCCTATCGCGGGCGCTAGGCCTACCCACACAAGTGAGGTATCATTTTTATAGGGAGACTTGGGGGAACGCTGGGTGGAAGGAAATTTGTGGCTCCTCTCAGATTCCAGAACTTTCTGCCACAGAAATGTGAGGAACATGTGTTTTTTAGCCAAATTTTGAGGTTTGCAAAGGATTCTGGGTAACAGAACCTGGTCCGAGCCACACAAGTCACCCCATTTTGGATTCCCCTAGGTCTCTAGTTTTCAGAAATGCACAGGTTTGGTAGGTTTCCCTAGGTGCCGGCTGAGCTACAGGCCAAAATCTACAGGTAGGCACTTTGCAAAAAACACCTCTGTTTTCTTTAAAAAATGTGGATGTGTCCACGTTGCGCTTTGGGGCGTTTCCTGTCGTGGGCGCTAGGCCTACCCACACAAGTGAGGTATCATTTTTATCGGGACACGTGGGGGAACGCTGCGTGGAAGGAAATTTGTGGCTCCTCTCAGATTCCAGAACTTTCTGCCACAGAAATGTGAGGAACATGTGTTTATTTAGCCACATTTTGAGGTTTGGAAAGGATTCTGGGTAACAGAACCTGGTCCGAGCCACACAAGTCACCCCATCTTGGATTCCCCTAGGTCTCTAGTTGTCAGAAATGCACAGGTTTGTTAGGTTTCCCTAGGTGGGGCTGAGCTAGTGGCCAAAATCTACAGGTAGGCACTTTGCAAAAAACACCTCTGTTTTCTTTAAAAAATTTGGATGTGTCCATGTTGCGCTTTGGGGCGTTTCCTGTCGCGGGCGCTAAGCCTACCCACACAAGTGAGGTATCATTTTTATCGGGAGAAGTGGTGGAACGCTGGGTGGAAGGAAATTTGTGGCTCCTCTCAGATTCCAGAACTTTCTGCCACAGAAATGTGAGGAACATGTGTTTTTTTAGCCACATTTTGAGGTTTGCAAAGGATTCTGGGTTACAGAACCTGTTCCGAGCCACACAAGTCACCCCATCTTGGATTCCCCTAAGTCTCTAGTTTTCAGAAATGCACAGGTTTGGTAGGTTTCTCTAGGTGGCGGCTGAGCTAGTGGCCAAAATCTACAGGTAGGCACTTTGCAAAAAACACCTCTGTTTTCTTTCAAAAATTTGGATGTGTCCATGTTGCGCTTTGGGGCGTTTCCTGTCGCGGGCGCTAAGCCTACCCACACAAGTGAGGTATCATTTTTATCGGGAGAAGTAGTGGAACGCTGGGTGGAAGGAAATTTGTGGCTCCTCTCACATTCCAGAACTTTCTGCCACAGAAATGTGAGGAACATGTGTTTTTTTAGCCACATTTTGAGGTTTGCAAAGGATTCTGGGTAACAGAACCTGGTCCGAGCCACACAAGTCACCCCATCTTGGATTCCCCTAAGTCTCTAGTTTTCAGAAATGCACAGGTTTGGTAGGTTTCTCTAGGTGGCGGCTGAGCTACAGGCCAAAATCTACAGGTAGGCACTTTGCAAAAAACACCTCTGTTTTCTTTCAAGAAATTGGATGTGTCCACGTTGCGTTTTGGGGCGTTTCCTGTCGCGGGCGCTAGGCCTACCCACACAAGTGAGGTATCATTTTTATCGGGAGACTTGGGGGAACGCTGGGTGGAAGGAAATTTGTGGCTCCTCTCAGATTCCAGAACTTTCTGCCACAGAAATGTGAGGAACATGTGTTTTTTTAGCCAAATTTTGAGGTTTGCAAAGGATTCTGGGTAACAGAACCTGGTCCGAGCCACACAAGTCACCCCATCTTGGATTCCCCTAGGTCTCTAGTTTTCAGAAATGCACAGGTTTGGTAGGTTTCCCTAGGTGGCGGCTGAGCTACAGGCCAAAATCTACAGGTAGGCACTTTGCAAAAAACACCTCTGTTTTCTTTCAAAAATTTGGATGTGTCCACGTTGCGCTTTGGGGCGTTTCCTGTCGCGGGCGCTAGGCCTACCCACAAAAGTGAGGTATCATTTTTATCGGGAGACGTGGGGGAACGCTGGGTGGAAGGAAATTTGTGGCTCCTCTTAGATTCCAGAACTTTCTGCCACAGAAATATGAGGAACATGTGTTTTTTTAGCCAAATTTTGAGGTTTGCAAAGGATTCTGGGTAACAGAACCTGGTCCGAGCCACACAAGTCACCCCATCTTGGATTCCCCTAGGTCTCTAGTTTTCAGAAATGCACAGGTTTGGTAGGTTTCCCTAGGTGCCGGCTGAGCTCAGGCCAAAATCTACAGGTAGGCACTTTGCAAAAAACACCTCTGTTTTCTTTCAAAAATTTGGATGTGTCCACGTTGCGCTTTGGGGCGTTTCCTGTCGCGGGCGCTAGGCCTACCCACACAAGTGAGGTATCATTTTTATCGGGAGACGTGGGGGAACACTGGGTGGAAGGAAATTTGTGGCTTCTCTCAGATTCCAGAACTTTCTGCCACAGAAATGTGAGGAACATGTGTTTTTTTAGCCAAATTTTGAGGTTTGCAAAGGATTCTGGGTAACAGAACCTGGTCCGAGCCACACAAGTCACCCCATCTTGGATTCCCCATAGTCTCTAGTTTTCAGAAATGCACAGGGTTGGTAGGTTTCCCTAGGTGGCGGCTGAGCTAGAGGCCAAAATCTACAGGTAGGCACTTTGCAAAAAACACCTCTGTTTTCTTTCAAAAATTTGGATGTGTCCACGTTGCGCTTTGGGGCGTTTCCTGTTGCGGGCGCTAGGCCTACCCACACAAGTGAGGTATCATTTTTATCGGGAGACGTGGGGGAACGCTGGGTGGAAGGAAATTTGTGGCTCCTCTCAGATTCCAGAACTTTCTGCCACAGAAATGTGAGGAACATCAGTTTTTTTAGCCAAATTTTGAGGTTTGCAAAGGATTCTGGGTAACAGAACCTGGTCCGAGCCACACAAGTCACCCCATCTTGGATTCCCCTAGGTCTCTAGTTGTCAGAAATGCACAAGTTTGTTAGGTTTCCCTAGGTGGCGGCTGAGCTAGAGGCCAAAATCTACAGGTAGGCACTTTGCAAAAAACACCTCTGTTTTCTTTCAAAAATTTGGATGTGTCCACGTTGCACTTTGGGGTGTGTCCTATCGCGGGCGCTAGGCCTACCCACACAAGTGAGGTATCATTTTTATAGGGAGACTTGGGGGAACGCTGGGTGGAAGGAAATTTGTGGCTCCTCTCAGATTCCAGAACTTTCTGCCACAGAAATGTGAGGAACATGTGTTTTTTAGCCAAATTTTGAGGTTTGCAAAGGATTCTGGGTAACAGAACCTGGTCCGAGCCACACAAGTCACCCCATTTTGGATTCCCCTAGGTCTCTAGTTTTCAGAAATGCACAGGTTTGGTAGGTTTCCCTAGGTGCCGGCTGAGCTACAGGCCAAAATCTACAGGTAGGCACTTTGCAAAAAACACCTCTGTTTTCTTTAAAAAATGTGGATGTGTCCACGTTGCGCTTTGGGGCGTTTCCTGTCGTGGGCGCTAGGCCTACCCACACAAGTGAGGTATCATTTTTATCGGGACACGTGGGGGAACGCTGCGTGGAAGGAAATTTGTGGCTCCTCTCAGATTCCAGAACTTTCTGCCACAGAAATGTGAGGAACATGTGTTTATTTAGCCACATTTTGAGGTTTGGAAAGGATTCTGGGTAACAGAACCTGGTCCGAGCCACACAAGTCACCCCATCTTGGATTCCCCTAGGTCTCTAGTTGTCAGAAATGCACAGGTTTGTTAGGTTTCCCTAGGTGGCGGCTGAGCTAGAGGCCAAAATCTACAGGTAGGCACTTTGCAAAAAACACCTCTGTTTTCTTTAAAAAATTTGGATGTGTCCACGTTGCACTTTGGGGTGTGTCCTATCGCGGGCGCTAGGCCTACCCACACAAGTGAGGTATCATTTTTATAGGGAGACTTGGGGGAACGCTGGGTGGAAGGAAATTTGTGGCTCCTCTCAGATTCCAGAACTTTCTGCCACAGAAATGTGAGGAACATGTGTTTTTTAGCCAAATTTTGAGGTTTGCAAAGGATTCTGGGTAACAGAACCTGGTCCGAGCCACACAAGTCACCCCATTTTGGATTCCCCTAGGTCTCTAGTTTTCAGAAATGCACAGGTTTGGTAGGTTTCCCTAGGTGCCGGCTGAGCTACAGGCCAAAATCTACAGGTAGGCACTTTGCAAAAAACACCTCTGTTTTCTTTCAAAAATGTGGATGTGTCCACGTTGCACTTTGGGGCGTTTCCTGTCGCGGGCGCTAGGCCTACCCACACAAGTGAGGTATCATTTTTCTCGGGAGACTTAGGGGAACGCTGGGTGGAAGGAAATTTGTGGCTCCTCTCAGATTCCAGAACTTTCTGCCACAGAAATGTGAGGAACATGTGTTTTTTTAGCCAAATTTTGGGGTTTGCAAAGGATTCTGGGTAACAGAACCTGGTCCGAGCCACACAAGTCACCCCATCTTGGATTCCCCTAGGTCTCTAGTTTTCAGAAATGCACTGGTTTGGTAGGTTTCCCTAGGTGGCGGCTGAGTTAGTGGCCAAAATCTACAGGTAGGCACTTTGCAAAAAACACCTCTGTTTTCTTTTAAAAATTTGGATGTGTCCATGTTGCGCTTTGGGGCGTTTCCTGTCGCGGGCGCTAAGCCTACCCACACAAGTGAGGTATCATTTTTATCGGGAGACGTGGGGGAACGCTGGGTGGAAGGAAATTTGTGGCTCCTCTCAGATTCCAGAACTTTCTGCCACAGAAATATGAGGAACATGTGTTTTTTTAGCCAAATTTTGAGGTTTGCAAAGGATTCTGGGTAACAGAACCTGGTCCGAGCCACACAAGTCACCCCATCTTGGATTCCCCTAGGTCTCTAGTTTTCAGAAATGCACAGGTTTGGTAGGTTTCCCTAGGTGCCGGCTGAGCTCAGGCCAAAATCTACAGGTAGGCACTTTGCAAAAAACACCTCTGTTTTCTCTAAAAAATTTGGATGTGTCCACGTTGCGCTTTGGGGCGTTTCCTGTCGCGGGCGCTAGGCCTACCCACACAAGTGAGGTATCATTTTTATCGGGAGACGTGGGGGAACGCTGGGTGGAAGGAAATTTGTGGCTTCTCTCAGATTCCAGAACTTTCTGCCACAGAAATGTGAGGAACATGTGTTTTTTTAGCCAAATTTTGAGGTTTGCAAAGGATTCTGGGTAACAGAACCTGGTCCGAGCCACACAAGTCACCCCATCTTGGATTCCCCATAGTCTCTAGTTTTCAGAAATGCACAGGGTTGGTAGGTTTCCCTAGGTGGCGGCTCAGCTAGAGGCCAAAATCTACAGGTAGGCACTTTGCAAAAAACACCTCTGTTTTCTTTCAAAAATTTGGATGTGTCCACGTTGCACTTTGGGGTGTGTCCTATCGCGGGCGCTTGGCCTACCCACACAAGTGAGGTATCATTTTTATAGGGAGACTTGGGGGAACGCTGGGTGGAAGGAAATTTGTGGCTCCTCTCAGATTCCAGAACTTTCTGCCACAGAAATGTGAGGAACATGTGTTTTTTAGCCAAATTTTGAGGTTTGCAAAGGATTCTGGGTAACAGAACCTGGTCCGAGCCACACAAGTCACCCCATTTTGGATTCCCCTAGGTCTCTAGTTTTCAGAAATGCACAGGTTTGGTAGGTTTCCCTAGGTGCCGGCTGAGCTACAGGCCAAAATCTACAGGTAGGCACTTTGCAAAAAACACCTCTGTTTTCATTCAAAAATGTGGATGTGTCCACGTTGCACTTTGGGGCGTTTCCTGTCGCGGGCGCTAGGCCTACCCACACAAGTGAGGTATCATTTTTATCGGGAGACTTGGGGGAACGCTGGGTGGAAGGAAATTTGTGGCTCCTCTCAGATTCCAGAACTTTCTGCAACAGAAATGTGAGGAACATGTGTTTTTTTAACCAAATTTTGAGGTTTGCAAAGGATTCTGGGTAACAGAACCTGGTCCGAGCCACACAAGTCACCCCATCTTGGATTCCCCTAGGTCTCTAGTTTTCATAAATGCACAGGTTTGGTAGGTTTCCCTAGGTGGCGGCTGAGCTAGTGGCCAAAATCTACAGGTAGGCACTTTGCAAAAAACACCTCTGTTTTCTTTCAAAAATTTGGATGTGTCCATGTTGCGCTTTGGGGCGTTTCCTGTCGCGGGCGCTAAGCCTACCCACACAAGTGAGGTATCATTTTTATCGGGAGAAGTGGTGGAACGCTGGGTGGAAGGAAATTTGTGGCTCCTCTCAGATTCCAGAACTTTCTGCCACAGAAATGTGAGGAACATGTGTTTTTTTAGCCAAATTTTGAGGTTTGCAAAGGATTCTGGGTTACAGAAACTGGTCCGAGCCACACAAGTCACCCCATCTTGGATTCCCCTAAGTCTCTAGTTTTCAGAAATGCACAGGTTTGGTAGGTTTCCCTAGGTGGCGGCTGAGCTACAGGCCAAAATCTACAGGTAGGCACTTTGCAAAAAACACCTCTGTTTTCTTTCAAAAAATTGGATGTGTCCACGTTGCGTTTTGGGGCGTTTCCTGTCGCGGGCGCTAGGCCTACCCACACAAGTGAGGTATCATTTTTATCAGGAGACGTGGGGGAACGCTGGGTGGAAGGAAATTTGTGGCTCCTCTCAGATTCCAGTACTTTCTGCCACAGAAATATGAGGAACATGTGTTTTTTTAGCCAAATTTTGAGGTTTGCAAAGGATTCTGGGTAACAGAACCTGGTCCGAGCCACACAAGTCACCCCATCTTGGATTCCCCTAAGTCTCTAGTTTTCAGAAATGCACAGGTTTGGTAGGTTTCCCTTGGTGGCGGCTGAGCTACAGGCCAAAATCTACAGGTAGGCACTTTGCAAAAAACACCTCTGTTTTCTTTCAAGAAATTGGATGTGTCCACGTTGCGTTTTGGGGCGTTTCCTGTCGCCGGCGCTAGGCCTACCCACAAAAGTGAGGTATCATTTTTATCGGGAGACGTGGGGGAACGCTGGGTGGAAGGAAATTTGTGGCTCCTCTTAGATTCCAGAACTTTCTGCCACAGAAATATGAGGAACATGTGTTTTTTTAGCCAAATTTTGAGGTTTGCAAAGGATTCTGGGTAACAGAACCTGGTCCGAGCCACACAAGTCACCCCATCTTGGATTCCCCTAGGTCTCTAGTTTTCAGAAATGCACAGGTTTGGTAGGTTTCCCTAGGTGCCGGCTGAGCTCAGGCCAAAATCTACAGGTAGGCACTTTGCAAAAAACACCTCTGTTTTCTTTCAAAAATTTGGATGTGTCCACGTTGCGCTTTGGGGCGTTTCCTGTCGCGGGCGCTAGGCCTACCCACACAAGTGAGGTATCATTTTTATCGGGAGACGTGGGGGAACGCTGGGTGGAAGGAAATTTGTGGCTTCTCTCAGATTCCAGAACTTTCTGCCACAGAAATGTGAGGAACATGTGTTTTTTTAGCCAAATTTTGAGGTTTGCAAAGGATTCTGGGTAACAGAACCAGGTCCGAGCCACACAAGTCACCCCATCTTGGATTCCCCATAGTCTCTAGTTTTCAGAAATGCACAGGGTTGGTAGGTTTCCCTAGGTGGCGGCTGAGCTAGAGGCCAAAATCTACAGGTAGGCACTTTGCAAAAAACACCTCTGTTTTCTTTCAAAAATTTGGATGTGTCCACGTTGCGCTTTGGGTCGTTTCCTGTTGCGGGCGCTAGGCCTACCCACACAAGTGAGGTATCATTTTTATCAGGAGACGTGGGGGAACGCTGGGTGGAAGGAAATTTGTGGCTCCTCTCAGATTCCAGAACTTTCTGCCACAGAAATGTGAGGAACATCAGTTTTTTTAGCCAAATTTTGAGGTTTGCAAAGGATTCTGGGTAACAGAACCTGGTCCGAGCCAAACAAGTCACCCCATCTTGGATTCCCCTAGGTCTCTAGTTGTCAGAAATGCACAGGTTTGTTAGGTTTCCCTAGGTGGCGGCTGAGCTAGAGGCCAAAATCTACAGGTAGGCACTTTGCAAAAAACACCTCTGTTTTCTTTCAAAAATGTGGATGTGTCCACGTTGCACTTTGGGGTGTGTCCTATCGTGGGCGCTAGGCCTACCCACACAAGTGAGGTATCATTTTTATAGGGAGACTTGGGGGAACGCTGGGTGGAAGGAAATTTGTGGCTCCTCTCAGATTCCAGAACTTTCTGCCACAGAAATGTGAGGAACATGTGTTTTTTAGCCAAATTTTGAGGTTTGCAAAGGATTCTGTGTAACAGAACCTGGTCCGAGCCACACAAGTCACCCCATTTTGGATTCCCCTAGGTCTCTAGTTTTCAGAAATGCACAGGTTTGGTAGGTTTCCCTAGGTGCCGGCTGAGCTACAGGCCAAAATCTACAGGTAGGCACTTTGCAAAAAACACCTCTGTTTTCTTTAAAAAATGTGGATGTGTCCACGTTGCGCTTTGGGGCGTTTCCTGTCGTGGGCGCTAGGCCTACCCACACAAGTGAGGTATCATTTTTATCGGGACACGTGGGGGAACGCTGCGTGGAAGGAAATTTGTGGCTCCTCTCAGATTCCAGAACTTTCTGCCACAGAAATGTGAGGAACATGTGTTTATTTAGCCACATTTTGAGGTTTGGAAAGGATTCTGGGTAACAGAACCTGGTCCGAGCCACACAAGTCACCCCATCTTGGATTCCCCTAGGTCTCTAGTTGTCAGAAATGCACAGGTTTGTTAGGTTTCCCTAGGTGGCGGCTGAGCTAGAGGCCAAAATCTACAGGTAGGCACTTTGCAAAAAACACCTCTGTTTTCTTTCAAAAATTTGGATGTGTCCACGTTGCACTTTGGGGTGTGTCCTATCGCGGGCGCTAGGCCTACCCACACAAGTGAGGTATCATTTTTATAGGGAGACTTGGGGGAACGCTGGGTGGAAGGAAATTTGTGGCTCCTCTCAGATTCCAGAACTTTCTGCCACAGAAATGTGAGGAACATGTGTTTTTTTAGCCAAATTTTGAGGTTTGCAAAGGATTCTGGGTAACAGAACCTGGTCCGAGCCACACAAGTCACCCCATCTTGGATTCCCCAAGGTCTCTAGTTTTCAGAAATGCACAGGTTTGGTAGGTTTCCCTAGGTGGCGGCTGAGCTACAGGCCAAAATCTACAGGTAGGCACTTTGCAAAAAACACCTCTGTTTTCTTTCAAAAAATTGGATGTGTCCACGTTGCGTTTTGGGGCGTTTCCTGTCGCGGGCGCTAGGCCTACCCACACAAGTGAGGAATCATTTTTATCGGGAGACGTGGGGGAACGCTGGGTGGAAGGAAATTTGTGGCTCCTCTCAGATTCCAGAACTTTCTGCCACAGAAATATGAGGAACATGTGTTTTTTTAGCCAAATTTTGAGGTTTGCAAAGGATTCTGGGTAACAGAACCTGGTCCGAGCCACACAAGTCACCCCATCTTGGATTCCCCTAAGTCTCTAGTTTTCAGAAATGCACAGGTTTGGTAGGTTTCCCTAGGTGGCGGCTGAGCTACAGGCCAAAATCTACAGGTAGGCACTTTGCCAAAAACACCTCTGTTTTCTTTCAAGAAATTGGATGTGTCCACGTTGCGTTTTGGGGCGTTTCCTGTCGCGGGCGCTAGGCCTACCCGCACAAGTGAGGTATCATTTTTATCGGGAGACTTGGGGGAACGCTGGGTGGAAGGAAATTTGTGGCTCCTCTCAGATTCCAGAACTTTCTGCCACAGAAATGTGAGGAACATGTGTTTTTTTAGCCAAATTTTGAGGTTTGCAAAGGATTCTGGGTAACAGAACCTGGTCCGAGCCACACAAGTCACCCCATCTTGGATTCCCCTAGGTCTCTAGTTTTCAGAAATGCACAGGTTTGGTAGGTTTCCCTAGGTGGCGGCTGAGCTACAGGCCAAAATCTACAGGTAGGCACTTTGCAAAAAACACCTCTGTTTTCTTTCAAAAATTTGGATGTGTCCACGTTGCGCTTTGGGGCGTTCCCTGTCGCGGGCGCTAGGCCTACCCACAAAAGTGAGGTATCATTTTTATCGGGAGACGTGGGGGAACGCTGGGTGGAAGGAAATTTGTGGCTCCTCTTAGATTCCAGTACTTTCTGCCACAGAAATATGAGGAACATGTGTTTTTTTAGCCAAATTTTGAGGTTTGCAAAGGATTCTGGGTAACAGAACCTGGTCCGAGCCACACAAGTTACCCCATCTTGGATTCCCCTAGGTCTCTAGTTTTCAGAAATGCACAGGTTTGGTAGGTTTCCCTAGGTGCCGGCTGAGCTCAGGCCAAAATCTACAAGTAGGCACTTTGCAAAAAACACCTCTGTTTTCTTTCAAAAATTTGGATGTGTCCACGTTGCGCTTTGGGGCGTTTCCTGTCGCGGGCGCTAGGCCTACCCACTTAAGTGAGGTATCATTTTTATCGGGAGACGTGGGGGAACGCTGGGTGGAAGGAAATTTGTGGCTTCTCTCAGATTCCAGAACTTTCTGCCACAGAAATGTGAGGAACATGTGTTTTTTTAGCCAAATTTTGAGGTTTGCAAAGGATTCTGGGTAACAGAACCTGGTCCGAGCCACACAAGTCACCCCATCTTGGATTCCCCATAGTCTCTAGTTTTCAGAAATGCACAGGGTTGGTAGGTTTCCCTAGGTGGCGGCTGAGCTAGAGGCCAAAATCTACAGGTAGGCACTTTGCAAAAAACACCTCTGTTTTCTTTCAAAAATTTGGATGTGTCCACGTTCCGCTTTGGGGCGTTTCCTGTTGCGGGCGCTAGGCCTACCCACACAAGTGAGGTATCATTTTTATCGGGAGACGTGGGGGAACGCTGGGTGGAAGGAAATTTGTGGCTCCTCTCAGATTCCAGAACTTTCTGCCACAGAAATGTGAGGAACATCAGTTTTTTTAGCCAAATTTTGAGGTTTGCAAAGGATTCTGGGTAACAGAACCTGGTCCGAGCCACACAAGTCACCCCATCTTGGATTCCCCTAGGTCTCTAGTTGTCAGAAATGCACAGGTTTGTTAGGTTTCCCTAGGTGGCGGCTGAGCTAGAGGCCAAAATCTACAGGTAGGCACTTTGCAAAAAACACCTCTGTTTTCTTTCAAAAATTTGGATGTGTCCACGTTGCACTTTGGGGTGTGTCCTATCGCGGGCGCTAGGCCTACCCACTCAAGTGAGGTATCATTTTTATAGGGAGACTTGGGGGAACGCTGGGTGGAAGGAAATTTGTGGCTCCTCTCATATTCCAGAACTTTCTGCCACAGAAATGTGAGGAACATGTGTTTTTTAGCCAAATTTTGAGGTTTGCAAAGGATTCTGGGTAACAGAACCTGGTCCGAGCCACACAAGTCACCCCATTTTGGATTCCCCTAGGTCTCTAGTTTTCAGAAATGCACAGGTTTGGTAGGTTTCCCTAGGTGCCGGCTGAGCTACAGGCCAAAATCTACAGGTAGGCACTTTGCAAAAAACACCTCTGTTTTCTTTAAAAAATGTGGATGTGTCCATGTTGCGCTTTGGGGCGTTTCCTGTCGTGGGCGCTAGGCCTACCCACACAAGTGAGGTATCATTTTTATCGGGACACGTGGGGGAACGCTGCGTGGAAGGAAATTTGTGGCTCCTCTCAGATTCCAGAACTTTCTGCCACAGAAATGTGAGGAACATGTGTTTATTTAGCCACATTTTGAGGTTTGGAAAGGATTCTGGGTAACAGAACCTGGTCCGAGCCACACAAGTCACCCCATCTTGGATTCCCCTAGGTCTCTAGTTGTCAGAAATGCACAGGTTTGTTAGGTTTCCCTAGGTGGCGGCTGAGCTAGAGGCCAAAATCTACAGGTAGGCACTTTGCAAAAAACACCTCTGTTTTCTTTCAAAAATTTGGATGTGTCCACGTTGCACTTTGGGGTGTGTCCTATCGCGGGCGCTAGGCCTACCCACACAAGTGAGGTATCATTTTTATAGGGAGACTTGGGGGAACGCTGGGTGGAAGGAAATTTGTGGCTCCTCTCAGATTCCAGAACTTTCTGCCACAGAAATGTGAGGAACATGTGTTTTTTTAGCCAAATTTTGAGGTTTGCAAAGGATTCTGGGTAACAGAACCTGGTCCGAGCCACACAAGTCACCCCATCTTGGATTCCCCTAGGTCTCTAGTTTTCAGAAATGCACAGGTTTGGTAGGTTTCCCTAGGTGGCGGCTGAGCTACAGGCCAAAATCTACAGGTAGGCACTTTGCAAAAAACACCTCTGTTTTCTTTCAAAAAATTGGATGTGTCCACGTTGCGTTTTGGGGCGTTTCCTGTCGCGGGCGCTAGGCCTACCCACACAAGTGAGGTATCATTTTTATCGGGAGACGTGGGGGAACGCTGGGTGGAAGGAAATTTGTGGCTCCTCTCAGATTCCAGAACTTTCTGCCACAGAAATATGAGGAACATGTGTTTTTTTAGCCAAATTTTGAGGTTTGCAAAGGATTCTGGGTAACAGAACCTGGTCCGAGCCACACAAGTCACCCCATCTTGGATTCCCCTAAGTCTCTAGTTTTCAGAAATGCACAGGTTTGGTAGGTTTCCCTGGGTGGCGGCTGAGCTACAGGCCAAAATCTACAGGTAGGCACTTTGCAAAAAACACCTCTGTTTTCTTTCAAGAAATTGGATGTGTCCACGTTGCGTTTTGGGGCGTTTCCTGTCGCGGGCGCTAGGCCTACCCACACAAGTGAGGTATCATTTTTATCGGGAGACTTTGGGGAACGCTGGGTGGAAGGAAATTTGTGGCTCCTCTCAGATTCCAGAACTTTCTGCCACAGAAATGTGAGGAACATGTGTTTTTTTAGCCAAATTTTGAGGTTTGCAAAGGATTCTGGGTAACAGAACCTGGTCCGAGCCACACAAGTCACCCCATCTTGGATTCCCCTAGGTCTCTAGTTTTCAGAAATGCACAGGTTTGGTAGGTTTCCCTAGGTGGCGGCTGAGCTACAGGCCAAAATCTACAGGTAGGCACTTTGCAAAAAACACCTCTGTTTTCTTTCAAAAATTTGGATGTGTCCACGTTGCGCTTTGGGGCGTTACCTGTCGCGGGCGCTAGGCCTACCCACAAAAGTGAGGTATCATTTTTATCGGGAGACGTGGGGGAACGCTGGGTGGAAGGAAATTTGTGGCTCCTCTTAGATTCCAGAACTTTCTGCCACAGAAATATGAGGAACATGTGTTTTTTTAGCCAAATTTTGAGGTTTGCAAAGGATTCTGGGTAACAGAACCTGGTCCGAGCCACACAAGTCACCCCATCTTGGATTCCCCTAGGTCTCTAGTTTTCAGAAATGCACAGGTTTGGTAGGTTTCCCTAGGTGCCGGCTGAGCTCAGGCCAAAATCTACAAGTAGGCACTTTGCAAAAAACACCTCTGTTTTCTTTCAAAAATTTGGATGTGTCCACGTTGCGCTTTGGGGCGTTTCCTGTCGCGGGCGCTAGGCCTACCCACTCAAGTGAGGTATCATTTTTATCGGGAGACGTGGGGGAACGCTGGGTGGAAGGAAATTTGTGGCTTCTCTCAGATTCCAGAACTTTCTGCCACAGAAATGTGAGGAACATGTGTTTTTTTAGCCACATTTTGAGGTTTGCAAAGGATTCTGGGTAACAGAACCTGGTCCGAGCCACACAAGTCACCCCATCTTGGATTCCCCATAGTCTCTAGTTTTCAGAAATGCACAGGGTTGGTAGGTTTCCCTAGGTGGCGGCTGAGCTAGAGGCCAAAATCTACAGGTAGGCACTTTGCAAAAAACACCTCTGTTTTCTTTCAAAAATTTGGATGTGTCCACGTTGCGCTTTGGGGCGTTTCCTGTTGCGGGCGCTAGGCCTACCCACACAAGTGAGGTATCATTTTTATCGGGAGACGTGGGGGAACGCTGGGTGGAAGGAAATTTGTGGCTCCTCTCAGATTCCAGAACTTTCTGCCACAGAAATGTGAGGAACATCAGTTTTTTTAGCCAAATTTTGAGGTTTGCAAAGGATTCTGGGTAACAGAACCTGGTCCGAGCCACACAAGTCACCCCATCTTGGATTCCCCTAGGTCTCTAGTTGTCAGAAATGCACAGGTTTGTTAGGTTTCCCTAGGTGGCGGCTGAGCTAGAGGCCAAAATCTACAGGTAGGCACTTTGCAAAAAACACCTCTGTTTTCTTTCAAAAATTTGGATGTGTCCACGTTGCACTTTGGGGTGTGTCCTATCGCGGGCGCTAGGCCTACCCACACAAGTGAGGTATCATTTTTATAGGGAGACTTGGGGGAACGCTGGGTGGAAGGAAATTTGTGGCTCCTCTCAGATTCCAGAACTTTCTGCCACAGAAATGTGAGGAACATGTGTTTTTTAGCCAAATTTTGAGGTTTGCAAAGGATTCTGGGTAACAGAACCTGGTCCGAGCCACACAAGTCACCCAATTTTGGATTCCCCTAGGTCTCTAGTTTTCAGAAATGCACAGGTTTGGTAGGTTTCCCTAGGTGGCGGCTGAGCTACAGGCCAAAATCTACAGGTGGGCACTTTGCAAAAAACACCTCTGTTTTCTTTCAAAAAATTGGATGTGTCCACGTTGCGTTTTGGGGCGTTTCCTGTCGCGGGCGCTAGGCCTACCCACACAAGTGAGGTATCATTTTTATCGGGAGACGTGGGGGAACGCTGGGTGGAAGGAAATTTGTGGCTCCTCTCAGATTCCAGAACTTTCTGCCACAGAAATATGAGGAACATGTGTTTTTTTATCCAAATTTTGAGGTTTGCAAAGGATTCTGGGTAACAGAACCTGGTCCGAGCCACACAAGTCACCCCATCTTGGATTCCCCTAAGTCTCTAGTTTTCAGAAATGCACAGGTTTGGTAGGTTTCCCTGGGTGGCGGCTGAGCTACAGGCCAAAATCTACAGGTAGGCACTTTGCAAAAAACACCTCTGTTTTCTTTTAAAAATTTGGATGTGTCCATGTTGCGCTTTGGGGCGTTTCCTGTCGCGGGCGCTAAGCCTACCCACACAAGTGAGGTATCATTTTTATCGGGAGACGTGGGGGAACGCTGAGTGGAAGGAAATTTGTGGCTCCTCTCAGATTCCACAACTTTCTGCCACAGAAATATGAGGAACATGTGTTTTTTTAGCCAAATTTTGAGGTTTGCAAAGGATTCTGGGTAACAGAACCTGGTCCGAGCCACACAAGTCACCCCATCTTGGATTCCCCTAGGTCTCTAGTTTTCAGAAATGCACAGGTTTGGTAGGTTTCCCTAGGTGCCGGCTGAGCTCAGGCCAAAATCTACAGGTAGGCACTTTGCAAAAAACACCTCTGTTTTCTCTAAAAAATTTGGATGTGTCCACGTTGCGCTTTGGGGCGTTTCCTGTCGCGGGCGCTAGGCCTACCCACACAAGTGAGGTATCATTTTTATCGGGACACGTGGGGGAACGCTGGGTGGAAGGAAATTTGTGGCTTCTCTCAGATTCCAGAACTTTCTGCCACAGAAATGTGAGGAACATGTGTTTTTTTAGCCAAATTTTGAGGTTTGCAAAGGATTCTGGGTAACAGAACCTGGTCCGAGCCACACAAGTCACCCCATCTTGGATTCCCCATAGTCTCTAGTTTTCAGAAATGCACAGGGTTGGTAGGTTTCCCTAGGTGGCGGCTCAGCTAGAGGCCAAAATCTACAGGTAGGCACTTTGCAAAAAACACCTCTGTTTTCTTTCAAAAATTTGGATGTGTCCACGTTGCGCTTTGGGGCGTTTCCTGTTGCGGGTGCTAGGCCTACCCACACAAGTGAGGTATCATTTTTATCGGGAGACGTGGGGGAACGCTGGGTGGAAGGAAATTTGTGGCTCCTCTCAGATTCCAGAACTTTCTGCCACAGAAATGTGAGGAACATGTGTTTATTTAGCCACATTTTGAGGTTTGGAAAGGATTCTGGGTAACAGAACCTGGTCCGAACCACACAAGTCACCCCATCTTGAATTCCCCTAGGTCTCTAGTTTTCAGAAATGCACAGGTTTGGTAGGTTTCCGTAGGTGCCAGCTGAGCTACAGGCCAAAATCTACAGGTAGGCACTTTGCAAAAAACACCTCTGTTTTCTTTAAAAAATGTGGATGTGTCCACGTTGCGCTTTGGGGCGTTTCCTGTCGTGGGCGCTAGGCCTACCCACACAAGTGAGGTATCATTTTTATCGGGAGACGTGGGGGAACGCTGCGTGGAAGGAAATTTGTGGCTCCTCTCAGATTCCAGAACTTTCTGCCACAGAAATGTGAGGAACATCAGTTTTTTTAGCCAAATTTTGAGGTTTGCAAAGGATTCTGGGTAACAGAACCTGGTCCGAGCCACACAAGTCACCCCATCTTGGATTCCCCTAGGTCTCTAGTTGTCAGAAATGCACAGGTTTGGTAGGTTTCCCTAGGTGGCGGTTGAGCTAGAGGCCAAAATCTACAGGTAGGCACTTTGCAAAAAACACCTCTGTTTTCTTTCAAAAATTTGGATGTGTCCACGTTGCACTTTGGGGTGTGTCCTATCGCGGGCGCTAGGCCTACCCACACAAGTGAGGTATCATTTTTATAGGGAGACTTGGGGGAACGCTGGGTGGAAGGACATTTGTGGCTCCTCTCAGATTTCAGAACTTTCTGCCACAGAAATGTGAGGAACATGTGTTTTTTAGCCAAATTTTGAGGTTTGCAAAGGATTCTGGGTAACAGAACCTGGTCCGAGCCACACAAGTCACCCCATTTTGGATTCCCCTAGGTCTCTAGTTTTCAGAAATGCACAGGATTGGTAGGTTTCCCTAGGTGCCGGCTGAGCTACAGGCCAAAATCTACAGGTAGGCACTTTGCAAAAAACACCTCTGTTTTCTTTCAAAAATGTGGATGTGTCCACGTTGCACTTTGGGGTGTTTCCTGTCGCGGGCGCTAGGCCTACCCACACAAGTGAGGTATCATTTTTATCGGGAGACTTGGGGGAACGCTGGGTGGAAGGAAATTTGTGGCTCCTCTCAGATTCCAGAACTTTCTGCCACAGAAATGTGAGGAACATGTGTTTTTTTAGCCAAATTTTGAGGTTTGCAAAGGATTCTGGGTAACAGAACCTGGTCCGAGCCACACAAGTCACCCCATCTTGGATTCCCCTAGGTCTCTAGTTTTCATAAATGCACAGGTTTGGTAGGTTTCCCTAGGTGGCGGCTGAGCTAGTGGCCAAAATCTACAGGTAGGCACTTTGCAAAAAACACCTCTGTTTTCTTTCAAAAATTTGGATGTGTCCATGTTGCGCTTTGGGGCGTTTCCTGTCACGGGCGCTAAGCCTACCCACACAAGTGAGGTATCATTTTTATCGGCAGAAGTGGTGGAACGCTGGGTGGAAGGAAAATTGTGGCTCCTCTCAGATTCCAGAACTTTCTGCCACAGAAATGTGAGGAACATGTGTTTTTTTAGCCAAATTTTGAGGTTTGCAAAGGATTCTGGGTTACAGAAACTAGTCCGAGCCACACAAGTCACCCCATCTTGGATTCCCCTAAGTCTCTAGTTTTCAGAAATGCACAGGTTTGGTAGGTTTCCCTAGGTGGCGGCTGAGCTACAGGCCAAAATCTACAGGTAGGCACTTTGCAAAAAACACCTCTGTTTTCTTTCAAAAAATTGGATGTGTCCACGTTGCGTTTTGGGGCGTTTCCTGTCGCGGGCGCTAGGCCTACCCACACAAGTGAGGTATCATTTTTATCGGGAGACGTGGGGGAACGCTGGGTGGAAGGAAATTTGTGGCTCCTCTCAGATTCCAGAACTTTCTGCCACAGAAATATGAGGAACATGTGTTTTTTTAGCCAAATTTTGAGGTTTGCAAAGGATTCTGGGTAACAGAACCTAGCCCGAGCCACACAAGTCACCCCATCTTGGATTC
This sequence comes from Pleurodeles waltl, assembly GCF_031143425.1. Taxonomy (NCBI): domain Eukaryota; kingdom Metazoa; phylum Chordata; class Amphibia; order Caudata; family Salamandridae; genus Pleurodeles; species Pleurodeles waltl. Next base: position 4,038,511 of record NC_090439.1, read on the forward strand.
CCCTAAGTCTCTAGTTTTCAGAAATGCACAGGTTTGGTAGGTTTCCCTAGGTGGCGGCTGAGCTACAGGCCAAAATCTACAGGTAGGCACTTTGCAAAAAACACCTCTGTTTTCTTTCAAGAAATTGGATGTGTCCACGTTGCGTTTTGGGGCGTTTCCTGTCGCGGGCGCTAGGCCTACCCACACAAGTGAGGTATCATTTTTATCGGGAGACTTGGGGGAACGCTGGGTGGAAGGAAATTTGTGGCTCCTCTCAGATTCCAGAACTTTCTGCCACAGAAATGTGAGGAACATGTGTTTTCTTAGCCAAATTTTGAGGTTTGCAAAGGATTCTGGGTAACAGAACCTGGTCCGAGCCACACAAGTCACCCCATCTTGGATTCCCCTAGGTCTCTAGTTTTCAGAAATGCACAGGTTTGGTAGGTTTCCCTAGGTGGCGGCTGAGCTAGAGGCCAAAATCTACAGGTAGGCACTTTGCAAAAAACACCTCTGTTTTCTTTCAAAAATTTGGATGTGTCCACGTTGCGCTTTGGGGCGTTTCCTGTCGCGGGCGCTAGGCCTACCCAAAAAAGTGAGGTATCATTTTTATCGGGAGACGTGGGGGAACGCTGGGTGGAAGGAAATTTGTGGCTCCTCTCAGATTCCAGAACTTTCTGCCACAGAAATATGAGGAACATGTGTTTTTTTAGCCAAATTTTGAGGTTTGCAAAGGATTCTGGGTAACAGAACCTGGTCCGAGCCACACAAGTCACCCCATCTTGGATTCCCCTAGGTCTCTAGTTTTCAGAAATGCACAGGTTTGGTAGGTTTCCCTAGGTGCCGGCTGAGTTCAGGCCAAAATCTATAGGTAGGCACTTTGCAAAAAACACCTCTGTTTTCTTTCAAAAATTTGGATGTGTCCACGTTGCGCTTTGGGGCGTTTCCTGTCGCGGGCGCTAGGCCTACCCACACAAGTGAGGTATCATTTTTATCGGGAGACGTGGGGGAACGCTGGGTGGAAGGAAATTTGTGGCTTCTCTCAGATTCCAGAACTTTCTGCCACAGAAATGTGAGGAACATGTGTTTTTTTAGCCAAATTTTGAGGTTTGCAAAGGATTCTGGGTAACAGAACCTGGTCCGAGCCACACAAGTCACCCCATCTTGGATTCCCCATAGTCTCTAGTTTTCAGAAATGCACAGGTTTGGTAGGTTTCCCTAGGTGGCGGCTGAGCTAGAGGCCAAAATCTACAGGTAGGCACTTTGCAAAAAACACCTCTGTTTTCTTTCAAAAATTTGGATGTGTCCACGTTGCGCTTTGGGGCGTTTCCTGTTGCGGGCGCTAGGCCTACCCACACAAGTGAGGTATCATTTTTATCGGGAGACGTGGGGGAACGCTGGGTGGAAGGAAATTTGTGGCTCCTCTCAGATTCCAGAACTTTCTGCCACAGAAATGTGAGGAACATGTGTTTATTTAGCCACATTTTGAGGTTTGGAAAGGATTCTGGGTAACAGAATCTGGTCCGAACCACACAAGTCACCCCATCTTGAATTCCCCTAGGTCTCTAGTTTTCATAAATGCACAGGTTTGGTAGGTTTCCGTAGGTGCCAGCTGAGCTACAGGCCAAAATCTACAGGTAGGCACTTTGCAAAAAACACCTCTGTTTCCTTTAAAAAAATTGGATGTGTCCACGTTGTGCTTTGGGGCGTTTCCTGTCGTGGGCGCTAGGCCTACCCACACAAGTGAGGTATCATTTTTATCGGGAGACGTGGGGGAATGCTGCGTTGAAGGAAATTTGTGGCTCCTCTCAGATTCCAGAACTTTCTGCCACAGAAATGTGAGGAACATCAGTTTTTTTAGCCAAATTTTGAGGTTTGCAAAGGATTCTGGGTAACAGAACCTGGTCCGAGCCACACAAGTCACCCCATCTTGGATTCCCCTAGGTCTCTAGTTGTCAGAAATGCACAGGTTTGTTAGGTTTCCCTAGGTGGCGGCTGAGCTAGAGGCCAAAATCTACAGGTAGGCACTTTGCTAAAAAACACCTCTGTTTTCTTTAAAAAATTTGGATGTGTCCACGTTGCACTTTGGGGTGTGTCCTATCGCGGGCGCTAGGCCTACCCACACAAGTGAGTTATCATTTTTATAGGGAGACTTGGGGGAACGCTGGGTGGAAGGAAATTTGTGGCTCCTCTCAGATTCCAGAACTTTCTGCCACAGAAATGTGAGGAACATGTGTTTTTTAGCCAAATTTTGAGGTTTGCAAAGGATTCTGGGTAACAGAACCTGGTCCGAGCCACACAAGTCACCCCATTTTGGATTCCCCTAGGTCTCTAGTTTTCAGAAATGCACAGGTTTGGTATTTTTCCCTAGGTGGCGGCTGAGCTAGAGGCCAAAATCTACAGGTAGGCACTTTGCAAAAAACACCTCTGTTTTCTTTAAAAAATGTGGATGTGTCCACGTTGCGCTTTGGGGCGTTTCCTGTCGTGGGCGCTAGGCCTACCCACACAAGTGAGGTATCATTTTTATCGGGACACGTGGGGGAACGCTGCGTGGAAGGAAATTCGTGGCTCCTCTCAGATTCCAGAACTTTCTGCCACAGAAATGTGAGGAACATCAGTTTTTTTAGCCAAATTTTGAGGTTTGCAAAGGATTCTGGGTAACAGAACCTGGTCCGAGCCACACAAGTCACCCTATCTTGGATTCCCCTAGGTCTCTAGTTTTCAGAAATGCACAGATTTGGTAGGTTCCCCTAGGTGGCGGCTGAGCTAGAGGCCAAAATCTACAGGTAGGCACTTTGCAAAAAACACCTCTGTTTTCTTTCAAAAATTTGGATGTGTCCACGTTGCACTTTGGGGTGTGTCCTATCGCGGGCGCTAGGCCTACCCACACAAGTGAGGTATCATTTTTATAGGGAGACTTGGGGGAACGCTGGGTGGAAGGAAATTTGTGGCTCCTCTCAGATTCCAGAACTTTCTGCCACAGAAATGTGAGGAACATGTGTTTTTTAGCCAAATTTTGAGGTTTGCAAAGGATTCTGGGTAACAGAACCTGGTCCGAGCCACACAAGTCACCCTATTTTGGATTCCCCTAGGTCTCTAGTTTTCAGAAATGCACAAGTTTGGTAGGTTTCCCTAGGTGCCGGCTGAGCTACAGGCCAAAATCTACAGGTAGGCACTTTGCAAAAAACACCTCTGTTTTCTTTCAAAAATGTGGATGTGTCTACGTTGCACTTTGGGGCGTTTCCTGTCGCGGGCGCTAGGCCTACCCACACAAGTGAGGTATCATTTTTATCGGGAGACTTGGGGGAAAGCTGGGTGGAAGGAAATTTGTGGCTCCTCTCAGATTCCAGAACTTTCTGCCACAGAAATGTGAGGAACATGTGTTTTTTTAGCCAAATTTTGAGGTTTGCAAAGGATTCTGGGTAACAGAACCTGGTCCGAGCCACACAAATCACCCCATTTTGGATTCCCCTAGGTCTCTAGTTTTCAGAAATGCACAGGTTTGGTAGGTTTCCCTAGGTGCCGGCTGAGCTACAGGCCAAAATCTACAGGTAGGCACTTTGCAAAAAACACCTCTGTTTTCTTTCAAAAATTTGGATGTGTACACGTTGCACTTTGGGGTGTGTCCTATCGCGAGCGCTAGGCCTACCCACACAAGTGAGGTATCATTTTTATAGGGAGACTTGGGGGAACGCTGGGTGGAAGGAAATTTGTGGCTCCTCTCAGATTCCAGAACTTTCTGCCACAGTAATGTGAGGAACATGTGTTTTTTTAGCCAAATTTTGAGGTTTGCAAAGGATTCTGGGTAACAGAACCTGGTCCGAGCCACAAAAGTCACCCCATCTTGGATTCCCCTAGGTCTCTAGTTTTCAGAAATGCACAGGTTTGGTAGGTTTCCCTATGTGGCGGCTGAGCTAGTGGCCAAAATCTACAGGTAGGCACTTTCCAAAAAACACCTCTGTTTTCTTTCAAAAATGTGGATGTGTCCATGTTGCGCTTTGGGGCGTTTCCTGTCGCGGGCGCTAAGCCTACCCACACAAGTGAGGTATCATTTTTATCGGGAGACGTGGTGGAACGCTGGGTGGACGGAAATTTGTGGCTCCTCTCAGATTCCAGAACTTTCTGCCACAGAAATGTGAGGAACATGTGTTTTTTTAGCCAAATTTTGAGGTTTGCAAAGGATTCTGGGTAACAGAACCTGGTCCGAGCCACACAAGTCACCCCATCTTGGATTCTCGTAGGTCTCTAGTTTTCAGAAATGCACAGGTTTGGTAGGTTTCCCTAGGTGGCGGCTGAGCTACAGGCCAAAATCTACAGGTAGGCACTTTGCAAAAAACACCTCTGTTTTCTTTCAAGAAATTGGATGTGTCCACGTTGCGTTTTGAGGCGTTTCCTGTCGCGGGCGCTAGGCCTACCCACACAAGTGAGGTATCATTTTTATCGGGAGACTTGGGGGAACGCTGGGTGGAAGGAAATTTGTGGCTCCTCTCAGATTCCAGAACTTTCTGCCACAGAAATGTGAGAAACATGTGTTTTTTTAGCCAAATTTTGAGGTTTGCAAAGGATTCTGGGTAACAGAACCTGGTCCGAGCCACACAAGTCACCCCATCTTGTATTCCCCTAGGTCTCTAGTTTTCAGAAATGCACAGGTTTGGTAGGTTTCCCTAGGTGCCGGCTGAGCTACAGGCCAAAATCTACAGGTAGGCACTTTGCAAAAAACACCTCTGTTTTCTTTCAAAAATTTGGATGTGTCCACGTTGCGCTTTGGGGCGTTTCCTGTCGCGGGCGCTAGGCCTACCCACAAAAGTGAGGTATCATTTTTATCGGGAGATGTGGGGGAACGCTGGGTGGAAGGAAATTTGTGGCTCCTCTCAGATTCCAGAACTTTCTGCCACAGAAATGTGAGGAACATGTGTTTTTTTAGCCACATTTTGAGGTTTGCAAAGGATTCTGGGTAACAGAACCTGGTCCGAGCCACACAAGTCACCCCATCTTGGATTCCCCATAGTCTCTAGTTTTCAGAAATGCACAGGTTTGGTAGGTTTCCCTAGGTGGCGGCTGAGCTGGAGGCCAAAATCTACAGGTAGGCACTTTGCAAGAAACACCTCTGTTTTCTTTCAAAAATTTGGATGTGTCCACGTTGCGCTTTGGGGCGTTTCCTGTTGCGGGCGCTAGGCCTACCCACACAAGTGAGGTATCATTTTTATCGGGAGACGTGGGGGAACGCTGGGTGGAAGGAAATTTGTGGCTCCTCTCAGATTCCAGAACTTTCTGCCACAGGAATGTGAGGAACATGTGTTTATTTAGCCACATTTTGAGGTTTGGAAAGGATTCTGGGTAACAGAACCTGGTCCGAACCACACAAGTCACCCCATCTTGAATTCCCCTAGGTCTCTAGTTTTCATAAATGCACAGGTTTGGTAGGTTTCCGTAGGTGCCAGCTGAGCTACAGGCCAAAATCTTCAGGTAGGCACTTTGCAGAAAACACCTCTGTTTTCTTTAAAAAATTTGGATGTGTCCACGTTGCGCTTTGGGGCGTTTCCTTTCGTGGGCGCTAGGCCTACCCACACAAGTGAGGTATCATTTTTATCGGGAGACGTGGGGGAACGCTGCGTGGAAGGAAATTTGTGGCTCCTCTCAGATTCCAGAACTTTCTGCCACAGAAATGTGAGGAACATCTGTTTTTTTAGCCAAATTTTGAGGTTTGCAATGGATTCTGGGTAACAGAACCTGATCCGAGCCACACAAGTCACCCCATCTTGGATTCCCCTAGGTCTCTAGTTTTCGGAAATGCACAGGTTTGGTAGGTTTCCCTAGGTGGCGGCTGAGCTAGTGGCCAAAATCTACAGGTAGGCACTTTGCAAAAAACACCTCTGTTTTCTTTCAAAAATTTGGATGTGTCCACGTTGCGCTTTGGGGCGTTTCCTGTCGCGGGCGCTAGGCCTACCCACACAAGTGAGGTATAATTTTTATCGGGAGATGTGGGGGAACGCTGGGTGGAAGGAAATTCGTGGCTCCTCTCAGATTCCAGAACTTTCTGCCACAGAAATGTGAGGAACATGTGTTTTTTTAGCCAAATTTTGAGGTTTGCAAAGGATTCTGGGTAACAGAACCTGGTCCGAGCCACACAAGTCACCCCATCTTGGATTCCCATAGGTCTCTAGTTGTCAGAAATGCACAGGTTTATTAGGTTTCTCTAGGTGGCGGCTGAGCTAGAGGCCAAAATCTACAGGTAGGCACTTTGCAAAAAACACCTCTGTTTTCTTTCAAAAATTTGGATGTGTCCACGTTGCGCTTTGGGGTGTGTCCTATCGCGGGTGCTGGGCCTACCCACACAAGTGAGGTATCATTTTTATAGGGAGACTTGGTGGAACGCTGGGTGGAAGGAAATTTGTGGCTCCTCTCAGATTCCAGAACTTTCTGCCACAGAAATGTGAGGAACATGTGTTTTTTAGCCAAATTTTGAGTTTTGCAAAGGATTCTGGGTAAGAGAACCTGGTCCGAGCCACACAAGTCACCCCATTTTGGATTCCCCTAGGACTCTAGCTTTCAGAAATGCACAGGTTTGGTAGGTTTCCCTAGGTGCCGGCTGAGCTACAGGCCAAAATCTACAGGTAGGCACTTTGCAAAAAACACCTCTGTTTTCTTTCAAAAATGTGGATGTGTCCACGTTGCACTTTGGGGCGTTTCCTGTCGCGGGCGCAAGGCCTACCCACACAAGTGAGGTATCATTTTTATCGGCAGACTTGGAGGAACGCTGGGTGGAAGGAAATTTGTGGCTCCTCTCAGATTCCAGAACTTTCTGCCATAGAAATGTGAGGAACATGTGTTTTTTTAGCCAAATTTTGAGGTTTGCAAAGGATTCTGGGTAACAGAACCTGGTCCGAGCCACACGTCACCCCATGATGGATTCCCCTAGGTCTCTAGTTTTCAGAAATGCACAGGTTTGGTAGGTTTCCCTAGGTGCCGGCTGAGCTAGAGGCCAAAATCTACAGGTAGGCACTTTGCTAAAAACAGCTCTGTTTTCTGTGATGTGTCCACGTTGTGTTTTGGGGCATATCCTGTTGCGGGCGCTAGGCCTACCCACACAAGTGAGGTATCATTTTTATCGGGAGACTTGGGGGAACATAGAATAGCAAAACAAGTGTTATTGCCCCTTGTCTTTCTCTACATTTTTCCCTTCCAAATGTAAGACAGTGTGCAAAAAAGACATCTATTTGAGAAATGCCCTGTAATTCACATGCTAGTATGGGCACCCCGGAATTCAGAGATGTGCAAATAACCACTGTTTCTCAACACCTTATCTTGTGCCCATTTTGGAAATACAAAGGTTTTCTTGATAGCTATTTTTTACTCTTTATATTTCAGCAAATGAATTGCTGTATACCCGGCGTAGAATGAAAACCCACTGCAGGGTGCAGGTCATTTATTGGCTCTGGGTACCTAGAGTTCTTGATGAACCTACAAGCCCTATATATCCCCGCAACCAGAAGAGTCCAGCAGACGTAACGGTATATTGCTTTCGAAAATCTGACATTGCAGGAAAAAGTTACAGAGTAAAACGTAGAGAACAATTGATGTTTTTTTCACCTCAATTTCAATATTTTTCTTTTTCAGTTGTTATTTTCTGTAGGAAACCCTTGTAGGATCTACACAAATTACCCCTTGCTGAATTCAGAATTTTGTCTACTTTTCAGAAATGTTGTGGTTTCTGGGATCCAGCGTTGGTTTCATGCCCATTTCTGTCACTGACTGGAAGGAGGCTGAAAGCACAAAAAATTGTAAAAATGGGGTATGTCCCAGTAAAATGCCAAAATTGTGTTGAAAAATTTAGTTTTCTGATTCAAGTCTGCCTGTTCCTGAAAGCTGGGAAGCTGGTGATTTTAGCACCGCAAACTCTTTGTTGATGCCATTTTCAGGGGAAAAAACCACAAGCCTTCTTCTGCAGCCCCTTTTTCCAATTTTTTTGAAAAAAACGAAATTGTCACTGTATTTTGGCTAATTTCTTGGCCTCCTTCTGGGGAACCTACAAAGTCTGGGTACCTCTAGAATCCCTAGGATGTTGGAAAAAAAGGATGCAAATTTGGCGTGGGTAGCTTATGTGAACAAAATGTTATGAGGGCCTAAGCGCGAACTGCTCCAAATAGCCAAAAAAAGGCTCGGCACAGGAGGGGGAAAAGGCCTGGCAGCGAAGGGGTTAATATAATATAATGTTTCAACAATGGTAAGTAATGTAACAAAATTGCATGCTTGCGGGCACATTTTTCATTCTTCACAGGAATCAAATGTGCAACAAGGTTGACGGACCATTGGACCCAGAAAGATATGTGGTGAACCATCAACAATATTTCAACAACACCCCAACAATTTAGACACCATGACCAATGTGGCCATGGAAGGAAAATGCCAATCAGGAAAAAAGTTAAAAGATTTATTACAAACATAATCTCAAAGTCATGTACACAACGGGCAAAACCAAAAAATACATAATCACCAAGGGTTGCCCAAGGCATCGAAATAAATTCAGATGAAATAGCATTAATAAAACTAAGCATTCAAGAAGAACAATACATAAAGTCAATAAGAATGTCTGAGACAGATAATACATGATGTTCAGAATTTACAATCATTAGTCAATTCAAATTTAGCAGAGTCAATAATCTTTGGCTGGACACAGGTCAACCCTACCGCAAACCCCGTGAGGCAAATGCATGTGTGGGGAGAAACATGGGGGCAAAATACAAAAAGTACAAAAAGGACAAAAATATTTTGAAAAAAGATAATCTTGGACTGCATAATACTAACTATGTTTGACAAAAGATAAATAAAAAGAGAAAATGTCAGCATACCAGAAGCTCAGGCACAGGTCTTCTGTAGGGAGAAAATAAAGGATCACTAAATCAATGAGGGCATTTCAAGGGTAAGGGGAAATAGCGGAGAGAAAGATACTTCTCCAAGGGACACCGCATTTAGGGAATCTTCATCAGCAAGACATCAGAATCAGCAAGCATAAGGACAACCTCTGCAAGCTACATAGGTCTGCTCAGGACTGCTCAAAAAAATGCTGCAGACTGACCAAAGTTCAAATGCCCATTGCTATTTCAATGTACAAGAAATGTTTAGATTTGTCAAAGGTGTCAGCTCATATTACGTTGAATAGATATCATCCAATCATAATTAATTACCAGATTCCAGGTTGCAACAGTTCGACAATTTTCCCAGTCTATCATAGGAACATCTACTTTCCATGTGACTCCAAGAAGGTTTGAAACAAATGCATAAGATCCCAGTCCATGTTCTTGCAATGTAGTGTTTCAAAAGAACAAATGGGTACATCTCTCCATGTTTAAACAATAAACTAATTACAATAGGACTTTGCTTCTCACAACAAAATCTGAAAGAAGACTTCACCTTATGAAAAAATAATTCAATACTTTTGCATGACTGCAAAATGCAAGCTATTTAAGCCATACTTATACTAACTCAAGAATAAATGCATTTAATTAATATTTTTTAGTAAAACATATATATTATGCAAACTTACAGATTCAACATTAATAATATTTCACCAGTATAAGTAAAACATTTCATATAAACAGAAAAGGCTGTTATTGCAGTTCATTAAGTAAAACAGAGAAGTGCATTTCTCTCACTTGACTTACTTTTTAACTCAATCTTTTATTAATCACAAGAAATGCAATATTGTTGCTGTAGACAAAGGCCTCATTACGAATGTGGCGGTCCTACCATTGATGGTCGGACCGCAGCACTCCGGGCAGTCTGACTGGACAATTATGACTTTGGGGGTCGGACCTGCCTAAAGACAGCCGTCCCCAGCAGCCTCACAGATTCCGATGGGGTGACAGTGATCGAACTTGTAACAAACCATGGTGGCGCTGAGCTCAGCGCCACCTTGCTAATTACAACCCCACATTCCGCCAGCCTTTTCATGGCAGGAATCCTGCCATGAAAAGGCTGACAGAAAGCCAGTGTCAAGGGAGCCGAGATTAATATCGTAGCACTGTTCCCGCCGGTCAGACAGGCGGGAATGCGCATTGCAATGTTCCCGACGGTCAGCCCAGCGGGAATATTTTAATATGTTCAGGGGGACATCACCTGCTTGGCGGTGGTGTCCCGGCTGATGACCTATGTGACACGAGGGACATTAATCAAATTTATGCTCTCTCATGCTTGTTGAAATTACTTAAGAACAGCCTTAGAAATATTGTATAAATGCAAATAAAAATGTATGTACAATTCAACTATATCATATTTGTAACTGTAATTACTTTGAAGAGAAAAAAAGTTTTTTTCAGAAATAAAAAATCACTCAAAAACGAACTATTGAAAAATAGTGAAAGATGCAAGTTCTGCTAGAAATGAGTTGTGCTTAACACCAACAACGCAGCAGAGCTTCTCGACCACAGCCACCCACGAAAACACATTTCTTGTTCGCTGTAATGCGTGTGCGAGTGGAAATGATACAAATTTAGGAAGTGCATAGCAACCACATTCAGACGAACTGCTGATGGCACCCCTTGCATTCAAACCACAAACACCAATGTTGAGCTAACCCAGTGTCCTACACGCTTATTTGGTTTTGTGCAGTCAGTTGTGATGTGTGGGTTGACATTTCACCAGCCTCCTCCCACTTTTAATTCTGTGGGAAAGAGTTTATGAACTATGCGGTCTCCTCGAATTGTCTTCAGTTGCAGACTACTTCTGTTTTTTGGTATAGCGTGCAAGCGCTCTGACCTGTTGTAAACTATCTGTGGGCTTTTTACCATGCCCATCGCACGCCCATCAGTATCACTTGTACATAGGCTTGCCTTTCAAAAATCCTTTATCATCATTGGTAAATGCTTTATGTTTGTCCCTCCTTGGGCAATTTTGTTATCGCCTTAGCCATCAATTCTGTTACATGGATAATAGCACTTTTGTAGATACATTTAACTGCAAGCAAACTTATTTTTCCTTTTGAGTCTCTCCTTCACACTCATGCTCATGGCGGCCATGGCGCTTTAAATTGACTTGCTTGTGTCAACTGTTTTACTTTTCATTTTCAATTTATGTAGCAAGAAAAGTCCCCTTAGGAATTTACAATGCTAATAGTCCTAATTCGAGCAAACGCAATACCCAATATTTGCAGTACAAATACTTGTATTTAGACTGACACCGCTCTGAACTCTTACAAAAACATGCTTGTCAAAATATCATGTTTGTTCCTGAAAGAATGAAGGATAACTCTGCGACCAGATATAGCTTAACTGGTTCAGTGCATTGATGTTTGGGAGGCAGATGCGACTGAACAAAGGCTTCCCTGACATTTAAAGGCCCTCTGGAATGATGAAAGTCATTGACAGCTTCATGGTACTTTGAGCTGGCAGGAGAGCGCAGTGAGTTAAATGCTCGCTGCTGAAACATTCAGTGATGTTCAGGTCACAAGCAGACTTGAGCGAAGTTTCTGTTACTCTGCCATCATCTTGCGTAATTCAGTGAATTTTACATTACACTTTTTACTCGAAATTCCTGAAATTACACCATTAGAGCTGGAGCACAGGCACAACACAAACAACCAGAATGGGAGCAACTGTTATTTGCTGAACTTGTGGGTTTTGTTGCTGTATGGAGAAGGACGGGTAATATAAATACCCATATCGCTAAAACCGCTTTACTTTTATTTTATTCAGCTTTTCAGTTTGCACACCACAAACATAGACTTTCTTCTGCCATGAGCGTCCCCTCTCTGTGCAGAAAAAGTAAAAACTATAACGTTGAGCTCCCATGGCCATAAATTTAACTCATTTGAACATTTGCATAAACCCGGGTCCAATTTCAAGCCCTTGTTGACAGTTTCTAATTGGCAACTAAAGGTTGGAAACTGCTGAATTTAGAGGAAATATCCTCCTATCCACAGATTAATCCGAGCATCTCTTAATGGAATCTGTGCAGAGACAGTGGTTTCACTAGTCATAGTTTGCCTATATTTAGTAGAGGCCACAGTGGGTATTATGTAGCAGGCTGGGTGAAAAACTGTTATAAATCACATTATAAGATCATGCCAATCTCTTTATTTTCAGATGCATTGGGATGAATGTGGCCATACTTAACAAAAAGTGCATGTGTTTGGAACCCGTGGATGATATGTATCAGTTAGAGAACATGCTTGTTTAGTCCCACAGGAAGTATAGAACAAACATTTGTTTGTAGGAAGAATGCAGGACTCTATGTCATGGGGATGCCATGTATGTAGTTCTGAGCTTGTTTTAGCACTGTGGTTCCCAATCTTTTGACTTCTGTGGACCCCCACTTCATCATTATTGGAATCCGCGGACCCCCCAATGAGTCATTACTGAAAGATGGGGACCTAATCTGTTATTATTATTTCATTTTCTAAGCAGTCGCAGCTCCCCTAAAGAGGCTTCACGGACCACCAGGGGTCTCCAGACTACAGGTTGGGAACCACTGTACCAAATAAAAGCATTGTAGGAGTTGCAGCTTCTGTTATTCGAACTGAACCAATTGGACAAACACAGCTGATGCCATGGTAAACACAGTTCCCTCTGTTGCAACAGGTATTTGTGTCCATTTCTTACAGGAGTCCTCATGTTTGTGTGGCCCCTTTATGTAAAGCGTATCACGCTGGAGCAAATGGGCACCACCACAATGCCAAGGGGAAGTTGCCTCAATTGCATAGAGTGCAGAAAATTAGGGGATGCCTTTGTGTTTACATATGTGCTGTCTTACTTGTGTGTGCACAAGGGCGAAAAAGCACTGGTGAAGCCAATAGGTCGCAGCAATCCAAGAGATCTTGCATTTTCAATGTTACTGTGTTTTAGCGTTCCCATTACAATCTGTTTAATGGAATTGATTTTATAGGTGACTAAAACATCTATGAATACATACACTTGGAACTAAGCACTAATCTAATCATTGTGAACACAGCATGCAGGGCTTGTATTTCTGCACCATACTGAGAAGAACAGAACCTCAGAAATGTTCTAGTTGAATAAATGTGTTCTTTTTAAGCTTAACAGATACTTCTGCTGCCATTTCGGACAGTATTGAACAAACCACAGGCCTCCTGTTGTACAAAGCTATGGTACATCTTTGAGTGCAACGGCCGGGAACGAGGGGTGATACTAAAGTGAACTCATAACAACTATTCACATTTCAACTTCACTCGATAATTATTTATATATAAGAGAAGTCCCTTTTACTGCAGAATCAAGATTGAGACTGGAACTGTGAGGTTGAAAATAACACTGTGATATACAGAGTTATCCTAAAATTATGTGAGGACAATGTAATTTCGTATGCACTTATATGTCCGGCGATAATGGGGCTGTTTAGTGGCCGACGCCCACACACCCTCCCTGGTGCGGGTCTCGACCAGTGGCCGACAGCAGGAAGGGTATTAATAAATCCTCGGGTGCGTCACACCCGAGGATTATTATTTTTTTTTACCTTCCCCCGGGAGACACAGAAGCTTCCGTGTCTCCCCCCCACCCCCCACCCGCCCCTTTGTGACATTCAAAGGTGTTTTCCCCATCAAAGCAGGAAGCAGCCTTGCGGCCGCTTCCTGCTTCGATGGGGAAAACGGCCTTTCCCACGTTCGGGAAGGCCTCGTAAGAAAGGGGAGAGTCTCCCCTTTCTTACGAGGCCTTCCTGTAAGTGTTTCCTGGCCCCCGGTCGCAGCTGTGCTGCGATCGGGGGCCAGGAAACAGTTTCAGAAGGCCTCGTAAGAAAGGGGAGAGTCTCCCCTTTCTTACGAGGCCTTCTGAAACTGTTTCCTGGCCTGCGATCGGGGGCCAGGAAACACCACTAGACGCCAGGGATTTCACTTTGGGGGGGCGGCCCCCTCGGAAAACGGGACGCCCCCCCGGGCATATTTTTTATTTTAAAAAAAGCTAGGTGCCCCCGGGGGGGGGAGGGGGAGCGCAATCAGGGGAATTTTTTATTTTTTTTCTCCCAAAAAATAAAATTAAAAATTAAAATAAAATGACAGGGGGTCGCCCGTGGGCAGGGTGACCCCCTGTGGGGGCACTATTTTTTTGGGAGATGTTGTAGTGTTTCCCTGGGGGCCATTTTGGCCCCCAAGGAAACCATACAACAACTAAAAAAAATAGATGTATATATAGATCTATATATATATATATCTATGTAGATAGATATATCTATATACATTGATATATATCTATAGATATATCTATGTAGATAGATATATATATATATAGAGGTAGATCTATATATATCAATCAAAGATTTATAAAGCGCGCTACTCACCCGTGAGGGTCTAAAGGCACTGGAGGGGGGTACGGGGGGAGGGAAAGGGGCTGGGAGGTTCACTGTTCGAAAAGCCAGGTTTTGAGGAGCTTCCTGAAAAGAAGTAGGTTTTGGGTCTTGTGAAGGTGGGTTGTGAGGACGTTCCAGGTTTTGGGTGCAAGGTAGGAGAAGGATCTGCCCCCGGTGGTGGTGTGTTTGATGCGGGGGACAGAGGCGAGAGAGAGGTCAGCTAAGCAGACGTTTCGTGTGGGGGTGTGGAAGGTGACTCTCGTTGAGGTAGGCAGGGTCTGTGTTGTGGAGTGATTTGTGTGCGAGGATGAGGATCTTGAAGGTGATCCTTTTGTCAGTGGGGAGCCAGTGGAGGGATTTGAGGTGTGGAGAGATGTGTTTGTGTCGGGGGAGGTCGAGGACGAATCGTGCTGCTGAGTTCTGGATGCGCGTAGTTTGCGCTTGAGTTTTAGAGTGGTGCCGGCGTAGAGGGCGTTTCCGTAATCAAGCCTGCTGCTGATGAGTGCGTGAGTGACAGTTTTTCTGGTCTCTGTGGGGATCCATTTGAATGTTTTTCAGTATACGGATTGTGTTGAAGCATGAGGAGGTGAGAGCGTTGATTTGTTGGGTCATCGAGAGGGAGGAGTCTAGGATGATGCTGAGGTTGCATGCGTGGTTGGCGGGGGTGGGTGCAGGGCCTAGCGTGGTGGGCCACCATGATGGGTCCCAGGTGTTTTTGTGTGGATCAAAGAGGATTATTTCGGTTTTGCTTGAGTTGAGTTTCAGGTGGTTGGCTGTAATATATATATCACTTTTGTCAATATGTGTGTGGTTTCCCTGGGGGGAAAAGGGTCCGACTTGTCTAGTGGCAGTTTTAGTGCCATAAAGAAGCGCAGAAGGTTTATATGCCTACTGCAAAGAGCAAATCTGTATTTTATGTAAATAGCTGAGTACATTAGTAAAGTCAGCCATTACCTGCGCTATAATACCAATGAAATGTATGTGCGGGGTGGAGGGCGGCTATGGAGAGATGAAGGGCACTTTTGCTGGTTGGTAATGAGGGAATACGAGGAGGAGGGAGTGGGAGCACCAATAATGATTGTTGGACTGGGCGCAGGAGGTGCTAAAGACTGTGACGAATGGTATGCGACAAGGTGTTTTTTGAGTGCCTTGAAAGTACGTGCTGATTGAGGGAAGAAGCGCAGGTAAGGTGGCCTCTACTGTTGCACGTATCTCACACACACCATTGATTTTGTGACTGTCTACGTAGGCTAGTGTTTTAGAGCAACAGTTTAGCCAATAGCAGAGATGGCATCTTGATGGATGACTGCTGCCTGCACTCGGGTTATAGAGGACCGCTCTGACATAGGATCAGAGACTGAGACATCAGATACTGAGACAGCATCTGAGGGATAGGACAATGGCGCAGACTCTGGGAGTGATTTTTCAGTCAGAGGAGTCCCATTCGATAACTCCTCTTCCAGTACATTATGAGGGAGGTGATGAGGACAGTCCTGCTGTCCCTTCGCAAGCTGTTCGTGCAACTGGGTAATAGTGGGTTAGGCCAACCCAGAGAGCAGGTGAATGTGGCGGCAAGCAGAGAGAGAGAGAGAGAGAGAGTGCTCTCTTGGGAGCTCCCCAATTTAGTTCAGCCCCAAATTCCACCACCCAAATCACATTGTGGAGACATCAAAATTATCTATGGCAAAACAAACTGGTTTTGTAAGGCAGGCACCTGTGTTTTTGGTCCTGGATTCGGCGGCCATATAGAGAAACACACTAAACCCAAACATTTCTGGAAACTAGACATTCGGGGGAGTCCACAGAGGTGTGACTTGTGTGGATTCCCCAAAGTTTTCTTACCCAGAAATTTCTGTCACACAAACTACAGGAATATGCTGGGATCCACAAAATTCCTACCACCCAGTGACTCCTCACCTGTCCTGATAAAAACATTACCCCACTTGAGTGCCTACACCTAGTGGCTGCGTCAGGAATGGATCACCCCAGGGTCAACAGCTGCCTCACGTAAGGACCAACATTGACCGTTGTGTGATCTATTCCTGTTGCGGGCACCAGGCCTAACCACACAAGTGAGGTCTCATATTTATCGGGAGACTTGGGGGAATGCTGGGTGGAAGGAAATTTGTGGCTCCTCTCAGATTCCAGAACTTTATGTCACGAAATGTGAGGAAAACGTGTTATTTTAGCCACATTTTGAGGTTTGCAAAGGATTCTGGGTAACAGAACCTGGTCAGAGCCCCACAAGTCACCTCATCTTGGATTCCCCTGGGTTTCTAGTTTTCAAAAATGTGCTGGTTTGATAGGTTTCCCAAGGTGCCGGCTGAGCTAGAGGCCAAAATCCACAGGTAGGCACTGTTTTCTGTGAAAAAATGTGATGTGTCCACGTTGTGTTTTGGGGCATTTCCTGTCGCGGGCGCCAGGCCTACCCACACAAGTGAGGTATAATTTTTATCATGAGACTTGGGGGAATGCTGCGTGGAAGGAAATTTGTGGCTCCTCTCAGATTCCAGAACTTTCTGTCACCGAAATGTGAGGAACATGTGTTTTTGTAGCCAAATTTTGAGGTTTGCAAAGGATTCAGGGTAACAGAACCTGGTCAGAGCCCCACAAGTCACCCCATCTTGGATTCCCCTATGTCTCTAGTTTTCAAAAATGCACAGGTTTGGTAGGTTTCCCTGTGTGCCGGCTGAGCTAGAGGCCAAAATCTACAGGTAGGCACTTTGCAAAAAACAGCTCTGTATTTTGTCAGAAAATGGTATGTGTCCACATTGTGTTTTGGGGCATTTCCTGTCGCGGGCGCTAGGCCTACCCACACAAGTGAGGTATCATTTTTATCGGGAGACTTGGGGGAACGCTGGGTGGAAGGAAATTTGTGGCTCCCCTCAGATTCCAGAACTTTCTGTCACCGAAATGTGAGGAAAACTTGTTTTTTTAGCCACTTTTTGAGGTTTGCAAAGGATTTTGGGTAACAGAACATGGTCAGAGCCCCACAAGTCACCCCATCTTGGATTCCCCTATGTCTCTAGTTTTCAGAAATGCACAGGTTTGGTAGGTTTCCCTATGTTCCGGCTGAGCTAGAGGCCAAAATCTACAGGTAGGCACTTTGCAAAAAACAGCTCTGTATTTTGTCAAAAAATGGGATGTGTCCACGTTGTGTTTTGGGACATTTCCTGCCGCGGGCGCTAGGCCTACCCACACAAGTGAGGTATCATTTTTATCGGGAGACTTGGGGGAACGCTGGGTGGAAGGACATTTGTGGCTCCTCTCAGATTCCAGAACTTTCTGTCACCGAAATGTGAGGAAAACTTGTTTTTTTAGCCACTTTTTGAGGTTTGCAAAGGATTCTGGGTAACAGAACCTGGTCAGAGCCCCACAAGTCACCCCATCTTGGATTCCCCTAGGTCTCTAGTTTTCAAAAATGCACAGGTTTGGTAGGTTTCCCTATGTGCCGGCTGAGCTAGAGGCCAAAATCTACAGGTAGGCACTTTGCAAAAAACAGCTCTGTATTTTGTCAAAAAATGGGATGTGTCCATGTTGTGTTTTGGGGCACTTCCTGTGGCGGGCGCTAGGCCTACCCACACAAGTGAGGTATCATTTTTATCTGCAGACTTGGGGGAACACTGGGTGGAAGGAAATTTGTGGCTCCTCTCAGATTCCACAACTTTCTGTCACCGAAATGTGAGGAAAACTTGTTTTTTTAGCCACTTTTTGAGGTTTGCAAAGGATTCTGGGTAACAGAACCTGGTGAGAGCCCCACGAGTCACCCCATCTTGGATTCCCCTAGGTCTCTAGTTTTCAAAAATGCACAGGTTTGGTAGGTTTGCCTATGTGCCGGCTGAGGTAGAGGCCAAAATCCACAGGTAGGCACTTTGCAAAAAACAGCTCTGTATTTTGTCAAAAAATGGGATGTGTCCACGTTGTGTTTTGGGGCATTTCCTGTCGCGGGCGCTAGGCCTACCCACACAAGTGAGGTATCATTTTTATCGGGAGACTTGGGGGAACATAGAATAGCAAAACAAGTGTTATTGCCCCTTATCTTTCTCTACATTTTTTCCTTCCAAATATAAGAGAGTGTGTAAAAAAGACGTCTATTTGAGAAATGCCCTGCAATTCACATGCTAGTATGGGCACCTCGGAATTCAGAGATGTGCAAATAACCACTGCTTCTCAAAACCTTATCTTGATCCCATTTTGGAAATGCAAAGGTTTTCTTGATACCTCTTTTTCACTCTTCATATTTCAGCAAATGAATTGCTGTATACCCAGTATAGAATGAAAACCAACTGCAGGGTGCAGCTCATTTATTGGCTCTGGGTACCTAGGGTTCTTGATGAACCTACAAGCCCTTTATATCCCCGCAACCAGAAGAGTCCAGCAGACAAAACGGTATATTGCTTTCAGAAATCTGACATCGCAGGAAAACGTTACAGAGTAAAACATAAAGAAAAATGGCTGTTGTTTTCAGCTCAATTTCAATATTTTTTTATTTCAGCTGTTATTTTCTGTAGGAAAACCTTGTAGGATCCGCACAAATGACCCCTTGCTGAATTCAGAATTTTGTTTAGTTTTCAGAAATGTTTAGCTTTCCGTGTTCCAGCATTGGTTTCACACCCATTCCTGTCACTAACTGGAAGGAGGTTGAAAGCACCAAAAATAGTAAAAATGGGGTATGTCCCAGTAAAATGCCAAATTTGTGTTGGAAAATGTGGTTTTCTGATTCAAGTCTGCCCGTTCCTGAAAGGTGGGAAGATAGTGATTTCAGCACCAGAAACCCTTTGTTGATGGCATTTTCAGGGAAAAAACCACAAGCCTTCTTCGGCAGCCCTTTTTTCCCATTTTTTTGGAAAAAACGAAATTTTCACTGTATTTTGGCTATTTCATTGGTCTCCTCCAGGGGAAACCACAAACTCTGGGTACCATTAGAATCCCTAGGATGTTGGAAAAAAAGGACGCAAATTTGGCGTGGTTAGCTTATGTGGACAAAAAGTTATGAAGCCCTAGGCGCGAACTACCCCAAATAGCCAAAAAAACGGCTCAGCACTGGGGGGGGGGGAAAGGCCCAGCAGCTAAGGGGTTAAACCACTGTCATGATGCTCTTGTATTCATGTTTAAACAAATAATATGTAGCTAGCACTTGGGGTCACTTAGTGGCACGTCTCTGAGTACAAATAGGTATGTACCTAAAACAATGGTCGCTAACACAAAACCCAAAGACAGAAGTCTTCTAGGGGTACTCTGTTTTGGTTTGCTACAGTAAACCGAATTTATTCATGATATATGTTCTCCCACCGCTGGGTGCAAACACACAAGGTGTGACTATTAAACTGTAAACAGGCTGTAGATGAAATGCTTCCTTGCAAAGCTCTATGACCACCGGAGAACCTTTGTGAATCTAACATTTGTGGTGTTGTGACCATCTTTATTCGACGGGCCACCGAGCCTTTTGTAACTAGCATGGCAAGATTAGAGAACACAAATGTCAGCGGTGGCCACTATTGTATTGTATTGTAATCGTATTTATATAGCCCTTACTACCCCTGACGAGGCATCGAAGCGCTTTTCGAAGAGTAGCACGCTACTCTGGAACCCAACAAGAATTAGTGATGGATTAGTATTGTTAAATAATGGGTAACATTTTTGTATTATTATGAGTTAATTTGAGCCGCAGATATGAGAGTTTGTTAGTTAGATTGACTGGAGTAATGGAGGGGTGGAGGAGGAAAGAAATCCAGAAGTGTTAATTGGGAGTATATCCTTCATTTACTCAACCCAAAGGCTTGGGATGAGTAAAGGGGGGTGGAGGGGGAAGAGTATGTGGAAGGGTTAGGGAGAGCATAGTAGCAGGGTGAGATAAATGCAGGAGAACTTAGTAGGGTTGTGTGGGAGGTCACAGTAGTAGAGTGAGGTTTGGTGAGGTAGATGTGGAAGCGGAGGGAAGAGCTTAGGCAGAGTTATTTAGGAGATGAAAGTAGTAGAAGGGATTTGGGATGAGTCAGAGTGAGACTGGAGGATAGTTTGATAGAGACATGACATTGATGATGAGTAGATAAGTGTGATAAGATGAGAGCAGGAATTCATAGATATCTAGTATAACAACCCACCCAGGAGCCATGCAATGATCCACGAACATGCCAAGCACAGAAACAACATATACACATACATACATATATATATATATGTATATATATACACACACATACACATGAATACACACACATATGAACATACAATACATAACCTTGGGTAAAAAATACTTAGTCAAACAGGTTTAAAGAGTGTGTGTATATTTTATTGTTATGACATAGTAGCAATACATATTTTTTAAAGAAACCATAAATAAATAGAAATATACATATAATCAGATTTTTTTTTATCTACATAGGCATATGCAGTTCATAGTTGTTTGAATATGGTGGTTATGAAGGAAAGAGCCAACTCTTGAGTAGTTTTCTGAAGACAAGAAAGTTATCTGTGGCTCTTATAGTTGGGGGTAATGAATTCCATAGTTGGCTGCTTGGACGGAGAAGGATGTACCACCTATATTCTTTTTCTTGTATGGTGGTGTTCTAAGGCGGGGTGCCAATCTTGGGCGGAGAGTTCTTCGCTGGATGTATTTGGTAATTTTCTTTCTGATAAAAAGCGGTCCTGTTCCATGTATAGCTTTGTGGGTGATACAAAGCAGCTTGAAAGTGCATCTTCTGGCAACGGGTAACCAGTGTAGTGCTCTCAAGGCAGGGGAGATGTGGGCTTGCGGCTTTATATGTAATAGTAGCCTGGCTGCGGAATTCTGGATACGTTGTACTTTTTTCATAACAGATAGAGATGATCCTTGGTGGAGGCTATTGCCATAATCCAGTTTGGATAGTACAAGCGAGATAGTAGCTTGCACCTTGTGTGGAAATCCGAGGTGGGGGAAGATGCGTCGTAAAGTCTTCAAGGTGATGAAGCTTGTGCGTGCTAGTTTGTCCACTTGG
This sequence comes from Pleurodeles waltl, assembly GCF_031143425.1. Taxonomy (NCBI): domain Eukaryota; kingdom Metazoa; phylum Chordata; class Amphibia; order Caudata; family Salamandridae; genus Pleurodeles; species Pleurodeles waltl. The sequence goes on from NC_090439.1 coordinate 4,059,759, forward strand.
GCATTCATAGTTAACTTGGAATCCGTGGTGATTCCTAGGTTTTTAACTTCCTTGGATAATTGAGGAGGTGGTCCGAGATCGTCAGGCCAGACTCACAGAGGGTCATAGTTTTTCCAGTAACCACATATGAGTATTTCTGTTTTGGAGGTATTTAGTTTGAGATGGCTCCCGGTCATCCACTGTTCAACGGCTCTGAGGCAACTGAAGATTTGTGAGTTTTCAATGTTTTTGGGGCATTCTAATTTAAGTAGTATTTGTGTGTCATCTGCATAGTTGTAGCATGTGAGATGGAAATCATTGATCAGTTCTAGTAAAGATATCATGTAGATGTTGAAAAGAAAAGGTGAGATGATTGACCCTTGGGGGACCCTTGCTTTTGTGAGGTAGGGTTCGGACGAGAAGGGGGGTGAGTGAATGATATTCGATCTTTTTTGAAGATAGGAAGTAATCCAGTCGAGAGCAATCCCTTGTATGCCGGATTTGTGGAGTCTTTGAGTTAGGGTGTCATGGTCAACCGTATCAAAGGCAGCTGAGAGGTCCAAGAGAAGTAGTGCAGCAACTCCATTTCGGTCGACTGTGTTTTTAAGATCCTCCCAGATTGCCATGAGTGCCGATTCAGTGCTTCTTCCTGGGCGAAATCCAGTTTGGAAGTCTAAAAGTATAGAATTGTCTTCAATGAATTGTGACATCTGGGTGAATGCTGCTCTTTCTATCAATTTGCCCAGGAAAGGTCCATTTGTGATTGGTCTGTAGTTGTTGGGGTATTGCGGGTCTAGGTTTGTTTTCTTTAATAAAGGTCGTATGTATGCCTTTTTCAGGTCTACAGTAAAAGTTCCTGAAGTTAAAGAGTTGTTGATGATTCTTCTAACAGGTGTGGCAGCAGAAGTAGATAGAAGAATGTTCTTGAAGATTTGTGGTGGGCAAGGGTCAGAAGGGCAATCAGAAGGTCTGCTTGCTTTGACCAAATTCATAAATTCATCCTGGGATATTTCTTTGAAGGACTGTAGAGGTTGGGTTGGTTTATTCTTAAAGGGTATTTTAGGAAAGGGGTTGGTGCTGATAGTTTTCTTCTGTTTTAAATAGGAGTCCAATGTGTCTGCCTTGGTTGTGTCGTGGGTTGCCAATTTGTTTGTGAAATATTGAGTAGTGGGATGACTTCCTTCCATGCATGTAGGTTTTCAAAATTCATTGAGAATTTTATAAAATTCCTTGGTTGTAGATTGATCATTTTGAATTCTGTCTGAGTAGTATCTTTTTTTAGCTTTTTTGATTGATGATTTGTATATCCTGTTAAGTTTGTGTAGCTGCAGTTTGTCTTGACTGTTGTTTGTTTTGAGCCAGGTTCGCTGCAACTTTCTGATTTGTTTCTTTATCTTTTTAAGTTCTGTGTTTCTCCAAGGTGTTGGTTTTCTTTTGTCGTGTTTAGTTTTTCTGAGTGGTATTAGGACATCAAAAGCTTCCTGTAGCCACTCATAAAGTTTTGGCACAGACTTAATTGTATCTAGATCTGTGTTTGCTGTTAGTTGTGTTTCAAAGTGATCCAAATTGAGTTTGCTCCATGGTCGATAGGTGTATGTATGTAAGTAGGTGTGGGGTGTGTTGATTTATGGAGTTGTATGTCGGAAAGTTATCATATGGTGGTCTGACCAGGCGATTGGCGTGATGCTATGAATAGTTACTAGTTCAGGCTTAGCAAAAACGACATCTAGGATGTGACCAGCGATGTGTGTGGGATTGTGTACAAACTGTTGTAGGTTAAATGTGACTAGGCCAAAGGTGATAGCTTTTGGATGGGGCATATTGGGTTTGTCAAACCAAGGCCCATATTTATACTTTTTTGATGCAAAACTGCGCCGGCGCAGTTTTGCGTCAAATAAATTACCAACAGCTAATGCCATTTTGTTGCGCCGTGCGGCATCATATTTATACTTTGCCGCACGGCGGCGCAAACAACAGGTGGGAGTCATTATTTTTGACGCACACCGCGGCGTCAAGTCGTAAAGGAAAACAACGTTAATGCAGCGGAAATGACTGTGGGGCGATTTACGACACCGCAACCCGGATATGTGCCGTTTTTTGACAGAATAACGTAAAAAAAACCAAAAGAGCCAAAATGGATCCTAGATGCCACTACAGACCCCAGGAAGATGACAGCAGACCAGGAACCAGCCAGGAGGATCCATACAAGAATCAGGACATATATAGAAAGAAAAGAAAGTGTCGCTTCAGTGCAGAGGAAATCCTGGTTAAAGAGGTGACAGAACACCAGCACCAACTGTTTGTCACCTCAAAGTTGCCAATCAGTAGGAGAGAGGCTATATGGCAACAAATTGTTGACAAGATTAACAGTGTGGCAGAAGTACGCAGAACAGTCACTGAGTGCAAGAAACGCTGGCATGACTGCAAACGCAGGACCAAGGAAAAGATGGCCAGGAACAGGAAGGCAGCACTGCAGACTAGAGGGGGGAGTCCAGAACACCAGGAGGCCCTGGACCACATGGAGGAGATGGTTGCAGCCGTCATCCCTGAGGAGATCGTCACAGGGATTCAAGGACAGGACAGCGCAGACTACCACGAGACAACGCACATGCAGGGTAAGTCGCATGGGGAATTATAATGCAAGAATGTCAACTGTGATTGGGGGGGAAATACCTACTACACATTGCATGAAAGTCATCATATACATGGAGTGGTATGGGTAAAGGGGCACGGCAGGGGGGCATGGCCTGCACAAACATATGCTGGAGCACACCATTACACCAACAACAGTCCCATGGGGGCATGCTGTCATGCCAACGATGGAGCAAAGGGAAAGCCACGACAGGAGGGAAGGCCACTACGTCAAACTTACATCCTGGCACTCGTCAGCCAACATATCTCCTACATTAACTAGGGCCCTATTAGCAATCCTCTAGCCAAACCGACAACTGCAATGTAACTGCAACAACAGTTGCCACTACCACCTCTGATCTGTGTGCAGCTCAAGTAGCCAATGGCAGTAACCTCCCCATGGAACATACATACCTAAATTAGGGGGTTAGTATGACATCTGCAACAATCTCCAGAAACAAGACAAAGGCCCCAGTACACTCAAATGTCAATGCCCATAGTTGCCGCAAACATCAGCCAATGTAAACAACAATAGGAGTGACACAGCACTAAGGACACACCCATTCTGCATATGTCAGGGTCCATCCTGTGCCTGGCTAACAAGGCAACATCACATATGTCATACTGCTCAGACAACAGCATTGAGGAGGGGACACATGTAACTGGTCACTGAAATACACCTGCACAGTCAGAGAACAAAATAAGACACTGATACGACTATCAGGGCAATCCAATGTAACACACATTACCCAACATCAGGAGGACACATCAACAATGTCAACATCTATATCACATCATAACATTGCCATGCATAGGATATGCTACATGTCAATTACAATTAAGTCGATGTGAAAGATCAGGGATTGGGGCAAGTCCTGATAGTTAAGTGTGCTGCCAGGGCCATCAGAACACCCATAGCCAGTGAAAGGTCTCACCATGAGAATGGATATATACGGAGGGTTGAGTAGGACAAAGAGGTGCCAATTCTCTATTTGGCATAAACCAACACCTAGAGGCAATGAGGCTGACAAGTCTGATAACTCAATAACATACATGTAACACACAGGTGGGCCATAGGCCTGAAACAATGCCCATCTGAAGGACTGCAGATATTAATACAAAACAATATCACAAAGTGAATTCATCAAAAGGCAGGCACGTCACGTCAAAATTGTCACAACATAGACACACTAATTGTACCCTGTTTCATTGCAGAGGAAGATGGATCTCCTGCCGATATGCCTGTCCCAGATTTCCCGGATGACATGGATGACGAGCCCATAAACATTCCTCAGGAGACCATCCAAAAGGTCCTTGAAACCCTCCAGACCCCACCTTCAGTCACAAGGAGGGGCACAGAACAAGCAGCCATCGCAGAGGATCCACCCACCACCCCAATTGTAAGACCTGCCAGCTCCAATACAGCTGAGGACTCAGACGACACTGGCACCAGCTTTGAGAGAACTGTAGTTGGAGTACAACGGGAGCTGGCCAAGGAGGTGCGGGTGGGGATGCAAACTACGGCAGCCAGCCTTGAGGGGGTGCGCTTGTGCATGATGTCATCTGCAGATCAGGCAGCAGCAATGCAAGCCCTAACATCCATACAGCGAGGACTACAAGAAACTGTCAAGGAATTCACCACTGCAGAAAGGGAGTTGCCACAACACCTCGCACCCCAAACCTTCCACTGCATGCACGAATGCAATCATGACTCCCTCAGGGCCGACCTGGCTGCCTACCATCGTGATGTGGCTGCTATTCTCAAGAACCAGCAGATCCTCCTTGCGGCAGTACTGCCCTTAGGACCTTCACAGGGAGCAGCAACCGGGATGTCTGACTCCACGTCTTCTAACACTGAAATGTGTGTTGCCCCTTCACAACCAACAACAACAAGGACAAAGCAGGCAACACACACATCAGAAGAAGAAGACATGGAAGAGATCACATTCACACGGAAGAGTACCCTGAAGCACTAGTTCCTGCACCATGGTCTACTTTTACCAAGGTCCTACGTTTTGTCAAATGCCAGTCTTACAACAACTCTACTCAATGACTGTTCTGCTAACCACTGTATATCTTGTCAGCATGCCCAGTTAATGTCTCTCTCCTACTAATCGGCAAATCCTGTCCCTCTGCACTGTCTGTAACATCACCCCAGCATGTCAGTAGCATTACCTACACCCCTTCTGTAGGATCACAATGTAAGATGTCACTAGAACTGACTCATCAAACATGGACAATGTACATATTGACCTACAGCACTTTTCAATAAATAGCACTTGCACAACAAATATGTCTCTGTGTAATTTGACACATCAACTGTGCAGTAGACAACACAAATATGTCTGTGTTCCAATCATGTAGCTTGTCAATACAACTGTCCTGACATCATATAGTCAGATACATCTGCACAGTGCCCAGGATTGCATCATAGCCTGCCCATCCTGAGGAGAATAACTGATGAAGTGAGAAACCACACACCATCATGCTGTGTTGGACAGAATAATGCTTCCTCAAGGGATATCAAAGTCAACCAATAGTGGCTGATACATGTTGTCACCATGCAATACTAACACATAGAACTGTGCAGTCTAATCTAAGCAAACACTACAAAACACAGCATGAATCAATCTTTCTGAGTTAACATCCAAATAGGTAATCATGCTGAATATTGACACAAATGATCTATGTCAGTTATGAAGACAAGAGTGTTAACTAGAACTCATCTTAGAAGGTGTGCCTGAACATCACACTGCAGTCAGACCTAAAACTGTCCCCCCAATACCAAGTCTGGAAGCACACTTTGTGACGTAGAAAACATACTCATCAACAAAAATCCTTTGTGATCCATGTCAACTCCGATTGGTGGTTCAAACAAATGGTGGATTCTTACCAAGGTAGCTCTGGGGTAGCTGCCATTTTACACCTCAGTTTGTATTTGTTTGTAGCATAGGACACAAATGTCATAAATCAACAATCATCTACACTGATGCCAAGGCCATGATCAAGTAGCAGTTAACACATAATGTAAAGGGTTATCTATATATTTATTCAAAACTAATCACACAAGAGGAAACTAAGGGAAAAGTCATACCTACCCTAATCTAACCTGACTACTCATTACCCACAACTGTCCCTAACTAACCTAAGCTGAACTTACTCATCACATATAATGAATCGTTCTAAACATCAACCCCCCACCCCCCATTATGAGACAGGACACATGGAGGACAACACATACTAACCTACACACATTCTATACTATCCTAAACAATCATATATTTTTTTGTATTTTTGTTTTTTTCATACTGTTTAATTTTTTTTTTATTGAAACACAGAGGAACCCCAACATTGACCCCCACCCACCCACACACTTAATAAGGAAAAGTAGAAAGAATCAGGAACCCCCAGCCCCCTCCCTAACACTAACTAAACTAACAACCTATACTAACCTAACACTAATCCCCCAAGCCCAATAATCAGGAGAACAATGAAAGAGGAGGGAGCGGAGGGAATCATGTCCATTGCAAAAACATATTCCTAGAGGTTGGCCCTCCGGAGGGTCCGCCTGATCGATTTGACCCACTTCTTTATGTAGCTGACATCCTGGCTAAGATTGTTCACCCTCTTTAAAACTCGGTCCATCTTATGTTCCAAAGCCAGGAATGCCGCTGGGTCAACTGTTGGTGCTGGTGCCGTTTGTGTCCTGGCCGAGGTGCTCTGTGGCCGTGTGGAGCCTAGTCCACTGGACTGTCCTGCAGCTGTCACACTGCTGGGGCCTGGGTGTGCTGCAGATGTAGGGACAACTGTCCCCGCTGTGGGTGGGGCCACCTGGTGAGAACCGGTGGTTGTGGTGGTGGTGGCTGTAGTGGGCAACGTTGGGCCACCCTGTGGTGCAGCCCACCATGCTCCGGAGGCCCGATCTGACTGGTATGTACGGGCCATCCTTCAGAACCCCGACTGCACCTGTAGGATGTGTCTGTATCTCATGGCCCGCCTCTCAAATTCATGCTTATGGGCGGGTGTCATGTTTGCAGCTGTGAAGACAAAGGGCAACTATTTACCATAGGAACTGCATTGTGCGAAATAGCACAAGTGGTCAATCTGACAATACATCTACTGTACTTGTAACAGCTCATATCACCATACAGATCATTGAAAGTCTCGGAGTAGGTACATGGAAAGCCTGCCTACAAAGGTCATCTCACACATACCACATCCAAAACCTACATGATGGGTAACAACTGGCAATAACTTGTCATCAAAGTACTGACAGTTGTCAGCTAACAATCATGCTGCAAATCCTCCGCCTATTGCCTGGACTACATATGTCAGTGTATGTGATGTTAATCACAAACCACATGGTCTGCTATTTGTAATAGGATTTGCTAGTACAGTACTCATGTGCCATACCTGAGTGTGTACACTAGGTTCAAAACAAACTTTCAAATAGTCACAAGTATGTGTAACATACTGGTTGCTTCAGTCCTAGGTACCCTATTCACAAACCCATGCCTGTGTTTGGGGGGGGAGAACAACAAACAATTCCAAACTACATGCACACCCAGGAGTGTATAGAAAGCTCAACATGTGTTTGGCTCTACACACACACCACCAGTAAGGGCTATCAACAAATCGGAGTCAGCTAAACCTTGTCCTATCCAAGGCCCACACATGTCAGAATGTACTGACCTAGGTCAACATCACATACTTCCAGTGAGGCATTATTTTCTACAGACACAGAGTAGCAAGAGCACCCATGATCATGAATAGCATGCACACCTAGGCCTTTGCACTCTAGTTCCACACACTTGTAGTACAACATGTGGAAGTACATGCTCCCAGAAGGTTCAACCTACAGTGTACTCAGTACATCGGTGAATAGGGAAGCAGCAGTCTTCAGAAAAGCCATTTGCAGAAGCTATCTGGGAGAATGTGAGTCTGACATGCAGAATCAGTCTGAGACGAGTCCCAGTGCAACTCTTATTGTAACTAGTGTATTCCACATGACTCACCCCAGTTCTCATAGCGGGCCCTACAGGAATGGCCTACAAACCCTAGATCAGACAAATGGATAAGCATTGGTCAACTCAAAATTTTCTAAGAACTGAAATCCCACTAATGGAACAAGACTAATGATTGGGCAGCGCATCACACCTTGCAATGTGTTCAACACACAGGAGTCCATCACACATCACCAGCAAACACAAAACATAACACACATGTCAACACTCGCTGTAGGTGTCGGGGTTCTCAAAACGAGCCACCTCTCCCACTGTGTATGGTGCAGGTCCACCTGTAAAGCATGGAAGTTAGAATGTGCTCAGAATCAGTGCACTGACAAACAATTTCAATTACAAAAACAATGTGTAAGCTGACATAAGCAATGAAACCCTTTCAGACATGCTCATACTGCATGGAATATTTCACAGCCAACATTTACATAGGATGGGTCTCCTGCTACAGTTACACACACTTCTATACACATGCAGTGGCCCTGACTGTCATGTGGTGGCAAACATGCACCTCCATTAGTGAGCAGCAACAATATTGGTGTGTATTCGTCTCATCATGTGCATCCAAGAGAGACATCCAAAGGCTGGTTACTTGAGGACTGCATGCCCTGTCAAACAGCCTATGTGGTCATGACACATTTCTGACAGATAGGTACATTGTACAGAGGGGCAGGGACTTTGGCAATACCTCATGTTGTTACAGTTTCATAAATTGATGTGTCCCAACAATGGTGATTGGCACCAAACATAGATGTTTGTACCCTAGTCCATACCTTTGGACTGCCATCCCTAATCGGATTTTGGCACAAGAAACAAAAAATACCTGTCTAAGATGTTAGCTGAGGGCACCTGACTCCTTTCCAAAAATGGTTCATGTTCAGATCTGGCATGTATCAATAAAATATGAAGGAGCACATTAACCCTAACAGGCATAGCACTTACGTGAACACTTTCCTTACACACTCACCAGACACACATGAGACATATGTCTGGGCCACATTGCTCTCATCAATTGACGTGAAGGCAGCACTCATTTTCAGCATCATGTAGGGTTTCCAATGTCAGTCTAGCTATAGCGTCAACATATGTAGGTATGATGTTTGTACATCCATACTTCACTGGCAATTGTGACCTGTAGAGTCATGATTGCCTCATTAATGTTTCGCTTGTCTGACACAAAGGCGGCACTAAATTACATTAAGCAACAAGCAACCTGTAAGTTTGCAGAACATGAGCTGCCTGACTGCTAGCATTTGTCATCCTTCACATAGTGCATCAATTACCCTGTATGTTTCCTCAGCATTACACACAGTCAGCAACTTATCTGGCAGATTGTGTACCAATCATCTCATGTCACTACACAGCTTTTAATTGTGCACATTTACATGATCTGTACTCACCAACAGGTCCACCAATCATGATTCCCAGGTGGTCCAGCAGATCTTGCTCCCTGGAGATCAGGTCAGCCCAGCGATGCTTCAGCTGGTGGTCATTGCGTAGGCTCCCATACAGACGCACCAAGTGATGGCGCACCTTCCCCCACCGGACTTTTCGGGCCTCAGTGTGATACCCCTGTATCACCCTACCCCCAGCCTTGAGCATCAGTGGGAGGAAATGGCACACCAGCCACATGAACCCCCCCAATTCCTCCTCACCCATCCTGGAAAGACGTGGCCTACCCGACATTTCTGCACAGAAAAGGGGAAAATGTAGTGGGAAAAAAAGAAGAAAGGCGAAAATGGGGAAAGTAGGAGTAAGGAAATACAAAGTAAACTTAACAATTAGAAGAGCCCAACTATCCCCTATATAACAGTACCCACAACAGACTCCCACAGACAATAAATACAACACTGGACTGGACAAATGTAAACAACACACACTCAGACAGTATTCTACACAAATATTTAAATGACAAAACAACAAGTAAGATAGCACTCTGGACACAAAAGCACAAAATCACAGGACAACACTCTGCACACATCCACACAGTCTAGAATAATCACAGACTGCCAATGAAAGTGAAAGTACACCCACTGTACAGAATCTGTAAACAGGATATCCTATTACATCACATTCTGCATAACATGGCCGCCGTTTTTTTCCATTATGCGTCATATTTTCACGCATACAGCTTGTGCGTCATATTTTTTGACACACAGGAGTTAAATTAATGCCGCCTCCAAATATTATTAATAAATGGTAAATGTATTTTGGATGCAGCATAATTTTCACTTCCAGAGGTGAAAAATTTGCCGCATCCAAATATTATTGACCAATTATTAATAATATTTAGATGCAGCATTATTTTCACTCCTGTGCGTCAAAACATATGACGCACAAGCTGTATGTGTGTAAATATGACGCATAATGCCAATTATATATTTTTTATGTCCAAATGAGTCATGCAAATTTGCTTTACCTAACGGTGCTAAATGCTAAATACTGGGCTTAGCGAAAGCAAATGTGCCTTACAGGATGTATGGAAGGCATTCACAGTGCAATAGTAATGATTGGCCAAAATGGAGATTACTCATAATTGCGCACACATGTAGATATTTGCTAATTGCGACTCTCCAAATATGAAAGAGCTAACAGGATGTCTTTATTAGCTAATTTGTGAGCACATGTATCAAGCTTTTGCAAATTGCAAAATGGCCATTTAGGTAATGCAATTGACGCCTAAACAATTTTTGGTGGTAACCATGTGCTAATTACCAGTTAATTTAGCAAAAAAATTTATTACTATAGACATGTAGCGCACACATGCCCCTTAAGCATGTGTGTGATTCACGTGTCCATAAAAAGTGTTTAATTGGGCTGCAGCAAAGGGGGACTTAGGCCCCCAGCACCCTGGGATTTGCTGTTCCTGACTTGCGAATTAATCAACGGTTTTCCCAATTTCTGTAATGCTAAACCATTGGCAGCAGGCCCATAGATGCAAATTGAGTAAGATTCTCTTTTTGCAAATCAGTAATACCATTTGCCCATTTGAAGTTTGCCCTATTACTTCTTTAGAAAAATCAGACATACCATTTAGCATTGATTTAATAGCAATTTCTTAAAGTTCCATATGTTATAATAGCAAATAGATTTTTGATGCATGTGGCCCTTAATGCATTACCTGGTTTAGTGGCATGTTTCAATCTTCATGCTAGGTTACAATTGGGACACTACTGTGATAGGCTGCTTGCAACCACTTTGGTGATTGGTGGTACATGTACATGTGTGTGGTCCAATGTTGATCCTGTATCAACTGTTAAGGTGTATGTTGTCACTGTTACATCCAGGTCTCATCATGAGTTAGTGGCAGCTAATCGTGTATCTAATGAGTATCCTTTGGAGATAAATGTGAGTAAAGTCATTGAGGACATGATAACCTACACGTGGATGGTCCCACCCTGTCACTGAAGACGTGTAATGAGACTTTCAACTGGGCAACCTTGGTGTGCTGAGTGAGAGAATGTCTCAGTTGTCAGGATCCGGCATGTGTCATTGCAACATTTGTACTCAAGTTGGCCTCTGTGGATGCAAATGCATCTGGGAACATCATAGCCTCTGTGCAGAATAATATGGCTGGTATTCACCACACATGAGCCATCTCTATTATTTGGACAATATTACTCAGCGTGTGAACTGTCAGGGTCCTAAAATGTGTAGACTTTTCATGGCCATTATCTGAGGTTGCTGGTTCTGCTGGAGGCCACATACACTATCCCAGGCTATGGCCCAGGTACAGTGTCACACTTTGTAGTTTAGGCATTAATGAGGCCCAGACAACGGATGGTGCATGATTTAGCTATTCAAGGACACTGTAACAAATATGATACAAATAAAAGTCAGATGATGCAATACAATGTATTTGAGTATACATTGATGAGGCAAATGACAAATTAGCCTCTGAGGAAAGAGAGGTTTTGAACAGCAAGTGTGGTCCATATGTGGCCACCTGGAATCTTTAGGGTGACCCACGGACAGGTGCCAGTCAGGCTGACAGGATGCAGGGTCAATCAGGATCCAGCTCTTTCACAATTGGCATGATCAGTGGTCTGACTAAGACTGGTTGGAGGGAGCAGTAGACAGTTGACATGTCAAACTGTGTATGTCCTGTGATGTTTTGAAGGTGACACATGAACCCAGATACAGTGTTACACGGCTACATTAGTAGCAATGCTTAAAGGTGTATTTGCCAAAATGACAACATCTATGCTGTAGGAGGCATCAGCAGTGTCGGTGCATGTAAATTTGGGTGGTGTGCATGGAGGTGATCACTGGTGTGGCCTCCATCAGTGTCTCACAAGTCCTGTCCGATGAGATTTGCTTTCAAATGGCCTACAGTACCTTTCACACGGGAAGCAATCTACAGGTGATACCAGGCCTAATAAACTCTAAAACAGTGTATTATTTGAGCTGACGTCCATACAGTCAGATAGTACTATGACAATGGTATACCATAGGAAAGGGTGTGGCACACTGGATGACTCTTGTTAGTGTGTGTGTGTGTGTAGATGAGGGAATATCAGGGTACACATATTTGTATTCCAGGGACCTCTTCAGACAGGTGGGGTGTGACCAGGCGCATGGGTGTGTCAGGATTTTAGAAAAGGGCTGACATGTAGATGGGATGTGACGTGCTGGATGCTTGTCATATGTGTGGCACTTGTGCTGTGTATGTTCTGCTTATGTGTAACTCTAGTGACAGATAGTGTTTGCAAATATTGTATGTAGTTGGACTTACTGCTGTCAAGGGTCTGGTCATACATTCCTGTTCCTGAAGCAAAAGCATGTCAACTGCCTGATGTATGAGGCCTGTTTTCCCCTAGTTGAGTGATGGTGTTAGTTGTGTGCCATATGCTGCGATGAACCATGTTTCTAACATGTATTTGTGTAATAGGTGTGGTCCTCAGCTGTTGCCCATCAAAGGTGAACTGTACAGGATGTCAGTCATTTACATTGTGTGTGTATGTGACCGTTGTATGATAGGCATCACATTTGTAGTGGGATTTTCTGTGTCCTGATTGTTATATCATCAATGCTCCATGAGGCGACACTCTTCTTCTGATAGTTAGAGCTAAAGGTGTGCAGAAATGATTAGCCAGACCATGATGTGGTGTTTCTTATCAGTGTTTATTTACAATAGTTCATTAAGTGGTGATGGTGATTATATTTAAAAGAAATTGTTCACAATGTGTTGGCGCCTACGCACTCCAGCAGCTGTGTTTGGTTGTTCCCCCTCATGTTGCAGGGCAGCATCCTCCTCTTTCTCGTCTTCAGGCATGTATGGGTCTGGTTCCAGGAGGGGAATGTTCCTTCTTATGCAAATGTTGTGCAGGATGGAACATGTTAGTATGATCTTACAGACCATCTCGGGGGAATATAGTAGGCTACCACCAGTGATGTCGAGGCAGCGGAACCTTGACTTGAGGATGCCGAAGGTCCACTCGACAATGCTGCGTGTCCTCCTATGGGCCTCGTTGTATGCACGCTCTGCAGCTGTACTCGGGTTGCCAAATGGTGTCATAATCCATGGCTGGATGCCATACCCCTGATCAGCTGCAAGAGAAAAAGAATGGGATCATGTTGATGTAGCTGGCACTATTGAAAAGACCTTTAATGGCAGTAGTTGTCTTGTGTTGTCTGTGACTCTTTTGTGTACTAATTTGACATCCTATACTTGTAGGCTATACCATCTGCATTGTGTTGTTCCTTGGCTGAGCAAGTGTTTGTCTGCTAACCGTTTGTCAGCAGTATGTTTTGGGATTTTCAGTACAGTGTGCCCTCCCTAGCATTGTGACTTGTGATACAGGTGTCCGTGTGTCTTCACTGGGGGTGAGATGATAGTTCCATGCACAGTTAAAATTGTCAGTGTTATTAACACGTTCATATCAAAGTACCCTGGACATCCCATACCTTTAGACTTATGCAATGTATTAATGTACAGGTCATTGGGACACTTACAATTTGCAAGGTGACATTTCGGCAACAACACTCATTAATGTCTTAACATTAGGCTGTACAGTAATTTCCGATGTGTGACAGGTTCAATGGTGACTTAAGAAACATGGCTAGTGATGTCAGGACCTCAGTGTGTTCCTGTTGACATGTTTCTGTTGTGGTGTATGTGTTGTGTGTCCTAGAGGATTGCTGTGCAGTGTGTATATATGTAGGTTTTTGTACTTACCAACAAGTAGTCCATTGCCATACCGTCCATCCTGGAAGTGTTGATTGATGGTGCAGTGACGGAAGATGAATGAGTTATGTACACTCCCAGGATATTTAGCCACGATGTTGGTGAACATTCCTTGGTGATCGACAATGGCCTGCACGTTGATTGAATGTGTGTGCTTCCTGTTGCGGTAGAGGTGTTCAGTTGCAGCAGGTGGCACAAGGCGTACATGTGTGCAGTCAATTGCACCAAGGACGTGTGGGAAGCCACTGATTGCGTAGAACCCCTGTTTAGTTTCTTGCTGCTTCTGCAGTGTGTTAGGGAAGCAGATGTGGCGGGGTGTCAGTCGAATTATGGCATCCAGTACTTTGGGCAAAAATGCGGAGAATTATGGTTGTGATATTCCGCCTACCAGGGCACCAGGTGTTTGAAAAGAGTCACTTGCCAGCATATGAAGTACGGCAAGCAGCTTTGTTTCTGTTGGGATGGTGCGGGGTGTCACCAAAGTGGGGGCCAACTGCTGTTCAATGTTTCGCAGCAGCTGCTGAATGGCCTGCCAGTTCAACCGGTAACTCTGTATGATGTCGTGTTCCCTGAGGCCCTGAAGGGTGGTTCTGAGGCAGAATATCCTCTCTTGCCTTCTGCGCTGCCTTTCGGGTCCCTGCTGCTGTTGTTGTAGCTGCTGTTTTTGCTGCTGGGTTCTGCGTCTGCGTGCACGCTGGATTAGAATGACCTCCATGGCTCCCTGTTGCTGCTCTGCTGCTCTGCTGTTTGTTCTGTGTGTTCTGATTAAATACAGATGTGTTTGCCCCATTTTAACGCCTGCCCTGACCCAGGCGTTAATTTTTGACGCAAATCGGGCTGTGCGTCATTTTCTGGCTCCGCCTTCCGGCCGTGCGTAATTTTTGCCCGAAAGCATAAATACGACGCACGGCCGGTTAAGCCATTTTTGGGACGGGAACGCCTACCTTGCATATCATTAACGCAAGGCGGGTTGCCGCATCCAAAAAATGACGCACATGGTGGAATTTTGTCTTCCGCGGGCTCGGGCGTCAAAGTTTAAATTGTGTGTCAATCTTTTTGATGCACAATCGGCGCAGACGGAGTATAAATATGCCCCCAAATGTTTAGATCCCCAAGAATGCATGGATTGGAGTATAGTGTAATAAGGTTTGAGACTGTGTCTAGAAAAGCATCTGGGAAAGTGGAGTTATTAAGTGGAGGTCTGTAAAGGAGGAGAAAGTTACAGGAGGAAGTTGGAGTAGGGTGGCATCTGGTAAAGAGGGCTTCACAACCTTGTATGGAGATGTTGTCTGTTTTACTGAGGTTCATTGCCTGTTTGAATATAATAGCTAGTCCACCTCCTCTCTTGCCTATACGGTTTTTAGTGATGATTTGATATTCCGGAGGAACGGCTTCGTGCAACACTGGTGCCATGTCCTCTCCGAACCAGGATAAGAAAAATTCTAGCTATCGCGTCAAGAATTTTCAATTCTTTTAAGGACACTGAGGCGAGGATTATGCTTTCTCTTTCTTTACTGACTTAAACAGCAGCCAATCAAATACAAGTAAAAGAAAAAACTACACATCCCAAGATGCCATAACATCCTATCACATGGTCCAATCACTAGCCATGTCCTCTGCCATAAGTCCTTTGACCCTTGATGTCACTTCCTCTTTCTTTGGTCAGAACAGATAAGATCAACTTGAAAACAAAACTTCTTACGCCATCCCGAAATCCGGAGACATGAACATCTTCTCTTCCTGGATATCCTTCTCCTGGATAGCTCAACATCGGAAAATCAACCGAGGCAAAACGTTACAACCAAACTTTTCCATGACGATAAGAATTTCAGGAATTCTTCTGATCAGAACCTGTAACAACAAACAGGCAGGTAATATTCCAACGAAATTGAAATGCCTCAAATAAACTGGTGTTTCTATAATTGACAATAAAATGGGAGGGATAATAACAATAATCATAAATATTCACAATAATTGATATTCAATATTCATTGTGTTTTTTTAAAAAGGGGGGATAATCCTCGCCTCCGTGTCCTTAATAGAATGGAAAATTCTTGACGCGATAGCTAGAATTTTGTTTATTCTATGTCAGGACCAGAGGCTCCGATTATGCTAGTTTAAAGCTGTTCCATTACCGCAGAAGCTACATCCAATACAGGTTTGTGATAAAACTTACGAAAAGTATTTTTTGAAGACCAATCTGCTGCCTTCATAATGTCTTCTAACCGGGAACCCAAGGCAAAAGATTTAGAAGCCATAGTCCCTCTAGCAGAATGAGCCCCAAAAATAGAGGTATCAATACTTGCTTCACTCATCAACCATCTCATCCATCTGGCCAAAGTGGCTGAGGTAACTGGTTTAAAAGGTTTTTGCAAAGAAATTAATAATTGACCTTTAGCATCTTGTCTAAATTCTTCTGTGACCACCTCGTAATACTTTAAACATTGGACTACACATAATTTCGAATTTTCAGTGTATATTGGATAGGATACTGTCCTGTAATTTGTTTTAGTCCTTCTTGTCAATGAAAAGGTGACACCATCTGGAGAAAAGGTTCTACCAGCCAAATCCAAAGCTCTGACGTCTGAAACCCCTTTTGCAAGGGATAAGACATAAGAGCATGGTCAGCTTAGCCGAAATCTGCTTACGAGACAAATACCTGTTGGTAGGCCAAGAATCTAAGAATTTTAGAATAATGCTAACATCCCATAATACAGAATATTTAGGTTGAGGAGGTTTAGAAAGACGTATACCTCTCAAAAGCTTGCAAATTAACGGATGTTCTCCAATGGGTTTACCTTCTAGAAGAGAATGTCCTGCTGAAATAGCTGATCTAAAGTTATTAATCGTCCGGTAAGCCAGACCAGAACTAGCTAGCTCTGCTAAAAAGTTAACAATCAGACCAAGATGCGCCTCCATTGGATTGGCACCCCTTCCATCACACCAACTAGACCCTCTACGCCAGGCTGAGTCATATCTTTTATGGGTGCTACCGGCCCAGGCCTGCTTAATTTACTCCGCAGCTTGCTTCAAAATGTCTGGGGTACTCCATCTAGACCTGAAATTAACCAGGCTAGTAGAGTCAATTTCCCTGACAAGACCAGTGGATGTTGAAGGCCCTCCGGACTCAATAGAAGATTCTGACGAGGCGGAATTAGAAGAGGAGAGGCACAAGCTAAATGAAGAGCTATGGGGAACCAAGGCTGTGCTCTCCAAAAGGGTGTCACCAGAACAATGTCTGTATTCTGTCTCCGCACCTGAGACAAAACCCTGGCAATCATCAGAAATGGAGGAAAAGCATAACCTCGAAACTGGGACCAATCCTGAAGAAAGGCATCTGTCTTTAACGCACAAGGGTCTGGACGCCAACTGTAAAATTTTGGAATTTGACAATTGAGACGTGAGGCCAACAGATCCACTTCACAACTGCCCCATTCCCTGACTATCTGAGAAAATATCAGAGGGTCCAATTTCCAGTCGCTGGAATCCGACAGGTATCTGGAGTTCCAGTCTGCTATGATGTTCTGGTCCCCAGGAAGGTATTCCGCTATGACTACTAGACGTTGAGTTAGGAAATAATGCCAGAAATCCTTGGTAATCTCTGCCAGAATCTGGGACTTCGTGCCCCCTAATTTGTTGACATACCTCACTGCTGATACATTGTCCATCCGCAAGAGTATGCAACAATCTGTTTTCTGCAGGGAGAGACTCTTTATGGCAAAAGATCCTGCCAGAAGTTCCAGGCAATTGATATGAAGGGATTGCTCCCATTCCGACCATCTGCCCCCCATCACTAGGGAGTTGCAACGTGCCCCCCAGCCCCATCTGCTGGCATCGGATTCTATTACCACTTCTGGGTGAGAGCCGAAAATCGCTCTGCCATTCCAAGCTTCCATATGATGGAGCCACCATTGAATCTCCGATCTCACTTCGGCAGTCAATGGGATCTGTTCCGAATAACTCAGACCTTGTTGTAGATGTCTGATCTTGAGCCTCTGTAGTGCTCGACAGTGTAGAGGTGCAGGGAAGATCGCCTGAATAGATGAAGCTAACAAGCCCACTATTCTGGCTATATTCCTCAAAGAGACGGTCCGACTGGAAAGTATCGATCTCAATTCCCTCTTGATGTTGCAAATCTTTTGAGAGGGAAGAAGAAGTTGACATAGAATAGAATTTATCTGGAACCCCAGGAACTCTATCACCTGAGAGGGTTTCAACAGTGACTTCTGCACATAGATAAGGAAACCTAAATCTTGCAGAAGACTGATGGTCCAATTCAAGTGATCTAGAATGACTTGAGGGGATTGGGCCATCAGTAGAATGTTGTCTAGATATATAATTAATCTGAATCCCCTGGCTCTGAGGCCATTCCATCACCGATCTCAGGAGTTTCGTGAAGCACCAAGGGGCTGACGACAGACCGAATGGAAGGGCACGAAACTCTAAACACTGTCCTTTCCATTGGAATTGTAGGAATCTCCTGTGAGGAGGAAAAATTGGAATCGACAGATAGGCATCCTTTAGGTCCAGACGTACCATCCAATCTCCTTCCAAGAGGATATCTCTTAGCAGCCATCTTGAAATGTCTGTAGCGGATCCACTGATTGAATTCTTCTTGGTTCAAGACTAAACGGTGACCTCCTCCTTTCTTGTCTACAATGAAAATAGGACTGAGGAAACCGTAAGGATGAGGAGAGTAAACTGGACGACTCCCTTGTCTATAAGAGCCTGCACTTCTTTGTCTATAAAATTTTGATTTGTTAGGGAAAAACACATCTGTAACGGAGGGGAGATTTGCGAGGGGGTACTGATAAACTCCAGTCGAAACCCTTTGACCGTTTGAAGAACCCATGGATCTCTGGAGATCCGTTTCCAATGTTCCAAGCATAATGCTACTCTGCCCCCAAGCTTTACCTGAGAGTAATGGATAATGCTCACCTGTGAAACTTGAGTCCTGTATGGCTCCTGGCTGCCCTCTGCGATGGCCCCTGCGGAAGCGAGGACGTCCTCCTCTGGGGGGGGTGGGATGTAAGGTGGAGTCTTGTTCCCCGTACCAACCACCTCTGCCTCTCGGATAATAGTTTTGGGGACTAGTGTACGTTCCGCGGCCGGGCATACGTCCTCCATAACGACAAAAAGGCCTCGTTTAAAAACCTTCTTGAGAGACATTTGGGCTTTGTCAAGCGAAGAAAAGGTAGAGCAAAACTTGGCCAAGTCTTTAATAAAAGATGATCCGAAAAGTAGTCCTTCCGCCGAAGGGCCCGCTTCCGAGGTTGCAAGATCCGACAATTTTGGGTCAATGCGCATTAGTACTGACTTTCTGCGTTCCGCAGAAATAGCGCAATTGGAATTTCCTAAAAGACAGATGGATCTTTGTGCCCAACCGATAAGGACATCTGTATCCACAGGGAAGCCTGATTCTTTGGCCACATAGGCCATCTCCAGGATCTTGGTCAGAGGACCAGACAGATCCAACAATTTGTCTTGGCAATTACGCCAGGATTGATCCAGGCCTTTTTTGGGATCTTTCGCAAATTTTCTCATAAAAGTGACCATGGTAGGGTCTATCTCTGGTGTGTCAGATACCGTGCCTTCTAGGTCAGGTCTGGGGCATTCAGCTTTTAATCGAGATCTGACTTCTTTGTAGAAGCTCCTTCTTAGATTAGCTTGGACATATTGAGCCACTTCGGGTGGCGGGACCCAATTGGAAGCTCTGGGGTGTATTATTTCTGTGGGGTCGAAGTCTAAGACCTGGCAAGGAGGGGGCGCTTTTTTAACCTTTTTACTAGGTATCGGGGGATCAGAGTCATCGGAGTCATCAGAAGAGGAATCCTTATCAGAGGAGGAGGGAGAGAAGGAGGCATCCTTCTTAGAGCTATAATTATGCTCCCCACTACATTTCTTGCGTAGTTTATCAAATGCATCCGCATGAACATCACTAACCCAGGCTCCAGATTCTAAATTTTTTAATTTGTCCTTAACTTTTTTAGATTCAGTTAGTGGTTGTTGTTGTCCTTGCATCCAGCCCTGCGAACGGGCGTAGTCAAATAGTGGCCCCAAAAAGGGACCCAATGCTCTCACCAGGGCATCATTTACCGATTGTTGGACCCTGGTGTCAAGGGCTTCCACTAGATCTACCTCTAGTTGATTGCCCAACTCTTCCGTATAATATTCTGTTTCCTGGTCATCCCACTGAGCCATGATCGGAGTCTTAAGGTATAGAACCTTTAAGATATTAATACAAAACGTGTAGACCAAGAGTTATAAATGGGGGAGTGCAAAAACCCCAAAATTCAGGCCAGAATGAAATGCCCTTGGTTAGAATGTGGAGAGAGCTGCCTGAAGGCACTTTCGGGCGCAGCCTAGTTTTAATTTTAATACCCAGTCAGCTTAGAAGCTGCTGGGCGTCAGGGAGCAATTTGCGGAGGTTTGGGGGCCCCTGTACACATGCGCTGCAAATCTACGAGCCGATCAAATTCAAAAGTGAAAGTAGATCGGCTCGTAAAGATGCGCGGGCGCGCATGAGGAAAAATAGAAAGGAGACTGCAAAAGCAGCTCCACTCCCGCAAAACGCCAGAATTCAAAAGTGCACAAGCGCTTAAACACATAAACATAAGCGATCTGAATCGCAATGCCAGAAAAAAGAAATAATCACTTTAAATAATCAATAAATAAACATGAAATATCGGAGAGAAATAAATTGTGTACTTATCTGCTGCGAAGCAGCAAAGAAAGAGGAAGCGACATCAAGAGTCAAAGGACTTATGGCAGAGGACATGGCTAGTGATTGGACCATGTGATAGGATGTTATGGCATCTTGGGATGTGTAGTTTTTTCTTTTACTTGTATTTGATTGGCTGCTGTTTAAGTCAGTAAAGAAAGAGAAAGCATAATCGGAGCCTCCGGTCCTGACATAGAATTCAGTTATGAATAGTAAGTCAGCTTGTATGTCTGTGAGCAGGTCGTAGATGTGGTGCTTGTTTTTTGAGAGTGATCGAGCATTTATGAGCTGGAAGTTTAGGAAAGGTGTGTTAGGTGTAGTGTTGTTTTGTTTAGGAGAAGGGTAAGAAGTGTAATGTGAGCTTGAAGCAGGAGTGTTGCTAGTTGTGATAAGTGGAAGGGCGCGAAGAAAACAGCATTAAATACTTCGGGAAATAATTATTTTGCATTAGTCTTTATATATTTGTAATAATGCATGGCCCATATGTAATTAACAAAAGAAACGCTCACTTTAACTGTGGCTGCTTTCCCTGGTTTTTATTAAAAATATACACTAGCGCTCTAATGCTAAGACTTTGCCATGGGAGTTTGTGATTTGATCTCACTACACTTTTTGGAGTAATTCTAAAGCTTTTTAGGGCATTACCACCATAAACACACAGTAAAGTATGTAATTGAATAGGACATTTATAAAGCAGTGCAGTCTGATGCTATAGTGTCCTGTTTTGGACCCAAATGTAGCGTTTTGTGCAGCTACGGAGGCAAATACACTGTTTAAAGGGCTATTCCTCCTTTTAAGTGGCATGCTGCAGACTGCATAGGGAACAGATATGGTTGCACATTGCTTATCTTGTGGTGAAAAAGGAGGGCGGGAAGGGGAGGGGTGACTGCTGCTGATTGCTGTGCTGATAGGCTCTTCAGATCCGAGGAGCAAAGCTCTCTGTGACATGTACAGTCTGTCGCAAACTTCAATGTCAGGGCTTTTATTAACTATTCCCATGCCAAAGCTGCTAAGTAAAAGACCATTGCCATCTTAGTGTAGGGAAAAACGAAGCTGCTACCCACCCAGCCGTTGTCCCTTTTTAGTGTCTCACCGGTATTGTTGCACAAGCTTCACAGAGATGGTGATCTACTACATGCCTATGAACTGCACAAGCCAAGAGAGCGGGTGTGAGGGTGGGATTAAAAAACAATTTCAAAACAAGCACGGAATGTGTTTATTACATTCTACAATACTGGACAGCAAGTGCTGGGGAAAGCTGGTGGTAGGCTACAGAAAAGCACGGGGAAACGCTGTTAATTACAAAAATGAGAGGAGTTGCAATGCTGTTTTAAATGAATGCCTGTTTATTGTTGCACCTTGTGTTGCATCCAGCCTGCGATTATTTTGCAAGCAGTCGATGATTACCAATGAAGTGTTCCCTTTTAAGAACAGCTGCATAAAGCATGAGCACTGTGCACAGTGCTGTTAAACCAAATAAAAAATGAAATCCTAAAACAAGTCTTAAAATGGCAGCTGAGGATGGATCCTAGTACTCGGTCCAAGCTCCCCCGGAGGGCTAATCACAGGAAGAGGGATGATGCATGCATGCACTGGACAAATCGGGCGAAAGAATAGCAGAGTGACAATGTAGACAGCAAATGGGAAGCTCATGGGGAGGCTGGAGCCCACAACGTGTCTCTTCAAGACAGCACATGCTCTGTCTAGAGCCAAGTCGTAAAAAGCGGTGGGGAGGCAGACTAATTATGGGTCACATATGGGGTGGTAGACAGTAGGCCCCCCTCCCTCCTTTATGGGCACCTTTTGAAAGAGCTCTTAGAGAACAGAAAACTCTTGCAGGTTAACTCCTGGAAGGTAGGTGAAGTGTCACTATGTAGTCCCATTTGGGGGAACACTGTCCCTTTTAGGAATCAGCCTACGGGCAGTGAAAGACAAAGCTGCAGTTTTAAACCATGGCACCATCTTTCACTTATACACACTAACCAATGAAGGCTTGAACTGTCACAGTTAAGGGTGCAATACAGCACAGGTCAGGGCAGTGACACAAAAAAACAATGTTGGCACTGAAAGTTATGATTTCTATAAGGAAGCCCCAGGACAGAGACCTGGTGCCCCAGAGACATGAACTCAATTGGTTACCCTAAGTGTTGACAAAACCAATACTTTCAGCTTTAGTAAATTCAAAAGCCTTTTGTGTAGCTTGGTAGGAGAGGATTAGACATTGGTATGCACTCTGGAGAGTGACACATGAATATTCATGAGGTAGGCCATTTGCGACCCCACTGGGAATCGCTAACAGTGTCATTGACACTGGTGCACATCAGGTTTTGTGACTCGCAAATTGTATGTCACTCTGATTTGCAATTTACGAGTCGCAAAACCTGAATTTCGTATATGTGGCCCTGAATTCTTAGTATTGCATCTCGGACTGAGGCAAAATTGCATCTACCTGTTATCCTCCATTGTGATATTCAAACCTCAGAATTGGGTAGTAATTTCACCACAGAAAAAATACCAAACCCTGCAGTACGGCTAATTCCCTGGGATCAAAATTACTGCTTGCAAATACAACAGCACTTGAAATGACTGCCTTAAAAATAGTCAGATCTGCATTTTATGAGTAGGTCAGGGGCTCCTGCTATCCTACTTTAAAGCATATTTCCAGCAGCCATAAAAGATTATGCTACCGGCTTGCAATAACAAGCATTGGGAAAGCCAATAGTTTTCATCTACGTAAGATCTATTGGCTTTGTAAATGTTTTTTGATTATGTTGAGCAGCAGAACGAGCTGCTGTGCAACATGGCTTGAAGTCAAGAAAAAAAGTGCTATGACACAGCCGGCACTGACCACATCATAGCACTTTTTTAAACCTTTTTTAAACCATGTTGCACAGCAGCCTGTGCTGCTATGCAGTGTGTGTAAAAAGAAAAGAAACGGTGGGGAAGCAATCCAAGGGATGTGGGTAGGACCTGCAGCAATCGGAGAGGTGAAAAGCACCACAGTGGAGGTACAGGGGAGGATGGAGCACCAGGCAGGCTCGGCAACAGTGAGTTGTGATGGGTTGGAGGGGGAAGGGTAGACAAAATAATACCTCAATCACAACGTGACGAGTGGACAAGCAATAATTATGTTAAATTCATCTGTACTTTCTTCATGCTCCACAGAAAGGAACACAAGGGACAAGTTTGGTGTGCCTGTTTGCTACCACATTCTAAATACCATAGAGGTATTCTGCCAGAATTGTATATTGTGGCTGCATTACTAAGGCAGAATCCCTTAACACATCCTCCTTTGCTTGCTCCATTGGGGGGGGATTCATGTTGTAACTGTCACATGACTGATTTACCTGATTTCTTTCAGATTGTCCATGTTAAGCAGAACTGAGCAACGGACACTGCTTTTGTGTAACTCTAAACTGAATGCATTTCTAACATTAAAGAATTTATGTGCTGAAAGGACTTTTTCCTGGACCATTGCCCTTCTGCCGATAGGTGTCCACATTTATTCCACGTCCATTTTACTTGCTTTGAACTCTAAGACAAGATCAGTGAGAGCAAAGAAAATAGCTTTTCTTGCTAGGGGCCTAAGTGGTGTAGAATCCTGATCTAGAGGGATGTCCTCCAAGCAGCCCAAACATTTTACTAATTACCAGGTGTTTAATATTTGGTGATAATACTTTGGCAGAAGATTCCTTGAGCCTTCAACAAGAGCCTACAAAGCCAAGGCAATGTCAGTAGGCTCATATAGGGCTGAAATATTGGGGTTACAGGGCTGCCAGGAACCGGAAAACAGTAGAGAACAAATTCCTGCGGCATATGTTACATTTGAGCCTGGGCACCTGATGGTGGTCCTCAAGGTTGAGCTGAGTCTCAGGAGCATTGAATCATTAACTTCCATCATGCCCATTTTTAACTGGGCCAAGCTGGGAACCAACAAGTGCCTGGCCCGCTTTAAAGAAACTCTCCTGGATATTCTTCCAAATCTCGGTCAGAATAAGCTTCCCTGGCTGGTCCATGTCACCGCCACCCTACAAAATATAGGATGCATGGAGTTCTGGGACACTACCAGCACAATATCCGTACACAGTATAAAGATCATCAGGAGGCAAGACTTTGAATGCATGAGACCCTGGCTGGCACTGTCAGGGAGTCACTTACTCCAATCCCTTTGGGGCACCAAAACCTCAATAGCTTACAAACCATATTTAAGCACCTTATTTCCAGATGAATAACAGACCCTATACCTGAAATTCAGACTCACAACCTTGTCAGTTCTGTCCTACACCAAAAAGATAGTTAAAGAGCACAATCAGTAGCAACCAATGTGTGTGCAAGCTTGGAGATCGAGAGTTTGTCTTGCACTTCATGCTTCTACACACATGCTCTTTGGGTGTGTGAAGGGAGATCCTATGACCAATGTTTTTAGCTCACAATATAAGAGGGTGCAGTGAGACACTGCCACTATGCTGCTGGACAGACTCAGAAACACTGTATAAGAAAGTTGTTTTGTACATTTTCTGGGCAGAGAAACTCACCATATCTAACTTCTGCTATCAAATTGGGTTTAATAGGAGATAGTTAGAAATCCTGCACATTCCCACATGAAGCAGTGGGCCAAAATTTTGTAGACATTTAGGTGGTTATTATGACATTGGCGGCGAGTGATAAAGTGGCGGAAATACCGGCAACACGCTGGCAGTAATTACCTCCAAATTAAGACCATGGCGGTGATAACTCCCATAGACAGCCAATGTACCACACCATCTGCCAGGGCGTTAAGACCGCGCACCATAGCGGTAGCCACCAACAGTCAGGCAGAAGACAAGGTACCGCCCTCCATATCATGACACTGCAATCCGCCACAACTTCTGGGGCAAAACCAACGTCATCAAAAGCCTGGCAGAAACAATGCACAGAAGACCAAAGACTCACCATCAGAGACACAAAGAAGAATAGTGCTGCAATGGAACTGGAACTGTAAGTCTCCCCGATGCTCTTCTACGCCATGCTCCACCTGGAACACCGACGAAGACGACGACAGTGAGTACACCCACCTAACACACAAGGGAGGGAGGGAGGAAAAGGAGAGTGACACACACACACTCATAACACACACCATACACACACACACCATACACACAACCAGCTGCAGACAAAAAACAATGGCACACGACACACAGCAGATTAGTACAAGTACTAGAATTCAGAAGTACTAAAGATGTATTTGCAAGGCACCATATGAACCAATTAGAAAACAAAAAGATATGTACATTTGTCCAAAAAGGGCCAATGCCCAGTCCAAAGTACTAAGGGCTCACATGGACACAGGGCACAGTCCAAGGCCCAACTTGTTTCCTGACAACATCCGCACAGAACTGTGCAGGGGCATCTTTACTGAAGTGGGCAGGCACCTCAGGCGGAAGAGGGGTTGTGGGCACCTCAACCGAAGTCGGGAACTTGCCCACTGGTTCTGGAGGGGGCTCATTTCTTAAAGCTGGGGAGTGAAAGGTCACAGTCTCTGAGGTGGGGGGTCTTGCCCAGTGGTTCTGGGGGGGCTCCATGCCCAGTTTCCAATGCTAGGGAGTGCAAGGTCACAGTCTCTGAGGTGGGGGACTTGCCCACTGCTTCAGGAGAGGGCTCCTTGAACAGCAGTCCCTGGAGGTTGGCCTACATGCCCGCTGCTGGAAGTGAGGGCTGCACCATCTCAGCTGGAGGTGAGGGCTCCATGACCACAGGTGGTGGTGTACTTCCAGCCTCTGCTGGAAGTGAGGGCTGCAGTGTCTCAGGTGGTGAAGGTGCTTCCTGGGCAGCCTCTGCAGGAGGTGAGGGCTGCTGTGTCTCAGCTGGGGAAGGTGCCTCCTGGGCAGCCTCTGCTGGAGGCGAGAGCTGCTGTGTCTCAGCAGGGGATGAGGAACCCGTTCCCACTGGTGGTGGTGAACTTGGTACCCTGACAGCCTCTGCAGGAGGTGAGCGCTGCTGTGTCTCAGCAGGGGAAGGGGTCTCCTGGGCAGCCTCTGTTGGAGGTGAGTGCTGCTGTGTCTCAGCTGGAGGTGAGGGCTTCTTCCCTTTCATTACAGGAGGTGAGGGTTCCTTCCCCTTCCTGGCCGGTGGAATGGGATCCTTCTCCTTCCTGGCTGGTGGAGTGTGATCCTTCCCCTTCCTGATTGGTGGAGTGGGTGTCTTACCCTTCCTGTCTGATATAGTGGGATCCTTCACTGTCTTGCCTCCAGGACTAGGGGGTGCCTCCACTGTCCCCGTGGACTGTTTGGCAGAAGTGCTGGGCTTGGTTGTTGGGACCCGGCTCTTAGGGGCAGGATGGAGTGAGGGAGGGGAGGGAAGAGGTCAAGTTGGGCAAGGAAAAGCTTCTTAGGGACGGTGTGGCAGGATGAGGAAGAAGGGATGGGAGTGGAGGTTGAGGGAATGGTTGTTGGAGGAGTACATCTGCTGGCCTTGGGTGCAGGTGCATGGGTAGTGTGCTGATGTGAGGTGGATGGCTGTTGGGTGTCTGAGTGCCTGCGTTTGTGTCCTTTAGGAGGGGGGGCCAACAGGGTAGGAGAGGGTCACAGTGAATGTGTGGTTGGATGTTGTGGAGGTGTCTGCTAATGAGGTGTGTGTGCTGCTTGGTGTGATGATGCTGGTAGTGGCTGTTGAAGTAGTGCATGTAGGTGTGAGGGTGGGCGTGACTGTGAGGGAGGTGGGAGAGGAGGAGGAGGGGGAGATAGTGGAGACAGTGGATGTGGTTGTGTCTGCAAGTGTCTGGTGTTTGCGTGAGTGCTTGTGGGCTGAAGTGTGGTGCCTGTGTTTGACTGTGCCACTCTTGTGTGTTGTCTTATGTGCATGTTCATCTGTATGTGTGCATGGGATGGGCTGGGGTTGAGGAGACTGGGAAGTGGTAGTTGGAGGGCGGACGGTAGGAACAGGGACAATGGCTGACATCAGAGAGGAGGCCAGAGCCTGAATCGATCTCTGTTGGGCCACCAATCCACAGTGGATGCCGTCCTGGAATGCATTGCTGCATCTGGGATGCCAGCCCCTGGATGGCATTCACAATGGTTGACTTCCCTACAGAGATGGATCTCAGGAGGTCAATAGCCTCCTCACTCAGGGCAGCAGGGCTCACTGGGGCAGGGCCTGAGGTGCCTGTGGTGAAGGAGGTGCCCACCCTCCTGGGTGAGCGGGCACAGGCAACTCACTGAGGGGCTACTGGGAGGGGGGTGCTGGTACTTCGGTGGCACCTGTACTTGCAGCTGGGGTGGTCACAGAGGTGTCCGCCACCACCAGGGAGCTTCCATCAGAGGAGGAATCAGAGTCTGTGTTGTCACCTCCTGTCTCCACCATGGTGCTCCCCTCGCTCTCCGTCCCACTGGTTCCCTCGGCATCGGTGGACTCTGCCTCCTAGGTCCTGTGGGATGCAGCTCCCTCTGTCACTGGTGCCCCTGCTTCTCCGCCAGATGATGTTAATGCACACATGGACAGGATGACAGAAGAAAAAAGGGGAGAGAGAGAGAAAGGGAACACTGGGTCAATTACAGCATCAACACCATAGTTGGCATACACAGCACCGTCACACACAGGGATCAGGATTGAGCACTATGCATTGCACTGGCATTGATTAGGCTTGATGTCACAGCAAGATGAGGGCCAAATATCGCCAACTCCACACCTCCTGGGACCCACAAAGCCCTGACTGACATGGAATGCAAACAAGCTAGGTTACCTGCATTTGCCATACGCCCATGACCCTTGAGCTGGATCACGCTTCAATGTCTGTGCTGGCATTAAGGGGCACCCACTAACTCACACACACCACCCGCATCCCATGCCATCTACCAATTCTCGTAGTAACGCCCACTGTACTCACCCCCTTGTGGCTGCTGTGATGCCCTCAACCGCCCATCCAACTCTGGGTAGGCCACTGCCAGTATGCAGGCCATCAGTGGGGGTCAGGTTCCGATGGGCACCCCTTCCTCGTTGGGAGGCCATCCTCAGCTGGGCCTCTGCAGTCTTCCATGCCCAGTGTCTCAGGTCCTCCCACCGCACGTCTTTGGCGATGGCATGCCACAATCCCTTCTTTTGATGGGCGCTGACCTGCAGAGGGAATGCAGACAGGAGGACACCATTACACATAAAATCCAGCCAGTCACACATATGGCCCACCAATCCTGTTTCCATCGCCATTGGCACACACATCGTCCGGCGCCCACCAGGTACACTACCACCAGACATTCCCCCCGATGTCACGATGCTTGCACACATATCCCCATGCATCCTTCCCCCATGCATCATGCCCAAGG